>NC_031479.1:4539227-4890181 GCF_000006565.2 Toxoplasma gondii ME49 | reverse complement strand
ATCCGAGTTGAGAAGGTACTGCGCGGGACGGGAAGCGTGAGGAGAGAGAAGGGGAAGATCCTCCTTCCTGGGCTGAAGCTTCCGGTGTCGTTTGTCCGGGAGGAGAAGTGAAGGCTCGCGAAAACGATCCGACGCGTCCATGCAGGGGAGTGAAGTCTTAGTATATTCCCCATCTCAGTTCGTGACTCACATCGTTCCGCCGCCACGGTACCCTTCTCAAGGTCCACCTTTCCGACGCGATCGGCGGACTGTTCCGGCTCAGTGCGAAAGCGAGTCTCTGTTTTCAACAGATTCTGCCGCGCCTAACGGTGTCTTCCACACCCTCCTTCATTCCTGACGGACGATAGATGGCTGTGTGTTTTTCGCGTCATTTCTCCAAAGGTTGGCCCATGCGGCAGACCAGCTGTCTTAAGCAGTCCAGTGGGGTGGCGGTGTACAGCTATCATAAAGAACTTGGTTGTCTGTATCTCATAACTGGAGTCCTATTCAGTATCCTAGGTACTGTCATGTCTCTGTTTATTCGATTTGAGCTCTACAGTTCTGGTTCGCGATACGTTTTAAGGTTAACTTACTCCAGACTATGGGACCGAAGATGATCGAGTATGTAACTCCGTTCATGGAAATCAAAAGAGCTCTCACGCTCTCTGGAGTGCCTGTCGAGTCGCTCAAGGAAGATTTGATCCTGTTGTGTGGGTGGAGAAGACGAGCGCGCTGCCGTCTCTCTCCAGTGCAGCAGGCTTTCTCTTCTTGCTGCGCGTCGTCGCCTTATCCATCACGCATGGATCTGCTGCTTAGCCTTTCGCTTCGAATGTGTCTCCTCTCTGTCCATGCAGCCTGGACGAGTTCCGATTTTCGCTGTTTTTCGGACTGTGTTTTCCAGTTTATTCGAAAAGCTGTTGACGCACGAGGCGCTGCTGGTGCGTCGCGACGCTGCGGTGGAAGTCCCTGCTTTTGTGCGACACTGGCGACGAATTCGAGACCAGACGCGACAATCGGCTTGCTCGGAAGATGCGGCGCAGACGCTCGAGGAAGATCCGCAGGGTCTGGGAGACTTCTTCTTGCCGACTTTGAAGAAAATGATCGCAGACACCATCGTATGTCGAAGACATCTCACGCGCGCAAGGGAGGTCGATACATAGGAGGAGGGGAAGAGAGGAGAGACTTCTCCTGCTATGCCCTTCTCCATCCTCCGAGTTGACAGAAGCGCCTCTTCCGTGGTAGTCGTCTTAGCTGCTCTGCCTGTGAAAGGTGACTCGACGTCTTTTCAACAGGATGAAAGATAGTGAAAAAGGCGTTTCAAAATGCAAGGACGTACAGTTCTTTTTCCAAAGGAACTGTGAGCGTACGCGAGAGAGAGAGAAAGAGAAAGAGAGAGAATGTGTGTCTGTTCTGTTAGAGAATAAGGAAAAGGGAGCAGAAGAGTTCAAACACTGCACTCCCGAAACATCCCTTTCTGTAAGTGAAAGACATTTGTCCGTCGGCGTTTCCACCTCTCGTTTCTCCCGTGTCTTGTTTCTAACTTCTCCCCTTCTCCCCTTCCCTTCCTCCTTCCTCCCCGCGTTTTCGGATTTGCGACTTTTTTCCAGTTTCGCTGTCGCTTTGCCTCTCCGTGGCCGACCGCCTTTCCTGTCGCTCTCTCTTTTTCGCTTTTCAGGATTTCCTGCGGGCCGCGGCTGTGGGGTCGTTGCTTCAGTTGGCGCTGCTGTTCCCCTCCGCGAGTTCGCAGACGTTCAGCGCGTCGGCCGTCTTCCCCCTGCTCTCTGCTGCAGTCTCAGATCCGTCCTGGAGAGTGAGAGCAGTGGTTGCGCGCGGACTCGCGGCGCTGACGGCTGCGTTCCCCTCCCAGTTTGCCTCGCAGTTCTACCCCTGCTTGCAGCCGCTGCTCAGAGACTCGGCGCTCCGCGATGTGCGACAGGCGGCGATTCGGGCAGTCGGCGAGATCGCGGAAGTCCTCCCGGCAGATGAAGTGAGCGAGTATCTGGTGCCGCTGGTCCCCCAGCTTCTGCAAGAGAACGCGATGAGTCCGGCTGCGGCCGCCGCGGGAGTTCTGCCAGTCGTCGCGCCGCCGACTCTCTCCTCGCCGCTCCTCTGCAACTCGCCGCTCCTCGCGCCGGTCCTCGAAGTCGCCTTGCCCGTCGCCAGGGCCGCGGGCGCCGCCAGTGCGCAGACGGTGCTCGCCAGCCTCGCTCTCCTCCTGAACAGCCGCGAAGAGGCTCACGTCCGCATGACGTACGCGACGCGCGATAGCGAACGGCAGAGACCGATGGGGCGAAGGAGGGACCCAGAGAGAATCGCACGGAGAAAACGAGCGAGAATCAGAAAAAAGAGATCCAGAGAGAAAACGAGCGAGAATTGGAAGAGAGAGATCCAGAGAGAAAACGAGCGAGAATCGGAAGAGAGAGATCCAGAGAGAAAACGAGCGAGAATCGGAAGAGAGAGATCAAGAGAGAAAACGAGCGAGAATCGGAAGAGAGAGATCAAGAGAGAAAACGAGCGAGAATCGGAAGAGAGAGATCAAGAGAGAAAACGAGCGAGAATTGGAAGAGAGAGATCAAGAGAGAAAACGAGCGAGAATTGGAAGAGAGAGATCAAGAGAGACAGGACGATAGGGCGCGAGGACGAGAAGAAACGAGAGGGAAAGGAACTCGGAGGGAGGACGCGCGACGGAGTAGGGGAGGGATAAAGCGAAGCCAGCAAGTTCTCAGATCAGTCGTTTCTCGATCGGCTTCACAGTCACCTTCAAGAAAGCGTTCACCGGCTCCCAAGCACACCAACGCTGGCCGCTGCTGTCAATGATGAATGCAGACTCGAGGGTGTGTCTCGTGCGCCCCTTCAGTACGTCGCAGTGCCGCCTCTGCTGCTCGTTGACGCCGTTGACGAGACGGAGAGCTCGACCAGATCTCTGTCTTTCGCTGCATGTTGTTTCCGTCTTGCAGCCTCGCGCAACACGCAGGGGAATTCTGCGCCTTGGTGGCAACGCAGCGCCCCGCGCCAGACTGTCCGGAGGCCGTGAGGCTCGTGGAAGGACTCTGCAACGCTTTGGGCGCGACGGCCGGCGGCGGGGACTGGACTCTGCGCGTCGAAATCATCAAACAAGTCGTCCCCATCTCAAAAGCTTTCGTGAGACTTTCGGAAGATACCGAGTTTCCGCTCCAAGCTCTCCACGCCGCAAACTCTCCACGCCGCAAACAGAGAACGCCTCTCATGACACACGCATACATACATACATACATGCATACATATATATATATATATATATATATATGCTTGTGAGGGTGCAGATGTACACACTTGCACATTTTCATGTAGGCCTATATGCGTATATATATATATATATGAATATATATATATATATGAATATATATATATATATATATGTTCGTGTATGGGGGTTGTGTTTCGGTGTCTGGTGATGTTGGATCTTGCGTGTATTTTTTCAGGGCGTCGACTTCTTTTCCAAGCACCTGCAGAGCATCTTCATCGAGGCCTTTAGTGACCATGTGTACGACGTCCGCGAAGCTGCAGTGGATGCTTGTCCGGTAAGGAATCAGGATTGCTCTGAACCAGTTTCGATAGCACTGGAAACCTGCTGTCGAGTGTGTCTTGAACAAAGCTGAATCCAGCCAGATCTGCTTTCCTCCAAGTCTCGCAAAACGACTGCATGCACCCCCCTCTGGAACTCGAACAGCCGCCTGCATGCACTCTGTTTCTTTTCAGCCGCTGACGACGGAGTTCGGTGTGCGCTGGGCAGTGGAGATTCTCCTGCCGCGTCTGCGCCAGGTTTTCTTTGTGGGAGGTTCAGGCAAAGACTCGCGGAGCAACGGCTTAGATCCGCTTGCCTCGCTCCCTCAGGGCCGGCCGTCGTCGTCTTATCTCGAACGCATCGCCGTCCTCCACGCCGTCCCCGTAAGTCGAGAAAAGGATGCGCCTCTCTCGTTCCCCGTACCTTTTTCGGCTTTTCTGTCGCACCACAGTGTCGGAGGTCGCCCTGTTCCCGAGAGCTCGCTGCGGTCTTCAGTTTCTCTCTCTGTGTGCAGAAACTTGCCGGAGTCTTCTCCGCTTCGGAGACAGAAAATCACCTCCTCCCTTTCCTCCTCGCGGCTCTCAAGGTACACACTGGAGGAGAGAAAAAATCGAGAAAACAAGGATTTCTACTCTGAAGAGCCAAACATATACATATATATACATATATATATATATATATATATATATATATATATATATATATATTTATATAGCCGTTTATACATGCGTATATATGGCTGCATAGAAGATAAAGGTGAACCTAGGACACAAATCATCTTGCATAATAAGTATATAGATATATATAGATAGATATATATAGATATATAGGGATGTATAAAAGCTATAATTGGGATCTGTGGTACGATTTGCATTGGTGTGTGTAGCGTAGAAGCGTGTGAGAGAAAGCATGCAGAAAAGATGGAAAAGCCTTTTTATTTATTCTCAGGATGAAGTTCCGAACGTCAAATTCACTGGCGCAGAAGTCGTTCGCGTGATGCTGAGCTCGAAGACGCTGCCCTCCACGGCTTACACGACGGACGAAATTATTCCGTAAGTTGAGTCTTTGAAGGACTCGCGTTTTTTGAGCTTTTTTCACTTCTCATTTCTCTCTCTCTTTTCGTCTCTTCGCTCCTCGTCGAGAGCTCTCTCGCGTCGTGTGTTTTTCTTCGAGGTTTTGTGATTTCTGTTGCCATTTTTGCCACAACACAATGGCAGAAAAAAGGTATCGCGCTTGTCTGTTTGCCCCAGGAAACCATTCAGAGATTCCTTGATTTTCTGTGTGCGTTCTTCAGGGCCTTGAAGTCTCTTGCGAACGACTCTGACGTGGATGTCCGCTTCTGCTCTCAACTGGCTCTCGCTGCGGCGCGCTCATAAGTTTACTTCTTGTTTGGTCTTGTTGCCCTTGTTTGTCTCTCCGTTCTCTTCTCTTCCTGATTTCCTCTCGTTCCGGTCTTTCTCTTGCTTTTCGCTGCCGCTTTCTCCTCTTTACGTTCTGCGACTGGTCTGCTCTCGCGAGGGAGAGGAACCGACGGTGGCTCGGTTCTCGTTTTTGAGTGGAAGCGGAGCGATTTGAGAGGCGAGGGCAACAGAGGCGACGTCGCGGCCCCGGCTGGGCGACTTTTTACCCGAGGGAGGCGCGAGTGTGCGAAACACAACGCGATCGAGAAATCGAGAGCCGGACTTCGTAAATGCGTCGTTCCTCCAGTGTGTCTTCCCCTTCTTTTCCGGTCGTCTTCCATCCAGAAACGCCTCTTCATGTGTGCATTGAAGAGCAGCGAACTCTTGAAACTTCTCTTCTGTTCTCGCGCGCGGGTCGCGCATGCGCAGTTCTGTCTGTCTCAGCCGGTCTCGCAACTCTCGCTTTCACGGTTCTCCAGAAACGAGAAACGAGCAAAAGAGCGGAGAGAGTTGCGTCTGCCAAGCAATAAGAAAAATACGCTCTTTTTCTATTCCCCTCACACAAAGCACTACATGCATGTACACGCCTTTCTCCGTGCATGTATTTATGGTGTAGGGGCTGGAAGGAAACGCAGAAGAACATCGATAAGTCACAGGATCCACCTGTAGATGTAAACGCGGGGAACGGAGGAAATACCAGTGAGGACGCGGGTGCCTGTGCTGGTAGGAAACGCAGTCGCCGATAGAGAAGGCGAGACAGAGACGCGTTTGAAACACAGATGTAGAAAGCTGCTTCAGAGAAGAAACACACTGGTGCTCTCTTCCTTGAGACGGACGTTTCAACGGGAGAAGTTGTCCGATCAGAGAAAGGATTCAGGAGCTTCGGAGGATTCGGCGAGACGCAGGGTGAGAAGACCTGTGGGCAGACGAAGCAAAGGCAATGAGTTTCAGGAATTCAGGAACGACGAAAAATCACGGTGCAGAGAGAAAAAGCGAAGCCTCAAGTCTACGGGGCCGTTGCTGGAGCTCACTTCTCTGGGCCTCCACATTGTCCGGATTCACTGCGAGCGCAGTTCGAAGCGCCGCTTCTGCTTCCGCGAGGAGTTTTTCAGACAAGCTCGAGGAAGCTTTGTCTGCGGGCAAAGGAGAGAACGGCGAGCGAGAAAACGAGTCCGCGTCTTTGCATGAGTCGCCTGAGGAGGCAGAGGAAGTTCGGTCTTCTCGAACTGGGAGGCGGGGAAACAAGAAGTCGTCGCGGTCGAGAGAGAACTCTCTCCTGCCAGGAAACAGAGAAGATGGAAGACGCGATGGAAAAGCAAAGTTCACAAAGAAACGCAGAAAGGCGAGAGCAAACGTCCACGCGCACCCATCAACGCAAGTACACAGGCACGTAAAAAGAGAGAAATATACACATGTCTGCATGTTCAAGTCGCTTCGGTCCTTCGACTTTCTCTTCTCGCAGAGGCGCCTTGCCCCCCACTCTGGTTGAGCAGAGAGCGACCAAAGCAGAAGAGAAAGAAGCTGGAGAAAACAGATGTCCTTTTAATGCAAAACAGAAGACAAGGAAAACGCACCCGCTCCGCTCTCCACGCATCGTAATGCCCACGAGAGATGAGAAATGCCTGTGTATCGGTACACGAAGAACGCTCCATTCAAATGCACATATGAGTATACGGCTCATAACGTTAGGAAAATAGTTCAGAAATGCATGTGTATCAATACACTTTGGAAAGAAGAGACTCACGACGCAGCAACTTCTCGGCTGAGCTGGACAAGCGCTCGGCCGCGGAGTGCATGCAAGGCGTCGGCGGCGAAGCAGCAGGGAGGACTTTGAGAGGTGAGTGTATAGAAGAGGTCATCGAGGACTGTTCCGTCTCCCTGCTGCAGTTCTTCCGGTGCCAGTCGCTCTGTTTTGCCCTCCTCTTTACAAGCAAGTCGCGCGGAGCTTTCCGGTTCGCGCGGGGGACCTGTCTCTCGGGTGTACGTACACCCCGCCAAGGCGCGATTGACGAGGAGAAGGGATTCGTAGAATCTGCAGCAAGTCCGAGCACAACGAAGCCTCTTGCAAAGAGAACTGTGCGTACGCGTCCCCCTGCCGTTCTGCGCAAACTGCGCAGCCACAAGTGGACAGCAACCGTAGAAGGATACTACCGTCTGTGCATCGGAGCCGCTCGAGTGAATAGGCTTGCCGCGGCCTTCGAAGCGTTGTTTCGTTTTGCTTCTCCTTGTTTCCAGATTCCGCGACAGACTCCACGTTCCCCGTTGTGGGCGTCGGATCTGCCTGCCCGGGTTCGCAGAGCACAACTGAGACGATGGTTCGGCTACGCTCCTTTGCGCTTCGTAGGTTGCAAGCGTTTCAGAGGCGGTCCGCAAAAGAATCCGAGAAAACGCATAAGAGAGGCAGGAAACTTCAGTTTGGGAGGCGGCGCGCGAACCGAAGAACAGCCAAGGCGCGTCCAGCTTACCTTCCCGAGTCGAACGCCACCGTGGCGCACTGGAGGAGAACCTGAGGATCTCGCGAGTCCAGACGCCTGCAGAGAATGGCACAAGGAAAACGGTTTCGCTCTCCCGAAGCGCGAAATCGAGACAGACGACAGAGCAGTACGAGACGGATGAAACCTGTTTTCTCCTCGAGGAAAAGGTAAGTTTTTGTGGCTGAGAGAAGACAGAGGGGGGGAAGTGCGCAGTGTCGAGACACCTGTGAGAGGCGAGTGGAGATACACCCAAAAGCGAGAAGGAGGCACTCACAGCATTCCTCGTAGAAGCTGGATTTCTTCACTTTTTTCCGCCGACGCGTTCTGGGCAGAGTGCTTGGTTCTTCGAAGTTCACTGAGGAGGGCAAGTCGCACCCGAGCGTGTCTGCAAGGAGGAAACGAGGAGAAGAAATGCCGTCTCCAGAAAAACATCCTGAAACGACTCTTCAGAGGCTAGGATGGCCAGAACGTTCGTCCTGGGAGAAATCGCCTCTGGGACAGGATGGTTGATGAACTGCGTCTTCATAAACAGTCCGGCTCTGCAGGTTGCCGAAGTGAGCTGTGAATCGAGCGGTGCAGTTCCGACTTTTTCAGTGCCAGAGCGACGGGTGAAGCACGGAAACCATTTTGGCCTCTCAAAGTCGGTGGACCTCCACGCTCTTCGGCTCGCAACGCAACAGATCTACTATTTTCACAGAGAGCTCGGCAGAACAGAGAGAGCACAAAGACGGTGGAGGCCGGGAGTGAAATCAGAGGAAAGGCAAGACTGAAAGGAAAGTCAAGGAGAAGCAGTGGCTCTTGATCGCCTCTCCAGTTCTAACGGTGAAGTTCTCATTCGTTAAGTCGTTCTCTCTCTTGTCTCTCTCCTGTCATTCGCTCCTTCGTTTCGCCTCGACCGCGCGGAGAAAGCCGCGAAGTGTCATTATACACCAGCAGAGCCGCCTTTGTCTCCTCCACTTGAGGACGCGCATTTCTGGTAGTTCGCACGACTCGAGAACGCGCTTCTTCCACGCAGGTTTGCGTCTTTTCTCTCCTTCCCGTCTGAATCGAGAACGCTTCTTCCGCGGCTGGCTGTCGCCTTTGACGCGACTCGGCTTCCTCTCCCCCCAGGCCAGGGTGTCGGTGGAATCGCTTCGCACCAGACACGAAGTCTCCAGATTCTCGACGTACCCTCGGAAAACCTGCGTCAGATGTCGGAGAGTTTTGACGAGTTTCTTGCGGGTGGCTTTCTGCTTCGCAGGCGTCGGTCCTTCCACCGGAGACTGCAGCGCCTCTGCGAGCAGCAAATAGGGGGGCAGGAAGCCAGGTGTCGTCAGGGGTTCTTGCCGAATCTCCGTGGCTTTTCTGAAAGCAGAGACAAACAGAAAGGGTGGACATGAAAGAACACTGAACGGAAACAAAGAAAGAGCATCCCCCAGCAGAGAGAGGCTGCGGCGACCTTGTCCTTGAAGCTTCGCCTCTCCGCAGGAACCGCAGGGAAAAGAGACGCCGAGGTCGAAAAAAGAGGACGTTCAAGAGGAAGGGGAGAAAACGCAAGACGCATGACAGAAAAGCGTCAAACGGAGAACAGACGGAGGGGAGCGCACCCACCGAGAGAGGTCTTTCGCAAAACTTGCCGCCTTTCCCGGAAACGCGCACAAAAAAAGCGAACAGGAGAGAGATCAAGAGGGGGAACAAGAAGGAGAAGAAGGAAACAGGACCAGGAAGAAGAAGCTCCTTAGTAGAGACAAGTGAGAGTGACTTGGCAGCCGCTGGAGCAAGAAAACGTTGAACGGCACAGCGCCGTTGCGCGTTTTTCCTGAGAGCGAAACAAAGTTCAGAGCCTACAAAAGAACGTCGATAGCCTTCGCGGTAGTTCCTTCAACAAGGAGGAGACCGCCCTCCTGCACAAAAACGAGGAGAACGTCTGGAAAAGGCCATGTCCATCGACAAGAAACGAGCGGACACAGATTCTCGAAGAAGTCGCCCGGCAGAAAAGAAAAAGAAATCGCTCGAATGCTCCACATGCATGCATTTGCACACATTTGTGTCTTTGCGTGTACACGTACGTATCTACATATATATATATATAAAACGCGCGATCAGTTTCGGATTTGAAAAAAAAACTCTCTTTCTTCCAGAGAATTCCAGGTACACAAACAGAGAGGGAGTCTCGTGGCGGTTGCCGCCTGTGACTTTGACGAAATGCGCCGGCGCGTGTGTCTGTGCACTGTCCGCTTTGCTCAGGCTCCAGCTGCGCCTTCTGGGTCGCGCCGTGAGTCGCGCGAAGCAGCTGCCGCAGAAGCAACGGAAGGGATCCTACAGCGTGTATCAGTGCAGCTGTGAGCGTCGTCCTCTCGCCGTCCGCCAGCGCTCCCTCCAGTGCCTCTTCGAGTCTCTCCGTGAGCAGGTGGAGCTCAGCAACCTTCTCTGAAAAGAGCAGCGAAAACCGAATTTCAAGTTGAGAATGGGAAGCAATTCCACCCACCGCGTCCACGCCGCGTTTGTCGAAGCGGAAAACGACCCCCATTCCTCCAAAGTCTCTCCTCTCCCTCGCGCATCTTCCAAAGACACCTTATACAAACATATACGTATATATCGGTACATATATATATACACATGTATACATATATACATATATATATATATCATAAGCAAGCAGAGTTATACGCATCTGCGCATCTACGTGAGTCCGCACATGCAGGTGTATCTCTCAAGAGGTTCGACGGAATTGCAATGAGCAGACGCGCGTTTGGTGAACCGGAGCAGCGGCGCCATTTCGCGGCTGCGTCTCGTACACGCGTTGCACCTTAAATTGTCTTCGGGGGGACAGCGCGTCGGTCCACCGCGAAACGAAGAGCAACAGAGGCAACGCAGAAGAGTGGACCTCCAAAGCGTTTCTCCTCTCCACGGTCCACACAGGAGCAAGCTCGTTTTCTACGCAGAGAGGAAACTCCCTCGACACCGATCTCGCGGCTTCAATGAAACGTACCGAGCTGGACGCAGCAGGAGATGAAGACAGGCAGCGCGTACACCGCCTCGGCGAGGCTGGTTTCGAGCAGTCTGTGTCGCAGGGCGCAGAAGGCAAAGCTTTAACTTTGGTCACACTGCCTCATCACGACCGCAGGTCAACGCTTGCATCAGGGACCTGGATCTTTGATACCTTGCCGCTTCGAAGAGGAGGCGAGAACGAGAGCACTGCGAGAAGAAGCGGCCGGAGCGCAGACACTTTCGAGGAGACAGAGGAACAGAGCAAAAACGCGTTTTCCAGAAAAAAAGAGACTTTTCCGGAGCACAGGGAGCACAGAGATCTTTGGGAGGGCAGACGCAGGTGAGCAGAGCATCTGTCCGGCGAGTATCTGGCGTGGATTCGAAACTGCAGGCCTCCTGCATGTCGAGGCTGCCGGCGCCAGAGCAGCATGGTGCGCAGGAGACAGACAGAAGTTTCAGAGTGGAGAAAACGCACGGAGGGGAGACGCCTTTCCGCAAGTGAGTGAGTCTTCGAACGCGACTTGGAGAAGAGGCAGAGACACCCAGATCGAGGTTGACTTCGAGCCAGGCGAGAGCAGTCGAAGGAGCTAGCAGGCGTCAGGCGAGGCTCGCAAGCAGTCGCTGCCGTCCAGTCGACAATCCATGTGTGACAGACATGCACTTAGAGAGCGAGAGCGAGACGCCGTTGCATGCAAACGAGACAGAGATGCATGCAAGCATGTGAAAGTGTAACCGTGGCAGAAAGGCACGGGTGGAGTGTCTCTGAAAGCAGCCATGTCGGTCTGGAAAGGAAAGGACTTTCACTCCTCGCCGGGAGAGTCGCAGGTTGGCAAGTGCACAGAGCAGACCTGAACAGAAGTATGTCTACTTCCACTTAGACTCGATCAACGTCGCTGTCTGAGACAGTGAAGAAGGAGAGAGAGAGAAGGCGGAGCGCGGGAGAGACGTACAGAGTGCAGAGGGCGAAGGCGAGAGGTGCGTTTCTTCGGCGGAATGCCCGAATCGCTTGAATCGTTAAATTGACGCTGAGAGCAGAAAAACGCATGCGTTCCATCTGTTTCGCGAAAAGCGTGGACGCAAGTCCAGAGACGAAGCGGCGCAACTTACGTACCAGTCGAAACGGGGAGAAGACAGAGCGGGAGCAGACGGCGCAGGAAGAAGAGAGACGAGAAGGAGGAGGAAAAGAAGAGGGTAGAGAAGAGAGGAGAGGAGAGAAGAGAGGGGAGGAGACAGGAGAGAGGAGACAGGAGAGAGGAGAGGGGAGAAGAAGAGGAAGAAGAAGAGGATGAGAAGGAATCAGAGGATCCCGTAGAGAGTCACGAGTAAGACAGACACACGAGGAGAGATGCGTGATGTACCTTGAATAAATGAATTCCGGGGGGATATGGCGAGAAGGATACATTTCTTCGACGTATGAAAGGACGTCGTCCACGCGCAAGCACCGGCCGTCGAGGCCAACCGCTAGCGGCACTGCATACAGGCCGGGAGGACGCGGGGGAGATGCAGAAAACGAAGAAGAGGAAGAAGCAGAGGAAGAAGAGGAAGAAGCAGAGGAAGAAGAGGAAGAGGCAGAGGAAGAAAAAGAGGAAGAGGCAGAGGAAGAAAAAGAGGAAGAAGCAGAGGAAGAGGCAGAGGAAGAAAAAGAGGAAGAGGCAGAGGAAGAAAAAGAGGAAGAAGCAGAGGAAGAGGCAGAGGAAGAGAAAGAGGAAGAGGCAGAGGAAGAAGAGATCTGTGCCCATATTGCTTCAGGCGTCTGCGAGCATGAGACAGCAACGGATTTTCAAAGATACGGCATATATTTGTTGGTATGCTGGACCTATGGACGCACGATCCGTGAGAGAGAAAACGAGACAGGACGTTCGTGTTTTCTTCTTTTGTTCCGTGTCTGCGACAGAAGCTTTCTCGCGAGGTCCGGAAGCTGCTCACGCACCAGCTGATACTCGAGGACCACTGGAAGTTTTCTTCTTTTCGAAAAGCCGCGTTCCATCTTCCCTGTCTCTCTTTTTTTCTCCTCTCTGTGTCTCGGCGGCTCTCGCCCTGCCCCCTCCAGTTTCCTTGTCTTTCGACTGCTCGCACTGTCGCAGGAAGCGTCCTCACTTCGTCTCGCGCAGCTGAGAGCAGCGCCACCGCCAGGTGTCTGTCGCGAGCGCAATTTCACACACAAAGAAGCAGTCGAATGCATGCTCGCGGAAAGCGCTTGGAAGGAACGTTACGCGCTGTGGAGAAAGAACTCCTAAACCGCGCTTGGGATATTCACCAGAGGCAGGAAGAAACGAAGACATCGCGGAGACGCCACACAGAAGAGAGGCCTGTCTTGCATGTGAGGCCTGAGAGGACTCAGGAGGATACACGCACGAAAACGACCTTTTTCCGCGGCTTCTGCCTCTCTCGCGCTCGAGGTCTCCAGCGACCGTTCACGAGTCTTCTGCTCGCTTCTGTCCTCCAAAGACATTCGGAGTTCGCGACAGCTGCTCGACAGATGGCCGCAGAAAGAGACAGAGAGGAACAGAAAGAGACAGAGAGACGCATGCAGGTAGACCTCGAGGCCCTGCAGGCGCAGGCGCACGAGCACAGAGCGGAGAGGACGGGCGCCGTCGCCGAATCGCGGCTGACCTGGCCCACAGCTGAGAGTCGTCGAACTTCGTTTCGCGGAGGAGACGCAGTTCGTCCTCAGGAGTCAAGACGCCGCTGCCGAAGAGCGCAAAGAGCAGCTGCACAAACAGCGCAGCAGCGGCCGTCAGAGAGTCGGTGCAGAGGAAGCCGGAGGGAAGCGGAGAGGGCAGAGACAGCGGCGAGACGACGAGACGCAGGGGAGCAGGCCGCGGGAACAGCAACTGAAACGAGAAGTTGCAGAGACGAAAACGAAGAACCCACTGGGAGGACGGAAGCAAGGCAAAACAGGCGGACCTTGGGGTGAAAAGGCTCGCGCTGGTAGAGGTCGCAGAGGACTCGAAGAGCTTGGGGGAAGCGGCCGAGACGCTGCAGAGCTATTGCCAAGGACATCTGCAAAAACCCGCAAAGCGACAAGCGCTCTCGCATGCACAAATCTACAGAAACAGAAGCACGCGTCGGTGCAAGAAAGTGTACATGAAAAAAGGCCGGGAATGTGGTGATCGACGAATAACAATCTCACAAAAAAAACATCTAGCTGGCTGCATTGCCGCACGCGCAGATACACTTGCGGGCATATTGATGTGAATATATACCCTTACATACACACATAAATACATATACATATATATATATATATATATATGCATACAAATATGTACATGTATATATATACATATATATATATATATTCATATATATATGTATATGTATGTATTTATGTGTGTAAAGTGTGTATATATGAACATGTGTGTGTTTTGTGGGTGGACGCACCAAGATCTGTGTGTTTTTCTGAAAATAAAGATTTCCAGTTCACCTCAAGAAACGTTCGCGACGGATGGCCCGGGAGCAGCCAAGAACTCCGGTGTCTGTCCAGGAAGGCGACGAGGTCGGCAGGCGCGTCGATCTTCAGCTGAGAAACCAAAAACGCCAAAACACGGCATCCGAGGAAAACGCGAGAAAGAGAAAGAAGGAAAGAAAGAGAGAAAGAAAGAGAGAAAGAGAGAAAGAGAGAAAGAGAGAAAGAAAGAGAGAAAGAGAGAAAGAGAGAAAGAAAGAAAGAGAGAAAGAAAGAAAGAGAGAAAGAAAGAAAGAGAGAAAGAAAGAAAGAAAGAGAAAGAAAGAAAGAAAGAAAGAAAGAAAGAAAGAAAGAAAGAAAGAAAGAAAGAAAGAAAGAAAGAAAGAAAGAAAGAAAGAAAGAAAGAAAGAAAGAAAGAAAGAAAGAAAGAAAGAAAGAAAGAAAGAAAGAAAGAAAGAAAGAAAGAATCGTTTGTCTCACGAGCAACTGCGTCGCGACCGCGAGCAGGGCAGGGTCTCTGCAGGTGATCTCTGCATGCAACTCAAAAAGGAGACTCCTCGCTCTCTCCATTTTCCCGCAGGCAATGAGGGCCTCTGTGAAGAAAAAAAGACTTTCCGTCTGGAGACAGCATGCCTCCGGATGTCCCTGCGTCGCCTCCTTCTCTCCTTCTCTCTGTCCAGCTTCCGCTTCCTCGCCCCCTCCCGTCGTGTCTCGCTTCTTCTCTCGCGCGCGCGGAGACAGAGGAGACAGTGGAGACAGTGGAGGCACGCAACCCCCACAGCGAACGGAGACAGGAGCGTTGATCGGTGTGGGCGAGACAGCAGGATGCGCCAGACTGTACAGAAGTTCCCCAAGCATGAGCATGTCTGCGAAGCAGGCAACGAGAGGCGCACAACGCAACGTCTCCAGAACGACATTCATACGCTTCTCCAAAAAGGAAACTGGTTCGGTCTTCCCCACTGCAAAAAGTCTGAGTAGACTGTTTTTCTTGATGTCTTGTCGACAACTTTACACGAACGTTCGCTGTGGCTCTCGGCTTTGCACCAAACTCTTAAACGCAAAGGAGTAACCGTCAGCGACCTGATCCGCCTTTCGATTCAAGAAATTAACGAATCGTGAAGAGGGCACACTGAAGCAGTTGTTTATCTATTGACTCCAGAAAGACCGAAACAGAAGAGCTTAGAAGTACCCTCCTTAAGCTGCTAGGTCGCAATGCGACCACAGACTCCAAAATCGATCTAGTAAGATCTCCGCAAGAAGAACGCGGCGGCGCGCGAATCTGCCGCAGAAAAGCACAGAAAACGCGAGGATGCGACGCCCGGACACAAGCTCGAGGGAAGTCAACGCTCCAGCTCTTCACAAGAGAGGGGAAGAACAGACGGAGTGGAAGAAGCGAGAGGGAAAAAGAGAGGAAACTGCTCAAAGACAGCGGAGAAGAAGAAGAGAGAGAAGAAGATGATGACGATGGTGGTGATGAAGAGAAGGAAAGAAAAGCGATGCGGTGATGATTCCCAACGAAGAACAAAAAGGGTACGACGGAGGAGACACGAAATGGAGTCAAGGCGAGGTGTACCGTACGCGTTGTTTCCGGTGAGGAAACAGTCTCTCCCGCTTGCTCCTGCAGAAAAAAAGGCCTTACCTTCGTAGGCGCCATACATCCGAGCAGAGAGGTACTGTCTCCTTATCTGTCTGTACACCTCACGAGACTGTTGCTCGTGCTTTCCCCAGGCCTCCGACGCTGATTGGTCCAGCGTACTGCCTCTGCAGTCGTCGTGGCAGGAAGGAGAAGACGAAGTCTCTGCATCCATCGCTCCTTCTCCGCATTTCCGATCGACGTCTCGTTTTTCAGCTTCCAAAGCATCTAAACAACGAAGATGGCGTCCGTCTCCGAGTGTACTGCGAGTCCCGCGATATACACCCGGAGTCGCCTCCGAGGGCGGCAGGTGTGTTGGGTTGTTCTTTGGAGATCTCAAGAGTCGAATCGGAGAGCAAAACTCAGACGAGGGAGGCGCTCCAGACTGCTTCGGTGTCTTCAACTGCGACTCGTTGGTTTACTCGCGAGACAGCCGGTCGCGACGCCGAGTTCCTGTTGAGGCTCCCGTCGGCGAGCGCGACAGGTGGTGAAGAATGAGCGGAGGGAAGGCGGAAGAAGCAGATGGTCGACCGGAAGGAGCAAGAACAACGTCACTGATGAGCGCGGTTGAAGCGTACTTGTGCAGAGCAGAGCGCGTGCCCGCAGTGTGAGGAGTCGGGAGCGGTAAAGAGATGGAAATGCGGAGGGAAAAGGAAGCAGAGAAAAGTCTGGAGAAGAGCCGCAAGTCTTCGACAAGAAAGGGAAGGCGAAGCAACTCCGCGGAAGAAGTCGCCAGCGGGATATGGGCAAGACCGACAACGTCGGAGAATCCCGAAGGCCGAGTGTGCGGTCTCAGCAGATCCACGAGAAGAGCGAGAGCGGCGGAAGACACAGATGGGGCAGAGAGAGACGCGAACCACTGTTCCTTTAAAAGCTTTTCATCGAGGGAAGGAAATCGGTGGAAACTGGACAAAAGCTTCCAAGAGAGTCTTCAGAAAGCAGTGTGCACAGTTACGACTCGGAGCGCGCCGGCAGGTGGGCGCACTCATCCCTGTTCGCCGGGAAAAAAAGAGAGAAAGGCATGCGTTTAACACAAGAAAGGCAGATCTTTTTTGCGGGTCTTCTTTCCTTCTTTCACTCTGGAAACGTCGCGAGCGACGTCGGCTACCACCGGTGCTCAAGACACGCGGTCAAGTGTGTGCATGCATCACCTTTTCTCAAGTTCGAGAGAATCTCGGCAAACCCTATAAAACCTCGACCGGCGCCAGGAAGACCCTCTCGCTCGCCTTCGAAAGGTGAAAACAGCGCAGCGGAAACTCTTCTCAAGGTGGACCGCGCTCTTCCACGCCGGGAGCGAGTAGAGTGAGTGAAGTGAGTGGAGTGAGTGGAGAGAGAGTGGAGAGAGAGTGTAGAGAGAGTGGAGAAAAACAATCGCATTCTGAGAAAGGAGAAAGTTTCGTCTTCTTGGCGACCAGCAGAGTTGGTGTAGTGGTCATCACGTCTGCCTTACACGCAGAAGGTCGCGGGTTCGATCCCCGCACTCTGTACTTGCGCGCTCAACTCTTTCATCGAAGGAACTGGATCCTTCAGGTTCTTCCGGTTGAGTGTCGTTGCTTTTTTGTCGGCTGTCTTGTCTTGGTAGTCAGACCCGTTGCAGGAGTCTTTTATTAGGCGGTTTTCGCAGTTTTCTCACTTTTCTTCTGCTGTCTTCTGCTGGACCTTGTTGCCCCGGGATGGATCGGCGGCTCCGCATGCACCCTTGTTATACAGCCGCAGTGAGAGTGGAAACATGCCAGTCGCGCAGACAAGACTCACGAGAGAACCTGTGAAGCATTGCTCAGTGTCTCCCTCCAGATTTGAATCGCATTCACTACCTTGTTTTTCGCTCGCTGTGAACACTTTAGACAGGAAGAAAGATGCTGCCATTCGTATAGGCAACTAGGGTGCGTCCCGAGTTCTCCGGTCACGAAGGAATCGTTGCATGCGTAGATGCAGTCTTGCGGAACTCGAGCAAGGCGCGTCAGCGCTTCGTTGTCTCCTCTCAGTGTCGCAGCTTTCGTCCAAGGAGCTTGTCACGACTCCTGCGCTCCAGATGCACTTGGTAAAAACGAAGAAGAGAGATATGAATGTGACTTTTCGTGCTATTGTGGTCCCTGGGTGACGGCGGGGGGTCGTCGAAGTCGTCTCTCTCGTCTCCGCGTTCTGACGAAGTGGAGACACGGCAAACTCGGGAACAGAATCATGTCTCCTCTCTGTATTATATTGGATGTGTTTCCCGTCAGGTCTCTGCATTCTGCAGCCGTGGTTCTGGGGTGCTCTGTATCGTTTGTGCCTCCATCTGTGCGTCGAAGACGACGCTCGCTCACCTGTGTTTGACGCTGAAGAATGCCGGATGAGTCCAGCGAAACGTGCCTGCTTTATCGGCCGGCGCCTCTGCATTTCACGGCAGACCATGCTGGGGCCATCCAGAGTTCTCTAGCATCCAGCCTGGGCATCGAATGTGTCTGGGTTGGCGGCAGAAGAGGGGAAACGCGCATGAGGAACCGATCTTTCTGAGTTCGCTATTGACTTTTCCGCACCCTCGTTTCTCGACTCGAGTACGAGAGATGGCGAGAAACGGAGCGGGACTGGCAGCTCGTGCGCGCGCCGTTCCAGGCCGTTCCGTGTTGTTTAGAACTGGTTTTTCTTCGGTTGCCGCTAGTGGAGTTTCTCCGTTCTCCGCAAGTGGTATTGCCCGTTTTTCGACGGCTCTCTGCGAGAACAGGAAGTACCTCTCTCGATATTGTCGGTTTTCCCGACTGTTCGCCAGTTTTTTGTGCTTGGTCACTTCTGTTTGTGGCGTCTGGCTGGCGACTGCACCCCTGGCGTCCTGTTTTGGAGGCTTAAGCCGAGTGATGTACAGACACCCCAGCGGAGTTTTTTCTCCACGATTTCACGCGTTTTCGTCACGACCCGTCGCCTTCTCAGATGTGCATTTTTTCGACCCGGCGGTCAAACCGGCGTTTCCCGAAGCGCAAAGACGCTCCGACACTCTCGGCGCGTCGTCGGATCCGCGTTCCCGTCCGCAGATAAATCGTAAAAACGGCAGATTGGAGCGCACAAGCGTCGCCCGTTCTCTGGAAGAGGTTCCCTGCTCTGCTCCGGACCTGTTCACGCAGGAGTCGACATCTGAGCAGCTTTCCAGTATACGCAGCCCGGCCTTTTTTCCAAACAGAAGGCAGTTTTATCGAAATTCTGTGTCGCCTCCGTGTGTGTCATCTTTCAGCCACAATAATCTGCTCCACCCTGCTTTTCTGTCGTTTCCATCTCTACAATGTTGCCCGCAAAGTGGGCAGCAGCGCCGCCCGACAAAGGCGTCTCGCGTAGCACGGCAAACAGGTGGCAGTCGAGTGCTGGGGGAGTCGCGCGGCGGTGCGCGCAGGTCATTTCTTTCGAGATTCGGAATTAGCGGAGGAACCTGGGAAGCGAAGAATGCTTCCGTCCACGCTGTGCCGCCAGTAGCTTTTGTGCAGGCAACACACACAAGCGTCCCAAACCGCAGTGCCTTCGCGGGGAACTTTTTCCCTCGCGGACTCCGCGCGGGATTTTCTGAACGGGAGGGTCGCTCGTTTCTGCGCAACTCACGGCACATGGTTTCTGGTGTGTCCGCGAACGCCAGCGACCACCAGCACCGGCGGCAGGACCGCGAAAACGTTCGCGATAGGGAGTGCATCGTAGTGGATTGGAGTGACCGCATAGTTCCGTACGACCTCGCCTGGCGGCTACAGCAAGTGATCGTCCAGCTGCAGCTGCTAAGACTGAATAGTAGTTTGTACCCTTTATCAAGCCGCCCTGAAGACGAAGCATCCGTTAGTTTCCACATGCACGAACACGCCAGCCAGCGTAGTGTAGAGAGAAATGAGAACTCTTATCTAAAGCGTTGGCCGGAAGTGAGACAGCCTGCCCAAGGGCGCTTGCCCTGCGACTACGTTATTTTACTGCAGCACTCTCCTGTGTACACGCTTGGGCAGGGGGGAACCCCCGCAAACATTCTGTTTGAAAGCAACGTAAGAACTCTGCAGCTGTCTGAGGGTTATGTGGAGGAAATGCGCACTATCAACGGGTGCTACCGGCTGCTCTCGCGGCTTTTTCAAGAGGCAGAGGAAGCTGCGGCTCCGGGGGCGCGATTTGTCTCAAGCAGTGAAGCCGGCAGAAAAAACGGTGAGGGAACGGCTCTTCCCGGTGGCAAGATTTTCGTTGAAACACCCCAACAAGTAGAATTGGGAGAGGGCTCGGGGCGCAGCGCTGCTTCGGAAGAGAGCGCAGGACGCGAGTTTCAGCAGAAGGAACCGGATGAGGGACGGACAGACTCTGCGCCAGGAGTAATGCGACAGAGAGCACTCGCCTGGTGCGAGGAAGCTCCGACAGTGTGGAGAGTGGAGCGTGGCGGCGAGGTGACTTACCATGCTCCGGGACAGCTGGTCGTGTATCCGCTGTTAGATCTGCGCTACCACGCGTGTGACCTACGGTGGTACGTTCATTCTTTGGAACAGGTAGCCATCAACGCGATCGACAGGCTTTTCTGCAGCGGCCAGCTAGTGGAAAAGGCGGCGAATCTCGGCGAGGGCACAAAAAATCAGGCGGGGCTTGTCGGAGTGGAGAGTTCCACGCAGGATGTAAGGCCGCCGTTGACGACAGCCGAGGAAGCGCAGAACGAAAAGACAACGGAGGGGAGACAGCTTGGACAGAGAAGGCCTGGGACCCCTGGAGTGTGGCTGCACGGTGAAAAAGTGTGTGCCATTGGTGTCAAAGTGAAGCGGTGGATCACGCACCACGGCCTCGCTCTGAATGTCTGCACAGATCTCTCGGGGTTCCGCAAAATCGTGCCGTGTGGCCTCAAAGAATCTACGACGGGCAGACTAAAAGACTCCTGGTGTTTTGAGCAGAGGTGGCGAAAGCGTGGGGAAGAGACGGAGAGAGGCGGAAAGCCCAACAGAACTGAAGGTTCTTGCGATGCCTCCGACGTCAAGTGGGAGAGTGACGAGGTATCAAGCGACAACAGAGGACACACGCAGTTGGACGCGCAGGACCAAACAGAAACGCAAGAAGGAAATCGAGAACCGAATGATGCAGAACTCATGAAGCAGGTCGCGCGCATCGTGAAAGAAGAATTCTCTAAGGTCTTCTCTCTCAAGCTCGTCGACAGCCAGGGCTCTGGCCATACTGCGCTCTTCAATAATTCAGTGGTCTAACTTTGTCTGTTGATACTCCACAAACCAGGTGGCTACACTGGAGTCAATTCTTTTTGTTCTCTGTTGAGGCTGTCCGTGTTCGACCTCTCTGAAACAAAGGGAGTGGTGCCATCTGAAATCGTGTCGTCTTGAGAAATGTCACTGGATAAGGGAGCCTAGCCCTGGCGACTCAAAACCTCAACAGAAAAGACCGTCTGGAAACCTTCTCATGGCAACCTGTCTGGAAATCTGGAAGCATCTCACATGCGAAGATACTGATAGATAAGTCAGTGCGGTTTCCGAGGTCGTATTGCGAGGGTACACCCGAAGTCAGAGGTCCCGAACAAATTACAGGCAGGCGCACGATATCCGAACACGACTGTTTTCTTTACCCACCATTTGCTGGCTTGTTTTGTCGTACACGCTGTTTAGTCTGAACGGGAGACAGATGCAGCTCTGTGAATTCCAGAGTGAAACCCTCTTAGCATACTGTTGCTGCCGGAGTTGTTAGGTCTTCTTAATGGCAGTTCATTTTGCACCGCTGGAGTGCTGCGATTGCACAGCTAGTGCTGAATTTCGTCTTCAGTCCCGATTTTTGTCGCTTCCCAGATAGGGAACCATACGGAACTGTGGCATCCTCAAAGCCGGAGAGGTTTTGAGCCATTCCGCTGTGGTGTAAAGAAGGTAACGGTCGAGGGGCATTTGGTAAGTGTTGGACGTTTCCCAAACTCTATGGCGTGTGTTCATTGTTCTGCAGACGTTGGTCGGTTTGCCATTACCACTGTAGCGCTCTGTTCTAGGCCGGTGAAAAGGTAGAACGGTTGCCGACGTGAATTTCCACTGTTTGTGATATCGTGGGAAACTGTTTTCCCACAAAAAATCTAGACTGAGAAGTCTTCGGTCTCGAAAGGATGCAGGAGCCAGTAACTCTGGGCACCTACCCTCGATTGCGTCGAAACCTCCATATCTTTATCTGATTTCACGAGCTGTCCTCTGAGGTCGACTGCGCCACGTTTTCGCGCAGGAGCTATGTCTTGAAACGACAGTTCTACTCACCCTTACGTCAGGAGTGTAATATATGGATCACTGTTGTCACTCTTATTAACAGCGAGAGAAAACTACTGCGAAGATGGCAGTACGAACAGGACCATCCCCTCCTGCAAGTAATCGTCTCCTGAGGTAGACAGGATTATTTGTGTGCTGTCTACGGGGAGGCAGTTTGACTCACCAGAGCAGTCCGGGATCACAACACCAGCAAGATACATGGTGTAAGATTGAGCAAAGTGCGCCCAGTGGAGACGGACCGTACAACCAGCGCTAGCCACTTGTGAATTTCTCCTCGATGTGGTGCCTTCACGACGCTGTGCGGACTCCCATAACAAGAACAGGTGTCGAACGCAGCGAGTCAACTCCCGTTCAGCGTTTGTCTCGACGTGTCTGCAACCCAACGGGGGTCTCCAGCATGCCTCACGCTGTGCAGAGTTGAGTCGTTTTTAACGCAACAACGACTCCGTTACTTTGTCTCAATCGGACTGCGTTCAAAAGTGGCAAGTCTCCGGCACTGGAGGATGAACCCTTCCAGCTCCAGTCAACTGTCCATACTGTTCTTGTCGGTCTAGCACGTGTTAAGTCGTGCCCCATTAAGAACGGAATTCAGAGGTAACGCGAGGAAGCCTTGTTAACGAGTCTCGGAAAGCAACAGCGAGGGTGGAAGAACGCGATTTCTCTAAGTGACTGCAGCATGAAGAGCTAAAGGGGGTCGTCACCGAGGCAATCGTTGCGGACGACTGCATTATCGCATGTGTTGTCCGGAGAACGCGGATTGCTAAACCCCACGTGGAATTCCCCACTCCAGAATTGCGTTTCGTCAAAAAAAGAACAAATCTTGTCTCTGCTCTGGAGACGGGTCTACCCTTTTTTTACCGTGCAGCGCTCCCCCGGCAGCAGTCGATATCTTCAACTCTGGCGCTGTGACAATTTGGAGGGGATGGAAGAGCTGTGGGTCGGAGTGTGGTGGACTCGTGACGTAGTTTGGTATTTTGTGGGCGAAACAGGAAGTCCGTCTTCTGTCCAGAGGTGGCTGGTCATTGTGCAAAGTTTGTGAGCGGCTTCGCCGCTTTTGTTCCAATTTTTCCAGTCGAGTTATCAATATTTAATTTTTCACCGGGCAGCAGTGGCTTCTCTCTTTGTCGGCATCTTCAACGCTTTCGACGGAGATGCATCACTCTAGTCCTGTGACGTTGGTTTTGAAGACCTCTGCCGTTTTTTCACTGTTCTCAACTATTTTACTCGCCTCCACATGCGCAGGCTAGACCCGTTTGTCCTCGTAGACACCTGGCCTTCAGCGGCGGGCACCCTAGTCGGGAATGCACTTCTCGTTTGTTGCATCTATGCGTATCTACGCGAAGTTGGTGTTTCTGTCCATGAACTCCGCCGTTTTCCACGCGAGAAATCCTCGCCGAACGTGTTCAGGTTGTCATTTTGCGTGACCCCGGCGCAGACGCCGCGGTTTGGCCTCTCGAATCGAGCTCCCCAGGTGACAGATCGGAACTGGATTATTTGGTTGGCCAAGCAGTGCCGTTTTTCAACCGAGTAAATCGACCTGTTGTGGCACGAGAAACTCCAGAGCATTCAGGCGCATGTCGGACCCGTTGGTGCCACTGCTCAGAAGCAAGGGAAAGCAACATTGCCCTCGCCTTTCTCCGAGCAGACCACCGCCTAGTGGAAAGTTGCCTTTCTCGCAGGTATTCAGCGCCATGCCTATTTTTTAGACCGCCACTGAAATGACGCAGACTTTACAGACATCAGCCGCGAGGACCGTCTGGCCCCGGTCCGCTGCGCGCGCTTGTTCACATTCAGTCAGGCGTACCCTGTCTTTGTTTTGTGTTAAATTCGTGGTTTTTGTCGGGGCGCATGCCGCTGGATTGGCCGCTGGAGGCGATGTGGTCAATCCAAACGATGTCACACCTCCGCTCCCGAACGCGGATTTCTCCGTCGTGATTCCCAAATCGAGCTGGCCACACGAAGCCTTCACGCGCCAGACCCTGTTGCCGAATCAGAGAATGATGATTATCCTCGAAGACATTTCATCAGTTCGCGTGTGGCCACGAAATATCCTCACGGAAGCGTACGATGTAGATGACGGGTTATGCGACCTCGGGTCGCTCAAGTCGTACATGTATTTGTTCGGAAAGGCACCCATATCTTACAACTTTTGGGAGGTAATATATCACCAGGTTCCTGGCTCGGGCCAGACGGTGAAGGCGCTGGTCTTCATCTCTCCTCCACGGGAATACCACACTGGCCGCAAACAAGAATTCTGCTTCCAGTTTCGCGAACGAAAAGGCACCGGGTCCATGTTTGTTATCATCCGAACATCGGAGGCAACGCACGGTAGGGCTGTCAGCCTGGTGCTGACAGTCACGAGTCTGCTGTTCTTTGCCGCTTTCCCGTACTTGTAAAAACCTCTGACGTGCAGCTGTAAGTGATGTGGTGCACGGATAGGATGAGCTTTCCGGCGGCTTGCGGAGAGGCGCCGCTGCCACGGACTCTTGCATTTCGCACCGAACACGCAGTGGCTGAAAAAAAGTGGCGCATGTCGCCTTTCAGCTGCATTTAAGCGGAAAAAACGGTTATCGTTCACTTGACCGAGCCGCGCGCCTCAAACCGCACATGCAGTGTCTGAGATATCTTTGTCTTCGCAGCGTGGGCATTTTTGATTCTTGTCCAGGCACAGTCTTGTTTCACTCAGTCCATGGTATAACATAACGACTCGTCTCTGTACTGGAGATTATCTGACGGTTCCGCGTGGCACGTACTGCCCGAGCAACTCCCGGTGTGATGGGTGGAAAATTACAGCGTCTTGCTCGGGTGTAGGAGTGCCACTGTTTCGTTGCCTGGTATCATCTTCACAGACGCCGGGGGAATTCGGGGTGGAGCACGGGACAAACTTGTCTGCCCATCGGTGTTGTTTATCCTGCTGCGTATGTGGACTGTTACTGTGTGTATCATATTGGTGCTGCCGTGCACTTTCGCTACGGATGTCTGTCGGTCTCAAGCTTCGGCTTCTGCAGATAGATGAAGATGCCCGTGCGAGTCTGTGTGAAAGCCATCGTGAGGTTACGCGCAGTTTCAGCGGCTCCAAGTTCAAATTAGTTTTTGTTGGCTACCTCCGGTTGTTGAATGTGAAGTGCCTGTGCATAAAGTCCAAAATCTTTTTCTCGAATACGGCTTTCTTGTGTATTTCCGTGAGTGGGAAGAAGAAATTCGTAATGGATACCATATTGGTGCATCGCTTTCACGACAACAGTAGAGTTAGCAGTGGAGAAATGAACTGATCCACGAGGGACCATCAACAAACAGTGTGGCAGCGTTCAATCTTATCAAAGCTGTGATTTTGTGGAGAGGTCTTGCCCAGCCACCCGTCTTGTGCAGACTGCCTTGACTACTGATATTCCACCGTCAAGAATATCCAATGTCGGTCTCTGGTTCACAAAAGTAGTTTGGACTCGCGGCACAGGCAGGCGTGTGACCGTCGCGCACTTTGGCTCCAGTCGTTATCATTCTGTTTCCACGGAGGACTCCGCTGGTTGCGCGCCGAGCAGCATTTAGGTCAGTGTTCGCAGGAATGAGGATATTCTTTGTCTGTTTTGTCCAAGTGCACATCATTCTTGACTTCTATTGTCGGGCGGCCATCCGCTACCATTCACCCATGACGCCGCCAGCCTGAGAGCGCGCGATAAACCCAACAGCAGATGCATTCGCTCCAACTTCAGTGTTAGCTTCCAAAGCTGCCGTCTAGGCATCGTCCCGTCTCTCCATTTGGTAGATGATGAGGTTTGTTTGATTCAGTTTCGTCTGGTTTCCCACTCATCGTTCCCATTTGATGTCCACACTGTGGACAGGCGCAGCGGAGTGTCGTATCGACCATCAGCAGGATTGCACAAAGCACGTGTACACGGCTGTCACGGGACTAGAACCAGGTTAATTTTCGCCCCATGAATGACGCCATGTAGTATCATATACTGCGGTGACACTTGTTCTGCTGTGAACCTGATCAGGCCTTTTTCATAATGCGTACCCCAGGTGCCGGGGCAGGGATCGGGGAGACGAGTGCCCGATCCCCTGCCCCAAGGTTCCGTTACGAATCCATGTTGTCGGGACTTTGCCAATGGCAGCCGCCGTGCACATACGAAGCAGACTCGTGCACACCCCTTTTGCAGATTTTTCCTCGAATTTATGACGCCACGGTTGGTAGACGGGGGTGACCATGTGAGTGGGGCGTTAGCGCTTTTGCTGGAAACAACTATACAGTCACTTTCCACACAGTTCATCTGCACTCTCTGTGTGTCTCCAGGACTTCCCATTGTGTTGACCTCTAGGGCCGACACCGTCCTGCCTTATGCCTAGGACACTACACTATTTTTTTCCCGTGCGCAGTCTTCCGTTTAGCTGGCTGTGTCGCGTACCTCTGCAGCTGCGCCGTTTTCCGTGGAAACCTGGAGTCCTTCTCCAAGTCATGTTCCGGAACTGATTCGCCGTGCACGCTGGAGGAGTGTCTGCAGCTCTTAGACTTAGCCCTCTGGGGTTTACAGCTGCCAAGAGAGTGTACATGCAAGATAGTTTTTATTAGGCAGGTAATGTTTTACCATTGGCTGCACGAGAAGTGGTAAGAGGTTCCCCTGATCTTTGGAGAACGTCTGAAGGCTATATTCTCCAGTTACTGAGGGCAATGCAACGTCACTTTGGTAAGCTGGCAGAAGCGCAATGCACTTTTTAAACAATGCCATCAGAAATTGTGGTGATGTTGCGTCTGGGTACGAGTATTAAAGACCAATTTAGACACTCACCACAAGAATTCTTAAATACCATCTGCTCCACAGGGTCCGAAGGCATAGCAGTTGCCCCCTGACAAGCCTTCCTCCACACAGCTTGGAAGTTTCAGCAGACAGCCCACTGCCGCAAAGAACGGAGCAACGGACACCGTTTCCCCTACTACAGCAAAGCGAAACCTGTGAAATGGAAAACGTGAGGGTCCGACTCGTCCTTACACACCGTTGAAATTACCGGAGTTGCTTTTTGAAAAATCACCGCTGCACTGTACCCCACCTCTCATACGGGAGATACACGACAAAAAATGACATGAGAAAAGGAGCAAATCCCCATCATCTTCTCTGTTCCCTGGTACCAACATAGCGGAGGACAGTTGCGTAGATCCGGCTCTATCGACGACTACCTCGTGAGCAGGGAGAGACACGCCTCCAGTGTGTATGCAACTGTGTCCCCGGTACTGAACAAGCCTACAGAATCTGCTCATTTAGTGGCTCTCAAATTCTCAAGAACCTGCCCCTTCAGGTGTCCAGAATCGCCTCAACAGGTTTCGCGAGTCTCAACGCTTCCACGTTCCTGCAGTGCTATGCACGAACTGCTGACGAGCTCTCAGATAGGGTAATCAGAGCTCGCACCTCCGAGAGGAGTCGACTAATAAGGGTGACACCCCTTGAACTGCAATTTCTCCCGCGCGTTTTCGTTTGTGCGTAGAATTTGTCGACTCTCGACGCTGCATGCACTGTGGTGATACTGTTGAGAACCAGCGTGGCCGAGAGCCAGAGTGTGTGCGATGCCGCGCCCCCGACGGCTCCGTTGTTGGCGTATCTTGCTCGATAAGATCCAGAGCAAAGACGGTTTTGTTCTAGCCAGTGGTTGCACGCTTTGTGCGAGAGAAGTTGTGAATCGCTGCGAGTTGTTTGCGCAAGGAACGCGCAGTTTGCCGAGAAAAAACCGGCACTTCGAGACAGCCCGAGAGAACGCGCACGCAAACCAGCCCCTGGCTCTGAAACAAAACGTGGTGGGTGGAGCGGCGAGTTCGAGGTTTTTTTGTAGCTACCTCTCTCGCGCTTGGGAGGAAGCTTGAGAACGCGTGAAAGCACTCGAGAAGTTTCACGTCTTTTCCGTTTCACGCTTCTTTTCCACTGACCGACGGCAGGAACCGTCGCTTCTCTTTTTCCAACGCGAGTGAATCTTCCCCGCCGCGAGAGAAACGCTTTTCGTTGCGATTCACTGAGCTCTCTTCTTTCGAATCGCACATCTGCAACACGCGTACGTCGATTTCTTCGCGAACAGCGCTTCTTTCGCCTTCCCGAAAGTCTTTCGCGGCGCGCAGTTGCACGATCCGTTGTAACATTTCCGAGCGTCGAAACTCGTGGCAAATTCGCGACGAAAACTGCGCCCGACCCAGAGAGAACGGGTTATCATCCTGCAGTCGATCGAAAAAAGCGACGCTCTGCGACACAAACGCGGCTCAACAGGGTGTGGAGAAAGGGAGGAATCCTGGCCGAAGGCGTCGGTGCCGCCTCGGACTTCTCTGCGGACAGACTTTGGAAAGTCTGTCCACTCGTTGTGTCGGAGAGCTCTCATCGGTGTCCGCCTTCCCGGTCGACACCCGACAGCGTTTTCCCCTGTGTGTACCATCGTTCTCTTTGTCGCGAGCGTTTTTCGCTGGGCATCTGGCTGCGGAGAGCTGCCGTCTTTTGATGATTTGTTTACCAGAACGTCCTCCTTGTCGCCGAAAAAATCAAAGGGCTCGGCTTCTGCCTTCTGTCTTCTCTCCCCCCTTCCCCCTTTGATCAGGTTGTGCAAGCCGAGGACGTTTCGTCGGTTCCTTGGTGATTTTTTCCGTCTGTTGTGGACGGCTGTCCTCACGTCGTCGCATTGTTCATGTCCGTTCTGAGGATCTCTCATCTGCTGTCATTTTCAAAGACCTCCCTGCTTCTGTTTCCTCTCGTTCCGTAACTCTTGCTGATCACTGCTACGTCTGCAGACTCGAGAATCTCTTCCTTCTGACTCTGACACTCTGTTCGTTGTCGCCGCAGCCTGGCGCGCGCGCGTGGAAGCTTCTTCGCTTGTTCTTTCTTCCCCGTGGATTTGTCTCCTTTGTTTCCGTTCCAGCTCTTCGTCTAATTCTGAAGGACTCTAAAAACTCAGGCGTCCGGACTGCTGCACTGCTCTTTATGTTTGTGCGGCAAGCCAAAGCTGTTGTCACACCCGCAGTGCTGTGCTTGCGGCCGTCTTCGTCGTTCCTCCGTCGTCTTTGCTTCTGCTGTCTCGCCAGCTTCCCGTTTTTCTGCGCCTCTCTCGACGCTCACTTTGTCTTCATCTGGCGGTCTGCCTTTGTCTCGCGGGCGTTGGTCGCGGCCCTCTGAATCGTTTTCTGCGTTCTCGCTCTTGCCTTACCCTCGCTCCCCCCCCCGCGACTTTTTCGTTCTCACGAGTTTCGCAGCTCGTCTCTGATGTCTCTCTCCTCTTGCCCGCAGACTGTCTCTCGTGTTTTTCGTCTCTCCCTTCTTCTCCGCCACTTGCTCTTCCGCGGTTTCCTCGCGTTTTTTCGCCGCCCGTCCAAAGGAACTCTGTCGCGTCTTCACCTCTCCTCTTTCCACTCACAACTCCTCTGTCGACCTTTCCGAGGAGAACGGTTTCCTCCCCACCGGTTCCTCTCCTCCGTCTGCACTTGTTGGTCGTCTGGTCGCGAGTCTCCGCGCTCGCTGTTGCTTGCTGCGTTCTCCACAGGCTCTCGACTCGCGAGTCTGTGCCTTCTCCGCGAGTTTCTTGCTCGTCTTCGCCAGGATGTTGGGGTCGTCGGAGGGCGGCGCGCGCGGGTGTCCGTACTGGATCGTTGCATGCAATACGGACGAGACGCACAGCGCCGAGCAGATTTTCAGTTCCCTGAAGCACGCGGTCTTGGGCTCTCGCAACGCGCTGTGCGACGAGGCCTGTCTGTTGGACATTCCTCATTTGAAGTTCGGGACTTTTGACGACTTGATTCGCTCCGTCGACATTCTGCAGAAGCAGGACGCCTACGTGGAGAGTGTGATTCGGCGCATCGAGCGCCAGGCCGTGGAGATCGACCCCGACTGCGAGTTGAAAGTCGTTTGGCAGCGGCACTCGCTCACGGTCGACCAGTACATTCGGCGTTTTCAGTGGGATGACGCCAAGTTTCCGCGGCTCCGCGCCATCCCAGAAAACCTCGACGCGCTCGTGCAGTCCGTGACCAAGACCGACGACGAAGTGCGAGCGAAAGTAGCAGTCTGGCAGGAGGTGAGGCAGCAGATGGCGAACTCGGCATCGGGCAAGAAGACAGGTCCTGCGACTTACTTCCAGCGAGACTTGATCGACGTCTTGTCTCCAGACACGGTCCGCGACGACGACTTCTTGGTGACAGAACACTTGACAACGGCGGTGGTCGTCGTCCCCAGGGGTCAGGAGCGAGAGTGGGAACAGAGCTACGAGAGTCTGGACGCGTTCGTCGTACCGCGTAGCTCGCGAAAGTTCAACGTCGCGGAGGACGCAGACGGAAACGCGCTCTGGAGAGTGATTCTCTTCACCTCTCACCTCCAGGCGTTCCGACAGGCGGCGCAGGCGAAGAAATTCGTCGTCCGGGACTTCCACTACAGCCCGCAGGCGTACAAGGAGACGGTGCTCGCGCGGTCACGCGTCGAGGCGGAGAAGACGAAGCAAGAAACCTTCCTCAGTCGTGTCTGCTTCGCGGCCTTCTCAGACATCTTCGTCGCCTGGATGCACCTCAAAGTCATGCGGACCTTCTGCGAAGCGGTGCTCAGATTCGGAGTCCCTCCCGAGTACGCCGCCTTCGTCCTCCGTCCTGTGAGCGAAGCGAAGGAAAAGAAACTTCGACACGAACTGGACAAACTGTTCTCGCCCAAAGGAGGCTTCGGGAACAGCTACTTCTCAGGCAAAGACGACCCTGGAAGCGACGACGAAGACTTCTATCCCTACATCTGGCTCGCGCTTCAGCCTTTCGGCAGTCACCGCGCATCCGCTTGACCGGCGGGGAGACGGCTGTCATCTGCGGAGTTTTGTAAACCACACACATATGCAGCGCAAAGACGGAACTCGCTTTCCGACACTCCTCGCCTTCGGCCGCCTCGCGGACTGCCGCAGAAAGAACAGCAAAGGCTTCGAAGGGAGGCTTCAGAGGGTCGCAAATCCTTTGATCAGAGCTCTCTTCTGCCGCCGATACAGGCGAAGAAGACATGGGAGGGCGTCTGCAAACGTGAGCAGAAGAAGCCTGAGAAAAGAAAACGTGACGGAGAAGGAATGCGAGGGGAGGTGCGGCCGCAGAGGAGAGCTGAAGACACGACAGTCAGAAACTCGCGCACTGGGATCAAACAGAGAGAGAGAGAGTGGAAATGCGTGCTTCTGGGAGAGGATGGGGAGAAAAGAGAGTGGGCGGAGAAGAAAGTAGAAAAGCGGAGGACGAATGCGGGAGTGCGAAATTCTGGAGAAAGACAAGGAAAGACCTGTATACGCCCACTGCAACAGAGAGCGAGTCGCCACTTTGCGAGCGAGGCAGGAAGAACCTTTCTCGTGTGCGGCTTGGGAGAAAAGATGCAAGTTCTTCAAAACGTGCATGAGATCGTGGGTGGAGAGACTGCGATTTGTCCGGCTTGACGGAGACAAAGAGAGACGGGTGCACAGACGAGAGGAAACTCGATCTGTGAGACAGCAGTGGCTACAATGATACATCTGCGCCACTCAAACGTCTACATACACAGATTTATGTTTCTGCGCATATATGTGTGTGTGTCTAAAGTGTGGGATTGAAAAGAATGGCAGTCAGAAGTGAGCTAAAAAGCGACAGGGCAGTGAAGAGACACTTGTGGGGAGAGGAGACTGAAAGAGTTGCGAGTACCAGTTCCTCCGGAGGCAGGGAACGAGGGGTGCGTGGAAAGTGTGTATCTAAGTGGAAACTCTCCTCGAGTGCGTTTTTTTTTCGCTTCTGGCAAACACTGTCTGTCGTCCTTGTTTCTCAAATGGGTCCCGGGGGGCACCTGGCACTTGTGCGGGTACACTGGCGAATCGGTTGGTGCGTTGCTTGCATGCAAACATCCGAAAGACGTCTAGGCACCTCCTTCGCGGCGTATGTACATGTGAGGACGCGTAAGCACTCAGATTTCGTGTGGGCGTATGCGATGGATTCCATCCGTCAAGACGTTTTTTCTCGACTGCGGCTCTGGCTGTGAGGAGCGAAGAAGACAAGGAAAACCGGAACCGGACAGACTCACTTTCAGAGCGACCTAGGCCTCTGTCGGTTTGGCGGACACCAGGAGTTGAAGACGCACCTTTGGCAGGCCACACACTGATTCAATGCCGGCACCTCGCGAGGCGACGTGGAACTCTTTCCGAGTTCTCCTTTTTCACCACAAACTTGCAGATGCTGCAGATGAGATGCGCGCATGAGGCTGAAAAACCAACCCGTGGAACAGAAGCCAACATTTAGCCGAGAAGGTAGCCTCCAACACTCATAGCCAAGTATCAAAGTCTCTGCACAGACGGACATCACCAATCCTGTACGGTTTGTACCTGCGTGACTCCTCAGGGAAAGTTAAGGAGTCCTAGAAGCATTTCCTCGTTTCCAAGAACTCCACAGAACGGGATGCATGAGGCCACCTTGCACCTGCACACCCAGAAAGATCGAGACGTCCGACGCCGCACTCTCACGCCCGTTGTTCTCCCCATCTGCGTCGGGGAGATTGTAAAACGAGAAGCGTTTCTCCCTTGCTCATGCACTGACGCCTACTACTGCCCACCGGAAAAAAGACACTTCATTTACTCTAGAAAACTACCTACAGGATTGCAGGCCCGGCTGAGATGCGTTGTGGGAAGCCGAGAGATTCAAAATCACTGGATCCACACAGACCGAGCAGCGATACATTAGTGCGATAACGCGTTCTTCCTACCGAAAAAAACCACAAAGCCCCAAGGTCACAAGAGGCAAGTCTGGAGGAAAAAACAAACCCTGTGACTCTTTGAAGCTGACGCTCATCCGTCTGCAACGGCATTACTTCAAGTGTGAATAAATATGTATTTATGCACGTACATATATATGCATATGGATATATATATTATACATCTATGTTTGTATATGTGAATGCAGAGTATTCTTTTGATAGTATTTCAGTTTATGGCTAAGTGTTTGAGATTTTTTCCCAGAGCGCGTTTGAAGTCGTACAGGCTCTCACAGTTTTATGCTCACAGTTAGATACGAATCTGTCCTTCACATGATTCCATCAAGGAGAACCTGGATGTGACATTTCTGGTGTCTCTGCAGCAGTAAGCAGGTGCCCATGCAATTTCATGGGCAAAGACCTAACACGATCCTTTGTAACCAACTTCACTACGACTGCTGTGTACCATAACCCCACGGGACTGCTTAAGACATCTAGAGGTGCTGGATTTCAATATCCTAACCGATTAGCACCGACAATAACATGACTGAAATGTATACCATAAAGTATAGACCACACAAACATATATATATATATATACATGCGCATACGTATATCCGCGTGCTGGCAGAGCGATGCAGTCCAGTTGGCTTAAGAGCTATACATACCCTGATCAAAGAATCCCAAGGTAGCTCCGACACTAACATGGCTGAAGTGTACACTAGTAAGCATAAGTAGACCATTACCAAATCCTTCACCGATCCACGGTATACAGACCGCCCACACACTTTCCTTATTTTAAGAGGGTGCAGGACTGGAGTCACGGTTACTTGACTACTTGTAGCCACTGCCTTCCTTCGATCTGTACTACCACATGGAGCACCAAAAGAGTTTCTGGGGCCCTAAAAGATTGTGCTCGAGCCCAGTCGCTGACAAGGCTGACCACTCTGAGACCCGCGTTCAACAGAAGAACAGATGGAAAGCCCCTGTGTGCCTGTACCTACAGTCACTTGCTTGACTGTAAGCTGCTGCTGTTCTGAAACTGTACGGGGGATAACACGGGGTTTGTTCGGAGCTTTTCTGTGCGACAAGACCTTTTAGTTTATGCGGTGGGTTCTTTGGTTCCCTCATTCCAAACATGGAAGCCACTATCAAGAATGTATAACGGCGATGTGTTCACCCTCAGACGCATCTACATATCTACATACGGGCAACTGCCGCGCACCATAAAAAGGGAGCGCCTCCGGAGAGGCGCGACAAAAAGGCAGGACACCGCCCAACCCCTCTAGGGAAGTAAGGTAGTTGTCGGTAGCTACACACAGGAGAGCACCTCTCGAAAAGACAACGCGGCTTTCCATCAGTACAGAGAGACCGTTGTGGACCTTGGCTTCTCGCCAGTGCATTTAAAACGACCCTTCCTCCTGGAGACAGCGACACGCCGCCTCCAGTGTACATTTGCAGACACCCATACATGTACGTCCACGAATGTAGGATACTTCCTGAAAAAGGCGCCAAAGAAGCAAAAAGCTTGGGTGTGTGTATTTGTGTGACCCCGGCTCCGCCCTCACGTGCTCGGGGTTTCTGTTCCTGTGTGACACGCCAGTTTCTCAGTGTTTCTTGCTGGCTTTCTTGCCCTTTTTCGCAGGAGCTTTCTTGTTGGATGGGACGGCCTTTTTCGGTGCGCTTTTCTTGGCTTTCTTTGGCGCCGGAGCAGGCGCGCTCCTCTTGACAACTTTGGCGGGACCGGCCTTCTTCTTGCTGGGTTTTGTGCCAGAGCCGGTAGACGCAACGGCTACGTCGTTGCTGGTTTCTGCACTGCCCACGTGAACGTCCCTTGAAACTTTTTTCCCGGCAGCCATAGGGTTCTTTCCAGCGCCGCGAGCCACTTTCTTCGCAGGTTTCTTCGCCGCAACCTTCTTCCCGGCAGCTTGCTCCCTGCTGGCGGGCGCGGGTTTCTTGGGGCGCACCAGGACAACGCTGCCGGCCGCTCGCGTTGTCTTCCCCATTTTTTTAAGAGTTTTGGAAGAAGCGCTCTTCGCGAGGCTGCGAGAAGCTGGACCGGTTTTCGCCTTCTTCGCCACCATCTTGGAAAGCCGAAAAGCGTGCCGAAGGGACACGAGGACGCCACGCACGAAAAAAAAAACGCGCACACTAGACGGAAAAGGACTGGAGTGACTCAGCAAAACCCGGAGAAACTCAACTGAATTCCGGAAAAGGTGCCGCACGCGCAGCGCAACCCGCCAGAAAGTCAGGGGTGCCACGACCCCGGTTATACACGCAAGGACGGGCGCTAGCGACAATCGCACGAACCGGCTGGCTGTCGGATTTTCTCACAGGTCAATACGAGGCGTGTGTCCGGCGCGGGTTCGGCGGCTTCGAAGCGCGTTGAAAAAACAAGACCGTGTGCGATGGACGCGAGAACACAGAGCGCGGCCACACACCCGCCTACGTCCCTCTCGCGAAGACACCCCGGACTCAAGCCAAACTCGCAGAAACTGGGAACCACCGCATATTTCGACACACTCGCGAGAACGGGGCGTGACTGCAGCCCCAGTCTCGAAACAGCAGAAAACACAATGGGAAAAACGCACGAAACTGCTAGAAATGCCGTAGCGTAAGAGAATCGCAGTCGACAAATCAGCCGGAAACAGACTTAACGCGATCGGGAAACGTGGGCAAACTCGCAGAGCGCAAACTCGGAAAATCAGAAATGATCTAACGAAGCCTGTCTCAGCAACCGCGTCTGAAAGTGAAGGCCGCGCACCGACGTTCAGACGCGCAGAAACGAACCTGGTCTGCACGCGCACTACCTCCCGTGGCCGACCTAAAAGTTTGGTTTTCAACGGTCCACGCACAGCGGGAGCGTCCTCTCGTAGACAGTTACCATAGGGTATCTACTCGGTGGAAAGTCCCGATCTCGGAACAGCCGCTCTGCTCTGTCACGTTCATATCACTTGCATTCGCTGACACTTTCTGAAAACCCCGAAACGGCCTTTCCTCGATCGTCTGCCAGCACTTGCAGAAACGCGTCGCTTCGGTGAAACGCGCTGGTCGGGGCCGCCGCCTCTTCTCGCGGGTTACGCATGGACGGGGTAGAGAGGGGAGCCACGACATTCCCACAGTTCTGCGACGATAGAGAGCGACAGAATGGCTGAACCTGGAAGGGGCACACGCGCCACCCAAGCTTCGAACCAGTGAACGAAACCGTGGAAAGACCCTTGCCCACCATTGACCCGCAAAAGGTATCGTGGTGCCGTCATTCGAGACGCCCAGACTAGCGACGCACGCCGACTGTAGATTCGCGCCTTGCGATGCCTCGCAATAAAGTTACACATTCAGGTATTTCACTACCCTCAGTAATCAGGCGCCGTCTCGGCATATCAGGACGCCTACGCGCCTCAGTGGACGCATCGGCGCACTGGACGGGTGACACGCCAACATGTTGCTCCAAAGTTAGGTTTTATGGCTGTCTGCTTGCACGCTGGGTACAATGGAAATAGGGATGGTGAAGGGTGTTTTCTTGCAGCGAATTTAGACACCTGGTGTCGGAACGTCAAGTCTGCGTGCGACCGTAAAAACTGGGACAATCGCATCCGTGCGTCGGCTGGACGAGCCCCTCGAAAAACGTGTGGCACTGTTCCCTCTCCACAGGCCTCAGCAGAACATCATAGCGCTTGTTCTGAAGACATTCCAAGATATGCTGCTCCTACACCATTTCCATAAAAGAACAAATGCAAAACGTCGATCTTGGTCCACATAAAACGTCCTCACCCAACAAACAGAACGCGCACGTTTCGTACGATATCCTACAAACGGCGACGGGGTTCTTCCGTCCGCCGATACGTGATAGTTGTAAACTGGTGGCTTTTTGTCTCGAACTCCACTGTGCGGGACATTGGGGATCATTTGCACACCGCCTATATCTCCGAAAAAGATGATAATTGTAAGGCGTGGTTTAGCCACGCTGCTTCGGATGACACCGAGAATGCCACTGTCATCAGCACACGATCCTGAAGTCTCCTTTCCGCTTGACAGCCGTGGGCTGCGGCGAAGCTGCTGGCAATTTCCTGTACAGTCCTCTAGTACAAATGTCACTATTCTTTCGCTGCTGGAATGTGCATATTCCTTCACCTATTTTCTATTGCGTCAACGTGCAAACACACACCGGAATTGCTAGCCGTATTGTCTTCAAGATTTTCGATGTTGAAAATGCAGCTGCACCCGCCAATTATTGAGCAGAGACATTGCAAACCCCATCTCAGATGCGCTGGGAGCCTTGTTTAATGCTCTGAGTGTGAACCGGACTCTACACACCCAGGATATGTCGCGTTTGCGGCAGGACCGCCGCATCTCGCGACAGCTAGATTAGAAACGGTGTTTGAGTCGAATTTGACGCATCACGGAGATCGCGATCCCCTGTATCAGCGTTGCGAGGAGTGGCGGAGAATTTGAGGAGCGAGATTCTGACGACTTTCCTACGTACTCCGAGCGTTTTTCTCTCCGGCACTGACTACTTATTGTTACTTAGCTTGTTTACGAAGTAATACGCGTGCAGCATCTGGTCGCAGGTTTCAGCGAGTTTTGTGCTATCGACTGATGCTCGTTATGGTGTCAACAAGCATGCATGCATGGAAGTGGACGACTCGAGGAGCGTTCGTCGCACCGACACTCAGAGGAATGAGTCGGCTATGACTTTGTTGTCCTAAAAAACATGTGAATGCGATGGATGACCAGGCAGACAGAGGCAGCAGCGTCCTGTCGAGTGCCATGCGTGCCGCTGGAAACTTCGGTGGCTCAAATATCGGAGAGTAGTTTTAGATAAACAAGGAATGGCATAACCACTAAAAAGCCACCGGTGGCCACTCCTTTCGGCCTTTTGAGATCATGCCGCGTAGGGACGCAGTCGCGTCCAGGCGGTGGCCTGTGAAAATACCGTCTTTGTTTTTTACTGGCACACTCCGTCTTGAAAAAGTTGCCAAGCAAAGTTGGAACCCAGGTCTAAACCTCGCGAAAACGCGATGTGTTAAGGGGACGTTCGAGGCTCGCCATAGCGTAACCCCCCCACACACACACACCGGCGGTGAAACGCCAGAAATTCGCGCACAGAATGCGCCAATGCGCCCACTTACTCGGTCGAAAACGGGAAAAATCGACAATCTTAGGCGGCGATTCTACTCGAAATCCCCCTGAAGAAAAACCCAACCATTTGCGGAGAGAGCCGCAGCCCTCTCCAGCGGGCAAACAACGGTGTACCAGAACCGATTACGAACGGCGGCATGACCCAGCCGATTGCTGTCCCGTTCCAGTGAAGAAGACTTGCTTGTCTCACTAAACTGCGGCGAGACTCTACAGTTCCAGACTGCATGCACAGAAACCTCCACATCTTTTACCGAGCTCCAGATACCTCTCCATCTCTACGTCACGATATTAATGTCACCACTCTTCGCTGTCGTCAGCGGTCCAACGCGGTGGAGGTGTACAGCGGCGTCATCAGCGGTTTTCCAGATCGTAAACATATGCCAGCCTTCAGGAATCCGGCCACCGTGTATCCAATACAGCCAAGCATTAGGAAGGAGAGTCCCTTAGTGAAGATCAAGATTTTTTTCGGTACACTCCCTGTCGACATGCCTACAGCCGTGCCAGTGCCTAGATCGTACGCGTGCGTGTGTGTCAAAGAGGTGCATGGACACCGGAGAAGGCCCCGTTTCCAGCCGAGTACGGAGGCGCGGTTTGCATGCCTTGTCTCGCAAGACGTCCAGCGGAGTCACCTGAAAGTTAGCCAGTGGGAAGGCAGGCGCGGCCAACTTGCCAGAGTCCATCAGACTTCCGCAAAAGATATCCCGCCTCGTTCGCACACGCCACCAACGCCTCTGGACAAACGGTCGAGTCTGCTCTGGCCGCCACCACGGATGCGCATTCCAGAACTTGCTGCGGAAACAAGTGAGGCAACACTGGACAAGCCGCCATCGCTGAGGGTCTGTGCACCTGCGGATATGCAGTCACGCATCTCCTCACAATTTCAACAGTCCAATCGCCATTCATGCATGGAGCGTGGATCAGACACTGACCGGCCGTTTGAGAAACACTCACGACAAGGTGCCGGGAGAGAACGGAAGAAGTCCACAAATGCGTACAAACGGACGTGCACTGGCACATGCGCGCATGCAGAAATTCAAATAGATTCTAATCCCGTATCTATCTATATGGATATACAAAGTGAGGTGGCGACTACCAGCCTGGGGCGATTGGGGGGGGGGGTCAGGTCCCGTGCGAGGGAGCTTTTCGAAGCGAGGGAGATCGGCAGAGAAACGAAGTGACCCAGGAATCCGAATTGAGTTCCGCATGCGTTGAGTAAACAGTCAGTCGAGAAGTCGTCCACGCAGAGCCAGTCTGTGCAGTCGATGAGACATCATTTGCTTGCATGCGTCTTCACTTCTCTCCGAGAACTGCGGACGTACCTTCTGGGTCAAACCTGGCACCTGATTGTTGGAGACGAAGAGGCTGCACGCCCGCAACAAGCTGGGCAGCAATCCGGCGATCGACTTTCTCTTTTTGCCTCGGCTTCCTGAGAGCGCATGCGACACTCCATCTTCAGAGTTTCTCCGTTTGTGCGAACTCACGAGACAACGGAAAATCGAAACGCCATGAGCCAGCTCAGCCCAGCGAGTCGCGAGACCTTCTGACCGACGATGTCTCATGAGACGACTTTGTCCCCAGATATCAATGAATGCATCCGACAGGGCATGCCACAGTGTTGTGCCAAGGCGGACTTTTGTTGGATCAAGACGCAACACACGCCACCCTCGAAGACACAATCAAAGTAAAGATCTAACGAAAAAACTCGCTTTCGAAGATCTCGGCAACACAACCAGAGAGACCACGCCTGCCGCACGCGCCTGCCTTTGGGAGTGCATGCGGCCTCAGTAGACTTGCGACAGGCTCCGCGAGCCCCATCTCCAGCCTTTTCAGCTTCACTAGCGTCTGGCTTCCCCTCTTTCTCAGCTTATCGCGCGTCTCGTCTACCGCCCACTCGCCCTTTCTCGTCTGGCCGCCTTCGGCCGAACGCTTGCTTTTAAGGAATGACGCAACTCCGTACCTGCCACAATTCCTACGACTTCAGCAACGACGGCTGCAGAGGCTCCGTTTAGATGCTCTTGGCCAGGTGGGTGGAGAGACAGGCGAGCAGCCTCGACCTGGGCAGCAGGCGTCGCAGCGAAGGCGAGACGCGAGAAAGCTGCGCTGTGGAGAAAAAGTTCTCCTACATCTCTCACATGTTCTTCCGTCACTTCCTCCACCAAGTCCGCGCGTGCACGGGCCTGCCAAAAAAGGAAAAGAGAAGAAAACCATGAAAAATGTCGGATCTTGAGCCACCGAAAAGAAACGAGAAAGGACGAAGAAGCGGGAGGTGAGAGGCTGAGATGAGAGCAGGACGAAAATACCTTGTAAGGATGTTCTCGGTAGCATTTACGGCAGGGCTTGCCTATTCTCGTTGCGTGGTCAGGGGAAAAACCAAACGTTTCTTCACTTTTTCTTCTTTGTCAAGATGGTGAATAGCCTTTTCTCGAAACGTATTTCTTCTAGTTATCGCGATTTCCTATGTCTGATCTCTCTCTTGTCTGTTTGCTTCTCTCTCTTCTCTCCGTTTCTCGTGCTTTCTGACTTCTCTTTTGTCCCTTCAACTCCTGGCTCGGTCCCTCACCTCGCAGAAGCGGATCAGAGACTCGAGCTGACGCATGCCGACCGGAAGAGAGTCGTGGACAGCAAACTCGCTCTCTTTCTGCCTCCGCAAAAAAGAAAAAAGTCTCTTGAGGGCCTCGCCTGCCTCCGGAGTCATCACTGGATGCACGTACTGTCGAGCGTACGCGAGGTACACTTGCAGCAACGACAGCGGAAGCCACTTTGAAGGCTGAAAGTGGAAATTCACAAGAAAACTCTTTCTACGACTCTTCTACACATGCAGAAGCTCTCTCCACGCATCTTTAAACACACGCAATCTTACATCTCCAACAAAAAACATATATACTTGAATTCCATGAATATACATCTATATAAATATAAATCTCATATACAGATATAGACGCGTGTATACACATGCTGGAACAAATGCAACGCCGAATGCCACGCAAAGAAACCCTCATCCGTTCGACGTCAACGCGGATACACACACATATATATATATATATATATATATATGTATTTAAATACAAGTGGATAGCAACGAAGACAGACTCCCCATTGTCGAATATAAACTAGGATTCCTAGACTTCCGAATGATACTCTTTTTGGAGAGTAAACACCGCGAGCTGGACTCCTGGTCTACATCATATATATATATATATACATGCAAGTGGAATTCTCTCTTTCGCGCAGGGCCTTTGCAGAGCACTGTGTTTTTTGAGCACGGAAAAAAAGTGTGTGTCGAATTTCTATTTCTCCATACACATCGCCGAGAGGATCTCTCTGCAAGTTCCTTCCACTGCTTACTTTGATGCGTTTAATTCTTTCTGCGAGAGACACACTCTCTTTTCCTGCAGGTTCTTCCGAAAGCTGTGGCGACGAGCGAGACCTGGCAGGTCCTTCATTTTCTTCTTTTCGGTGTCGCTTGGCGGCAGAGACGCTCGCGTCGCACTCCCGACCGCCGTCGTCGTGCAGGCAAAGAATCAAATCGAAGCGGGAAGTCAGACAGTGCGGCAGCTTCATGTTCTCCGAGAGAGTCTTCGAAGGTCTGCATGCATGCGCACAGAGTTCACAGAGCAGAAGAAGGCGGAGAAAACCTAAAGGCGAAACAAGGACGCGAAAACCGGCGCGGATTTGCGGACGTCCGTCGACCTGTGAAGGGATCTACCTAGAGATCCATGAACATACATCAGCATCTACAAGGATACACATGCATGCAAACAGACACCGCAGCGATTATACGTACACATATAATCACATATTTATACAGCTTGTGGAGAGCTGTCGAGCCTCCGCTTTGTGTGCTGGTGCCGCTGCTTCGTCTTTTCGGATGCGGAGTTTCCTCACATGAATCTTCCGTCTTTCGGATTCGCCGCAGCTGCGATGGCTGTGCGCGCAGGCAACGTGCAGTAGCAGCCGCCCTTGACCACGGAAACTGTTTGGTGTTCCATCGCCTCCAACAGCGCAGAGACATCCGCGGAAGTCGACGCTGCATGCATCTTGTCCAGTTCATCGACGCAGCAAATGCCTCCGTCTGCGAGAACCAGCGCCCCTGCAAGCATCGACACAGCCGGTCTGCCAGGTGCGCATGCACTGTGGAGGCGACAGTGGCTAGCCGATTCCGATGGCTGGCTCTGAGTTCGTGAGGAAGACACTCCAAGTGCAAACCGTCGAGCCCAGCAGGCGCCGCAGCTGTGTGAGAATGCGAATGCGAGGCGAGAAGAGCGCCTTGCTCTTGGACTTGCTCGAAGAAGAAATGGACTACGAAACGGAGCGAAAGAGCCGGGATCCGACCTGGAGACTTTTCAGAGAGACTCGCAATGGATTCTGCCACAGAGAACGTCTTTTCCGGCCATCGCTTCTTCCAGAAGGCTGACTACGCCATTGGAAGGAGGGCGGATGCCCATCCAGACAGAACTTGTTTGTTTGTTTCTCGCAGCTGGAGATTTCTCTCCACACCACTCGAGGCCCTGCTCGAAGCGGGACCCAGCTCTGAGGTGTTGGGGCGTTCGCCTTCACAGCTCCCAGACGACTTGCGACTTTGCCGATCGTCGCGCGTGGAAGGTTATCAACGAGCAGCGTCTTGACATGTAGCAACTGCAGAATACGGCGAGACAGACGTATTCCGACTCTCTCCACCACACACACACACACAGAGGCACCCGGAACCGCAGATACACCACTACAAGCATTCGTGAATAGTATTTTACAGGCGTTTTATCACCTCAACGGTGTTCCACAAAGAATACACGTTGATGCAAACGCGTTACCAGCTTCAAGAGCGAATTCGCCAGTGCCTTGTTCGCGGTGAGTCGAGGCGGTGAGGCCAGCTGCCGAGGTCGTGTTCCCGCAGACGAATACACTCCCGCCAGGTCCGACGTCCTCGCCTTCTTCTTCGAGCTCGCGAGGAGCTCTCCCTCTGCTGGTTTGGAGGCCGAGCGACCGCAGCACAGAGGCAGAAAGAGGCGCGTTTGCACACGACCCAACTTCCGCCGTCGCGCGGAGAAGACGGCTCTTCCCCACACCTGCATCTCCTAGCAGAAGCAGGTGGATGCTGCCGCGTCGCTTCAATGCGCGGCCTTCAAACGACTGCGCGTTTGTCGGGTCCAGGTCGCCCAGCGCGTCCCCACTGTCTCCGCTGTCTCCGTACACTGCAACTCCGCCCAGAAGCGTCAACACCAGCGCTGCAGAGACAACAACGGCTTGCACAGAGACGAGGGCGCCTTATCTGCGTTCGTCAACACTGGGAACTATGCATCTGCCAGGTACTCAAAGTCAGCTACGATCTTGCGAGAATTCTGCGGCGGCGGCTTTCTGTGGAGGACAAGGCACCGCTGCTCAACAATCTACATCGGCTCCGAACTCGCCTGTCCGATGCGCACTGCGAATGCGACCTCCTTCTTCCCCACATGCTTCGTGAACTCTTTCGCGGTCTTTCAAGGGCGCAGCGAGTTGACGAGAAAAAGAAATTTGACAAGCCCACGGGAGGCGAGTGGAGAAACGACGCTTGGAAATGGCCACTGAAGGCGACAGGAGTAGGTGTGTCATGAAGAAGTCCTTCGTTCACAGCTTCTACCGGTATGTTCGGGAGACAACGATGGAGACGAAGATGGAGACAAAGACTGTCGAGCTTTTTTAAGACGGCACCTCTGCGAGGTCTTCCTAGTTCGTGGAAGAACGCAAAGAGAAGCAAGGAAAGAGAAGGAAGGAGAAGGAAGAAGAAGGAAGGAGAAGGAAGGAGGGCGAGGCAAAGAACACGAGGAAGAGGCGAGTCGAGGGAAAAGGCATGCAAACTCACCAGCCTTGGGGATTTCATGGCCGCGAATGTGGGGGGCGAGGGAAGCTGCGAGGAGCTCAAGACGGTGTTCCTCGCCGAAGATCTCCGTGATGAACTCAAGGTGTTGCACGGCGACTCCACTGTCCAGTTCCTCGAAGTCGGGATCTCCTGGATACGCAGGAAACAGCTCCTCCAAAGCCGCGCTCTTTGTCGGACTCGCCGCGCGCCCCTCCTCCATATCTGAGGTGTACGTACACCCGGAACGTTGCGTCGGTTGGAAGTCGCGCGGCGGCGTTTCTTGTTCGCGTGTTTCGCGAGTCGCAAACTCGCTGTTCTCCGACTGTTGCCAGTTGCGACGTCTCCCTCTGGTCGGTCCTCTCGAACGGCTTTCCTGGGAGACGGCGAAGTCTCTCCAGGGCATCTCGTCGGCTGACAGATCCGCCAGAGGGCCGTCCAGACAGAGGGCCAGCAGCGAGGAGGGAAAGCCTCCGTAGATCGCCTGCTGCGTCCGCTGGACGCGCTGCATGGCGTTCCGCTGCTGCTCCGGATTTGCAGACGCGACCGAGACGACGTCCAGATACAGGGTGTACAGACTCCGCCCAGGACCTGGCGCTCGCGCGCGCGCCGCCTCCGGCACAGGCGCCCCACCGCATGGACTCAGGCACGTTTGATACGCGCGGACGATGCCTGTGCATCACCACGGGAGAGCGAGACAGCGGGGAGAGAGAGGGTGAAGGAGAAACAAGGAGAGAAAAAGCAAGAGAGAAGAAGGAGGAAGAAGAGAAAAAACGGGGGGAAAGCTGGAGACGAAAGAACCTCTGCGAGTGAGGAAAAGGAGAGGAAAACGTCAAAGTTCGACAGTCCCACAGTCCCACAAGAGACAGAGACGAGAGTCGGGGGAGAGGAGGCGTGAAACACAAGAAAGAAGAAAAACCTCTGCGTGTCTCACCAACGACGACAACCTTTTCTCCCAGTCGACAACTGTTAACCAGCGCCCCTCGGACCTGCAGAGAAAGAAAAGAATTCATCTCCCCCAGATTCCAGTTCGTTCTCTCGCGCTCTCTCTCCTTCGACGTCGCCGTTCACAACTCTTCCTCCCAACGCTCGTACACAGGATGAAGGAAACTGCCATGTAAACAGCGATAAATATATTGTTACACACATATACATGTACACAATCATGCAGATGTATAGAAATGTATACATATGTATACTATATACATATATATATATATATATATATATATATATATGTATATGTATAAATATATATATATATGTATATGTATATATATATATATATGTATATGTATAAATATATATATATATATATGTATATGTATATATATATATATATATGTGTATATATATATACATATATATATATCTATGTATATCTTTGTATATATGTATATATATATATATGTAGATGTGCACTTCTGGGATGTAAATCCTTAGGTGTCCATGCTGACAAACATTCAAATGCGCAGAAGTGCAGGTTTATCTGCGTCCCCTGTTGTCAGCGTCGCTCGGAAGTGACCACGAAGACCTGGATTTCTGCCTCCCTCCAACGAAAGCTCTACAGAAATTGGCGCAAAAGTAAATGCCCATCATGGGTCATGTGGATCTGAGGTGTATGTACACGCCACCTCAGCCACACACAACTTCACGCAGACATGGAAGTAAATCGACGCATCTACGTCAACGAACATGTGAGTCAGTCCATATACACACCCACACATGCATGTGCATCTACTTTGTTTATGTAAATGGGTTTACATACTGCACCAGATGAAAAAGGGCGTTGCGTTTCTTTCGCATTCAGTACTTGCCTCGCAGTCGACCGACGGCGGACGCCGGACTTCGTTTGCTGCTTTCTCTTCCGGCTCTGGATGATCTCCGTTTCTCTCTCGAGCCGAACTCCGGGAGTCGCCCTCGGCCTGTGCCGCCTCTCCACTCGAGAGGGCAGAGGCGGCGCTTGGCATTTCCTTGCAGCCGTTCAGAACGACGCGTCCATCTTCGGACTGCAGACTGTTCACACAGAAGCTCAAACGACGGCGAGAGTGAAAGAGAAAAAAGAGAGACTGAAAGGAAAGGTCTCTCCACAGCTGCGCATCGCCGCTGCACGGCGGCCCGCAAAAACCTCCTTGCTGATGACGCACCGAAACCGAGACTTGCTGCACACTGAGACCGCAGTCGAACAACAGCGAATGAAAAAGTCGAAAGCGCTTGAGTTCTCTTACATTCTTGCCTGCGCATCGACTCATCTACAAATATGCGCAGACATATATCCATCAATCTCGAATCCTATAAATAGAAATACAAATAGATATATAAATATATATATATATATATATATATGCACAGCTGCCCGTAAACATGTGTATGTGGATGCATGCCTGTGCTGTATTTTAGGCGTACGTAAATATGTGGAGAATGTATCGACGTATGCATTTGGCAAGACACGCATATGTGCGCCACAAAAAGACTGGGGCGGATGCCTGCACTGTGCATGCGTCGGCTGAAAGAGGCCTGCTGGGAGTCCAGAAGCGCGAACGCGGCGGCGGGTGAGAGCTGCATGCGAAGACGAGTCTTAGCAGAGCCTTGCAGTGTATGTCTGTATGTCTGTGTGTCTGTGTGTGCCTCAAGACGCGCGAGACAGCGGCTTTCTCCAGTGGCGGCGCCTGGACTGCCCCGCACTGTGGAGACGCAAGAGGAAAAGTTGCTCACGAAAATTTCTGCCAGTCGACGGTTTCTGCGGCTCGCCGCTGCGGGAGGAAGTGCCGACTTGTGCACCGAGGCGTCGGACATGGACCAGGGAAGGTCACTCTGACGAGAAGGAAGACAGGAGAAATGGGGACAACTGAGGCGCGAGAAAGGAGCCGAAATCCTACGCGAAAGACGGTCACTAGAAAGGAGCGGAAGGAAGGAAGAAACGGTCTAACAGTGGCAGAAAGAAGACGAGATGATACGGAGGAAACGGGAAGGAAAGAGACATGAGCTGCCAACAGGCATCAGAAGACAATGAAAACGCGCCGTAAAAGGAAAGAACACACACGGAGAAGGCGAGACGGAGAGGAAAAAGAGCGAGGTAAAAACGGAATAAGGAGAAGAGACAGACCGACGAAGGAGCGAAGAAAGAGGCGCAGCGAAATGGCAGAGAGAGACCCCCCCCCCATGTAAGGCTGTTGTCCTTTTCGAAAAGACCCAGAAACGCACATTCGCCTCTGCGATCCACAGAGAAGAAAAGACAAAGGAAAAACTTACTTCCCCTCTGGGCATTTGCGCACAATGCGAGCTCCGCAGCGAGCACAGAGAAAAGGTAATTTCGTCACCAACGGTCGAGGTTCGTACATCCGAAGAACGCTTCCGCGAACAGCCACGAGACTGCCTACCTGAGTCGCAGAAACACAAACTTTTGCGTTTTTTTCTCTATGTTCCTTTCTCTATCTGCTTCTCTTCTTCGCCTTATGCCACCTTCTCTTTCTTCTCTCTCTCTTTGTGCTTCGCCTTCGTCCAGTTCTTCTTTCTGTCTGCTTCTCTGCTTCTTCCTCGCTCATGTTCCTTTTCTTTCTTTCTGTGCGTTAGCGGAGTTTCCTCTCCTTGCCTGTCTGCTGCGGAGAACTGACAGAGATGTCAGCGGACCGAATCCGAGGAGACGAATGAAGACGCGTCTCTGGGGGGCTTGTCGCCGCGGCTCTGAGGCTCCATCTGCTTCGCTTCCTCCTCCGACGACAATGTCACCGCCAGAAGAGTCCTCGCACCTGTCTCCGAACAGAGTGTCTCCGAGGACCAGCGAGGAGCAGACGCTAGACGCCCTCTGCGACGGAGCTGGCCCAGAAGGCCTTGGGTCTCCTCGCGCGCAAAGCACTGCCAAATGCACCCCACACGCGATCGCGTCCAACGCACCTTGCGGCGAAGAGCGAAGCGTCGCCGCACAAGCCTCCGCAGACGGCGGCGGACTGCGCGCCAGGAGCTCCCGGTAACTCAAGAAAACCTCCAGAGTCGACGGGTGGACCTGGAGAAAGAAAAACGCGGGAGTAGCAGAGAGAGGCCGAGGGAGACTGAGAAGGAGAGAGGGGAGCGGTTGAGGGACAACGGCGAGGCGAAGAGCGAGAAGAACATGGACAAGTAGAGGGAAGAGGAGACTGAGCGAGAGAATGGGATGAAGTTCAAAAAAGCGAGTAGGAGGGAGAATGAGAGGTATAAGAAACGCAAAACGAAGGCGGAGGAGCGACAGAAACACAAGGCGGAAGAATGCAGAGCCAGAGAAGAAGCAAAAGCAGGAAGAGGGAACGCCTTCCCTTGCCCTTTTTGCCGCGCGTCTCGGGCGGTGCATTTGCGTTACATTCACATTTTCCAGCGAACGTTGTTTGTTGCGAGAGACCCGCTTTTTAGCAACATACATGCTTGAGGAGCGTTCGTCTGTGTTCGTACAAGAAGGTCTTCCACTCCTCCACGTACGCCTGTAGGTCAGCTGAGAAAGACACAGGACTGAACATCGCGTCACGCTTCTGTCTCTCTGAAGAGCAAACGGCCTTCTCTAGTTCTCTTTTTTCACTGTAAAGAGGCATGCATATCCACCCTTACATCTCAAATAAACTCCATTCCACGTCTATCTATCTATACATCATATATATACATACAGATGCATATATGTATATATATATATATGTATATATATGTATATGTATATATATGTATGTATATATATATGCAAGGTACACACATGCATGCAGCATACATGCATGCACAGCTCAATGTGGAGTGGCGCACAGTTACATGGACGTTCTTAGGCAGGGATACGTTTTGTGCATGAAAAAAAAGCAGTGACGTCGAGTCACACTTGAGCTTGCAAACAGGCTCGTAAAACGATCGACGGAGGGGTGCGTCCGACACGAAGAAGCAGGGGAATGTCTCAAGGCGGAGGCGTCGCATGCGCAGCGCGCGTCGTTCGTCCCGAGAGGTGTACGTACAGTGCATCTGTGCTCCGATGCACGGGGAGAGCAGAGCGGAAGGGGAAGTCGACGAGAAGGCAGAAATGGAGGAGGATTCAGAGAGCGAGGAGGATCGTGTGTTGAGATGCAAAGCAGCTCATTTTTTCCATTTCCCTGTTTGCATGAGCGACGGCTGCTGGAAATCCGGCGGCGAAACAGACTCGCTGGGACTCACCATTTTGTACGCCTTCTTCGGGGAAGTACAGAGACAGGATTTCTCTCATGCCGGCTTCCATGGCTGCGCGGCGTCCAGAAGAACCGTTTGTAAAACAAAGAGACGAGAACAGAGAGGAGAAGAGACAGAAGAAGAGGGAGGACAAGAGACAGAAGAAGAGGGAGGACAAGAGAGAGAAGAGGAGAGAGAAGAAGAGGGAGCAGAAGAGAGAGGAGAAGAGAGAGGAGAAAAGAGAGGAGAAAAGAGAGGAGAAGAGAGAGGAGAAGAAAGAGAAGAAGAAAGAGAAGAAGAGAAAGGAGAAGAAAGAGGAGAAGAAAGAGAAGAAGAGAAAGGAGAAGAGAGAGGAGAAGAAAGAGAAGAAGAGGGAGGAGAAGAGAGAGAAGTTGGAGCGAGCCTGTCTGTGGTAGAATGTAGTCGACCGAGCTAAAAATGTCACACAGAGATCACGCAAATTCTCTCTCGTGGCGCACACTTTGCGGACGAACGTTTGTTCTCTCTCCTTCGCAGAGAAGGCACACACTGCGTTTCGTTTCGTTTTCATAACTGAAGAAAAGTCTTGGTCAAGCAAAGAAGAGATCTGCAGTCTCGTCCTCCGAGAGAGAAATCTCCCTTTTTGAGGAGAAAAAAGGCTGGAGTGTCGCTTCTGTTATGTCCATGGCAGCCGGCGAAGAAGCGCGAGACTCGCGGCAAATCTGCTTTTTTCGATTGAAACTCTCAAGTGCATGCAGGCAAACGCAAAAGTCCCATTTGATTCACGTCGAGAATGCGAAAGGATCTTTTTTTCTCTTGTCTGCGCGCCCGTGTCTCGCGGAGACGCCAACCTCCTGCGCTGCCGCAGCAGCGCTTGCAGCGTTTCCCTCCTTCCTCTTTTCAAACAGGGGCAGATCGTCTGTCTCGCTCGCTACATGCAATTCTTTGGAGAAAGGTTGTCCAAGAGACTGGATTTCTCTGCGTTGGTTTTTCTCCTCTCGGCGCTCGCGCGGGTCCGCCGCTTTCGAGGCAGGAGCTAGCTGTCGATACACCCGAAGCGCATGCACATGCATGCAGGCTCCAGCGGCTGTGCACACCGCAACCAACAGTGTGCACACCCTTTGGACTTGGCAAGACAGTTGAGGCCTTTTCCTCCAAGCGGTCCACGTTTCGAGATTTGCGTAGAAAGGCATCAAACTTCTCTCTTGATTCTCCGCCTTTCCCCTCCTTTGCCTCCCAAAAAACATCTGGGGCATCTGCACCTGAAAACACAACATGCGTCCAACGCAGAGACGAACTACTCTCTTGGCAAGCAGGCAAGGCAAGGTTTTCCTGAGGTCCCTTTCTAAAACATAAAAAACATGTCCTGCTTCACACATCTTCTCCTCATCTCCATCCCAATATATAATGGTCTCGCGACCCTTCAGGTGTACAGACAGCCCGGAAAGACTGGCCGGGGAGGCGGGAGGAAGTTCACACAACGTTTTGCGCCGTCACTGATGACGTTGAAAACGCACTCTGCGAAGTGCCGGAGGGAGACTTTCAACTGTTTTTAGTGGATTCACTCGCTTTCTTGAGGAAGAACTGGCGCATGAACGCGAACAGAAGGATCGGCGCCTTCCGTGCAGAGGACGTACTTTCCAGAGAAGCGCGCAGAAACCGAAGGCCGCTTGCGGACAGAAACCGAAGGCCGCTTGCGGACGAGTGGAGAGGATACGGCAGAGACACAGTAACGATCGCAAAAATGGGAACACACGGCGGAAATGCGTCGAAAAAATGGCGTGGAACGCGCCAGAGCACTCAGGTCTCTCGCAGGATTCAAACGCTGCCTCGCACAGAACAAGACAAAAAAAAAGAGAAAATGGTGCAGAAGAGACAGGGACGAGAACAGACAAGAGAGGACAGAGCGAAGAAGAAAAGAGATGCGTTGTGCTTCGCTGGGAAGCAACGCACATGGCGGCGCCTCAGAAAATCGAGAGTTCACTGCCCTTTCGCAACTTGACTTTCTGACGACCGATGAGAGAAGTCACCGATGATTCAGAATCTACGGCAAAGCAGTTGCGAGATTCAACCGAATTCTTTCTGCTTGGTGTATATATGGAGTTAAGATCTGTGAAGCGCCTGAAAAAAATCAGCACAGGTGACTTCTTTGCTGCCGGAGACGAACCAGGTGACTCCGGCCATAAAATAAAGAAAACCAAGTTCTCTACACTGACAGGCCACCGCACTGGACTCTCTCGCAATGACAGTGGGCAATGTCGGAATTCAATCTTTTTCTCATTTGCCTGTCTCCAGCGAAACTGGAGTCACGAGTGTCGGAAAGCGTCTTACGAATGAAAGGAGGCTTGGCACATTCCCTGCAGCGAAATGCGCCTCTGAATCACTCGAGCCTCCAATATATATACAATATATACACTATATATATATGTATGTATATGTATACATAGGTATGTATACACGTATACGTCTTGCTTTTGTGTGTTTGAAAAAGACAGTCCAATCCAGGAACCTCTACCCAGGGCAGGCAGTGCCTTCCTCATTAATTTATATATATGTATATGCGTGGTATTCCGACTGTGTATATATTTTTGTGTGCATGCATGGCTATCGGATATAAGGTTTATCTCTGGACCTGTTGACATGTGTACGTTTTGTTTTTTTTGTTTTTTGGGGTCTTTTCACGTCGGGCATGTCTTTTTTATTTTGTCAAGTCTTCCGCTGCACACGGTGACACCGCGAGGCTCCGCTTTTTCCCGGTGTCGCGCGGCGTGATGTTTGCGGTCCTGCCAAGAGCGGAAGCCTCTTCGCTTTTTCTGTTCGTCGACCGCTTCTTCTCCGTCTTCAGTCTCCGTTCGCTTTGTGCGTTCTCTGCGCTTTTTTCTCGCGTTTTTCCCATCGACGCGCTTCCGCCTCTCGGCGACGCGCGGAGAAAAAAAGGACGCCGGGACTCGCAGCTTGCTACGCGCGCGTCGGGTGTATGTCCACCTGGCGCATCTGGCGCGCGTGCATGCAAACGGTTGGCGGCTTCCTAGCCAGCTGGACTTCGTGCATTCTTCCGCGAGGAAGCGAAGAAGCAAGCTTTTCTCTTGTTCGGAAAGCGAACTGGAGGCGCAGGCCGAAACGACCGTGTTCAGTTTCTTCCAGTTCTGCCCTGACAAGCAGTTTTCCACGCTGGCCGCGTCCCTGCCAGGCGCAAATCGCGCAAATCGCGGCCGCCTCGCAGCCAGTGCACACCGTCGCTTCCACCTGTGTTTGAGTTTCTCTCCATCTGCCGAGAGCGGAGAAAGAGTGCCTGCTTTTCTCAACCACCCAAACTTTTCCTCCTGGTCTCAGAAGTACTCCTCGCCGTTCCTGTCGCCCTGGCTTTCCGACGGCCTCTCCTGCCTCCGCGCGCAGCCTGCCGCTGTCAGGGATTTCCGTCAGCGGAGAGGAAAAGCAGAGGCCAACTTCTTCTCTCCAGACGGCCGTGAGGATGGCACTCTCTGTAGCATTTCGTCGCTGAACAAGGTTGGAAGGAGCCTTGTCCTTTCTAGAAAGGCACGGGGGCGGAACCACTGGCGAATGGGGCTTGCGCTACCTGCGTCGGAGAACCGTCTCTCTCTCCGCGTTCTTGTCTCGTTCTCTGGAGCGTCTTCGCATTCTCGTCTTTCTTTCACTCTCTCTTGCCTCTCTGTGTGTCGCTCTTCATATCAGCGTCCCTCCATTTCTCTGTCTTCTGTGTTTCAATGGCGGCGACAGGAGTTTCCCCTCGCTCCGAAGTGTAGCGTTTCATGCTGACAACGAAGCCTTCCTTTGGACAAAAGAATCACATCTGCGGATTCACAGTTGGCTTTTCGGCTACCACCATAAAAGTAAATCCGTAGTCCAATCTGTTGAGTCTCGAGGAGATTCGAGCGTTTGGACATCCTTGCGCTGCCGCAGGGGCGCGGTGGTAAACAGAAGCTCGCTTCCTCCGCTCTACGTTCCCCTTCGTTTCCTCGTGATCACTCTCTCCTGGATCTTCCCTGTCTCTTCCGTTGCCTCTTTCTTCCTGGGCGCCTCCTTCTGAGCGGAGAAGACGCTTTTTCCTCGCGACCTAATGCTGTGCCTGCCTTCCGACGGAGGTTGAGAGTTCTCTCCTTCGCCTCTTGAACAGACGTTGCAGAAGACTGCATGCAAGCAATGCCAAGAAGACGGTGGGTACCGAGAAAGAAGGCCTGGACGAGCGGCGTCAATTCGCGAAGCGTTCTGCAAAGCCCCTCACCCTTCGTCCGGCGATTTCAAGACCTTGCTCTCGGCGCTTCTCTCTCTCCTTTCTGAGAACTCCTTTCTTCTCTCCTCTGCATTTCTTTCGTCGGAACCCACTCGCGCTCTTACTTATCTCTCGTGCTCTCTCTCTTGTCCTCTTCTTGTCTCGCTTTTCCTCTCTCTTCCGCCCTCTCTTCTTCGCAATCCCTTGTCTTCCTCCCTCTTCGCCTCCCTGTCTCGCCTCTCCTTTCTTCTCGGTGCTCCTCTTCTTGTCTCGGTCCGCGCAGCTTTCCACGATGGCGCTCAGCATCGGGGCAGCAGTTTCAGACGCCATCCAGTGGCTGTCGTCTGAGCTTCGCAGGACGCTCGACGACGAGATGCTCGCAGATTCGCCTGCGCTCGGCCTTCCTTCTTCTCCTTTCTCGTCGCGACGACCGAGTCCATGCTACAGTGAAGCAGACTGTTTTCTTCCTTCTCCCGTCCGCCGCACTGCCCCCGCTGCCGCCGTCTCTCTCGATTGTCTCCTCTCCTGGTACAACCACGAAGGAACTCCACATGTCTTTATCTCCTTTCTTTATCGCCTTCTCTCTCTTCTTCTTTCACTCTCTCTTCCCTCTTCTCCTTTTCTCTTCCCTCTCCCTCTTTCTTCTTTCTCCTTCTCTCTCGCCTCCCGCTTCTCTGTCTTCTTCTTTCATTCTCTCTTCCCTCTCTTCCTCTCGTCCCTCTTCTTCTCTCTTCCGTCTCTTTTCTGTCTTTCTGTCTTGTCTGTTTTCCTCTGCGTTTCCTCTCTCTTCTGCGTCTTCTTGTCACCCCCCGACCCCCGTGTCTTCTGCGTCTGCTGCTTTGTTTCCTTGCTCTCGAAGTCTCCTCGCTCTCGTTTCCCCCCCCCCCATTGAAACGCTCTCTCTGCCGCTGTGAGGTCTATGTGTGAAGGTCGCTGGTCTTCCACGAAGTCTCTCGACGGCGCGTCGCCTGCAGAGGGAAGCGTCAGTTGTTCTCTCTTTGCCTACGAAAGGAGTTGCCTTCGGTCTCTGTTGCTTCTTGCGTAGAGTTCTCCTCTCCCGTATTTGTCTTGTTTCGCGTAGCTTCCCGTTGCCTCTCTCCTCCTCCGTTGTAGTGTCTGCTGGTCTCTCCTTCACCAGCGTTTCCGCCCTCTCATCTTTTTCTTCGGTGTCCTCCTCGCCGACTTTACCTCTCTCTCTTCGCTCCACCGGTCCGCTTCTGTTTCCTGTCCTCTTTTCAGGCAAGATACCCTGGACGAAGCCTCCTGCGACTCTGCGCCGCTGGACGTTTCTTCCACTCCCTCGACTTGCGGAGAAAGTCCAGGGGGAGGGACTTCCGACTTGAAAAGTCGACTTTCGCAGACCTCCAGTGGCGCCTCGCCTCTCTGCGCCGCGCAGCGGCCGCTTGCAGGTGAAGCCTCGGCGTCCTGCACAGCTAGGCGAAACAGTCCATTCCCTGTAGATCCCGACCTAAACCGTCGCCTTTTCCTCTACTACGGAGATCCTTGCTCTCTCAAAGTCGACGCCGTCGTCTGTTTCATAAACGAAGCTTTCAAGCCGATCGACCATCTCGGCGCTCGACTCGCCCTCAGTACGAAGCCTCAGCATATGAATCATCCGGCTCTGTGTCGCGAACAGTCTCCGTTTCTCGAACGCGTTCTCTTCACTTAAAGTCCTTGTGTCGTCGCTTCTCCTCGTCCTTCTGCAGCTTTCATAGTACTTCTTTGTCTCTCGAGGTGCTCATCTATCCTCGGAAGACCTTCTGCAACTCCACGACTCTTTTTTCTGTCCTTGAACGCCGTTCTGTCTCCTGCGAACTCCTTCCTCACTTTGCCCTCTCGCTGTCCATGTGCCTTTCTCTCTTTCTGCACCGATCAGTATCTTTCCTCTTCGCATCGCTCTATAATATATCCTCTCTTCTGTGCACCGTTCTCTTTCCCGGTTAAAAACTTTCTCTCACGTCTGTGTCCTTCGTTTCTTCGTCTTCGGCATGCTTTGCAATTCTCCCCTTTCTGTCTCCCTCGGCGAGAAAAGCGAGGGACTCCGTTCGCGTCCGCTGTTCTTTTCAGTTGGAGGCGACGAACTCGTCGACGAGCAGCGCCATCTCGAACGCTGCAAAGCCGGCGAGGCGCGCATCTGTCGCTCCTTCAATCTACCTTCTTCTCACATCATCTACACAGTGAGTTTCTCCTTCGAAGCGCCTGTGAAACGAAAAAACGACATGGAAGGTGTGGTGGAAACAAATGGATTCAGCTGTCTCGCACTGCCCCAGCCGCTTCAACCAGTCCACCGAGGAGCTGGAAGCGGACTCCCTTTCTTGTAGTAGGATGTCCTTTCAAATGAGGAGAGAGCTCCCAACGTCCTGTTGTGCCTTCGTCTGCAGATATGCACAGGCATGCATTTGCAGACGCACACAGTTTTTTAAAGAGATAAATGAGTCTCTCTCGACAGAGAAATCTGTGTGAACTCACGTTTGAAGATTGAACTTTGAAGAGTGCACTGTGGCATCGCGCGAGATGTCGACCCAGGAGAAAGGATTCGAAGAAAACAGCTGCGTCTCTCGGAGATCTCCGCTCTCCCGCGTAGTCGCACCCTCTGGATTTGGCTGCATGCAAAAACGTTTTTTGTGCCTCTCCTTTCGCGAATGCATTTGCGTCGTTGCGTCCACTCGCATGCCGCGCCAACGTCACATGGCATGCGTCGAAAAAAACCGAGATCTTCGAGCGCATCAGTTTCCTGCTTTAAAGTCCCCTTCTGTTACTTTCGCATGCAGAGATTTGCATGTGATCGTGATATGTTTCATCCTGTACACATGGAGTCTTCTGTTCTCTTCTCTCTTCTCTCTTCTTCTGCCTCTTCCATCATCGCTCTCTCCTTCTCCGTCTTCTTCTCTCTTTCCTCTTCGCTTTCTTCTTCCTCTGCTTCTCTGTCTTCTTCTTCTCCCTCTTGTGCATCTTTTTTCCTCCCTCTCGGTCCACTTTTTTCTTTTCTCTGTCTGGCTGCAGGTCGGACCGCGTTGCAACAGCAAGTACGTGACGGCTACGCACAACGCGTTGAACAGTTGTTTGCGGGAGTCTCTGCTTCTTTTGGGGGAGAAGAGTCTTTCGTCCGTCGCTGTTCCTCTCTACTCCCCCGGCACTGCCGCGCGTCGCTCGCTTCGTCGCGCGTCTTCCTCAGCAGCCGCGCTCCGACCGCACAACCTCCGACGCATGCAGCCTCGCGAGGACTCCGAGTCTCTCCCAGGAAGAGACAGTTTTTCCGCGAGAGATGATGCGCCGTGTCGAGACACCCGAGAGACTCCCAGTCCAGAGGTCTGTCGGCTTGCGGGGGAAGACGGAGACGAGGCAGACGCGTTTCTCCACACCTCTCTGCGCAGTCTGAGGCGCTGGATGGAGAAGCTGCGAGAAAAACTCGACGCAGTCGTTCTCATCGTCGACGACTGCCAAGACATGCGCGCGTGCGAGGCCTTCGTCGGACTCTACTTCCCTCGAAACGAAGCAGAAGAGGTGAGCTTCCTCCAGAGTCACCTGCATGCGGCTGAAGCCGTCTGGGTGCGAGTTTCGCCGACGCGAAGCCAAGAATCGGTTTCCTGAAGGGATGTGAGGATTTTGGCGCGGCTGTCGAGAAAACGACGTCAAGAGGAGAAGGAAAAGAAAGATCTACAGAAGACGAGAAGCAAAGAAGGTGAAGAAGGCAGTGGAAAAGAGGAGAAAGAAGAGAGAAGACGGGGAGAAATAAACTGGAAAATGAACTGGAAAATAAACTGGACCTGTTACGCAGAGGAAAGAGACCAAGAGCTCCGATGGGGCGGCATGGTGCGTGCAAAGAATTTTCGCTCTCTCTGTAGAGGCCGTCTTCATGAACTTTGCTTCTCGGGAGTCGAAACAAGAGAGCAGATGCAAGGTTTCTAAATACATCTTTCCGACCCCAGCCACAATGGAAACGCCTTTCCTCTTTAGCACTCAACGTTGTGTCATCGCGATGCTGTGCAGAGACGCGCGTGGAGGTGTACATTCACCTTTTCATATATATATTGACTGTACGTAAATATCGAAATTGGGGATACTTCTAATCTTCTGTATGCGAGTTCATACCGACCCAAAAAACATGTAGATTACTGCGTATCTGCTTATGTTGTCCTCACAGGGGCTTGTTCGAGCGTTTTCATCTCTCGTCGTTATGTGTGCATCTCCTTCAACCTTCTCACGCTCTACCTCCTTCCTCTCTTCCTCTCTTTCTCTCTTTCTCCCCTTTCTCTCTTCTTGTTCCTGTGTGTCTTCGTCTTCTCTCGCTCCTCTTGTATCTCTTTCCCTTTCTTCCGATTTAGCTCTCTCTTTGTCTTCTTTCTCTCCTGTTGCCTCTTCACACTGTTCATCTGCGTAGGCGGCGGCGCTGCGAGGCCTGCCTGAGGAGGTCGGCGACGCTTGCGGTCAAATCGAAGTCGCGGAGCGGCGCATGCGCGTTGAGCGCGAAGGAAGCAGAAGCAGTTTGCGCGCAAGTCCGTCTCTTTCTCGCGGGGAAATCACTTCTCAATTCGGCAGCCTTTTCATGCCTGCGTGCGACAGCGACGCGGACGAAGATCCGCGCGCTCCGTTCGAAGAAGCCTCTCGAATTCTCAACTCGGCAGACGTCAGCTTCACAGACGCAAAGGCCTGCACGGAGACGGAGAAGCGCCTGCAAGCGCTCAGCGCCCCCCGGGATGTGAGTGCATGCAACCTTCAGTGGAAATCGGTGTCGGGAGTCGTTAGGAGGCTCTGCTTCGGAAGTGAAGCGAAAAACGGCAAGGGAAGGTTCTGACGCACACTCATGGAAACCGTTCTGACAAAGTGAAAGTCTCCGTCGCTCGCGATTCTTTTCCAGGTGCGACGAACGTTCCACTTGCATGTTTCCAGCAGCTTTTCACTCGCCTCGCAGCCTAGTGGTGGGGGCTTAGCGCAGGCATCTCCCGCCTACGAAAAACCTGATCGTGTCAGCGGTCGCGGATTATCTTTTCCGGCGGCAAAAGACGAGACCAGGCTCTGCATGCTGTGGATCTTTTTTTGTACGCGACAGGCTCGCAGTTGTCTCTTCTCCAATGTCATGCCGGATAGCTGCAGAAGTTGCAGACAAAGCGCGTGTGTCTGCTTTTTTTCTTCTCGCGGCGGTCTGCGTGAGTTCTTTCTGTCTGCCTTTTTTCCGTTGTTTTTTCTCTTCGCGCCACACTCGGTCTGACCTCTTTGTTCCCCTCCGCCATTCGCTTATTTCGTTTTGATTTTTTTCTCTGTTCTTTCAGTTTTTTAACTTCAATTTTCGCCGTTTTTCTCGTAATTTTCTTCCCTTTGTCTCACTTGGCCCGACGACGATTCCTATTGCGGCTTTTTCCTGATTTTTTAGCTCGCAGCCGGCGTAGACAGCGAGGCGCTGTACCACCGATATCTGCGGCAGGCCTCTGCAATTGCAGACTGCACGGCGTTCAAGCAGCTTGACGCAGTCGGTTTTCTCTCTCCTCGCGGCACTGACCGCGCAGGCAGGCCTCTTATTCTTTTCTTCGCGGCTCTCTTCCCCTCAACTCCCGTCGACGCACACCTCGTCCTTCTCTACATTATCAAAAGCCTCGATCCGTACATTCGTGACAAATACACTCTGCTCTACGTCAACACCGGTGAGTCAAAGAAGGTGCCGGAAAAAACGAAGCAAGTCTTGTCTCGGCGTCGATCCACATGCTACGTTTTTCTGCATTCATTTAGAGAGAGGGAAAAAAAGCGATGCAGAGAAGCGATGAAGAAGAAAGACTTCGATCGATCAATGAAGAGCCAAGAGAGACAGGTAGCGAGACAGAGGCAGATCGAGAGATCGACAGATATCAACAGACAGCAGTCGACGCAAAGAGACGGTCGTGAGATCGAGAGATTCCGAGAGACGCATAAGGATGCCCATATATAGATATCGATATAGTATATAATGTGTATCCATATATATACATATATATGTATATGTATATATATATATATGTGTGTATGTGTGTCGAAAAGTATATATGTGGAAGCGCCTTTTCATGTGTATATTTTTGCTCGAGTGCAGGAGAGACTCTTTTCTGAGGTGTAACTTTTTTCTGCAGAGGTTCACCACAGCCATATGCCGTCAATGGCTCTTTGGAAAGAGTTTTTCCATCTTTTTTCGCAATACGAAAACACACTCGATCAGCTCCTCGTTCTGCATCCCGGTCTTCTCTTCAAAGCGGCCTTCGCATGCATGCGTCCTTACCTGCCCGCTCATCTGTGGCACGGGACTTTTTATCTCGACAGCATCAAGGTAACTCTTCCCTTCCTTCATTTGTGGTCTTTTCTCTTGGGGCCTTCTCGTCCTTTGTCTCTTTTCTCCTCTTTTTTCTTCTCTTTTTTCTTCTCTCTTTTCTCCTCGTTTTTCTCCTCGTTTTTCTCCTCTCTTTTCTCTCTTCCCTTTCTTTTCTCTCTTTCCTCTCTTTTCTCCTCGTTTTTCTCCTGTTTTTCTCGCGTCTGTTTCGTCTTCGATTCGGTCTTCTCTCGCGTTTCTTCCTGTGTTTTTCTCTCTCACTTTCCTGCGTTTTTCTTCTTCTTTCGTCGGTTCGCAGGATCTCTCGATGCACGTGGACGACGCGCATCTGCTGCTTCCGAATTTCGTGGTGGAGTTCGACAAGAGACCCAGAAAGAAACTTCTAGGTCTGAGTCTCTGAGAGAAACAGAAGAACGAGGAATCAACGGTTAAACAGGGCCAAAAGACGAGAGCAAAGGGAGGGAAGCAGGAAAAAGTAGGAGCGCCATGCTTAAAAAAGATGTGTACTCGGCGAGGCTGGCGCAGTCTGCTTGCAGCGGCAGAGAGGCTGCTGCAATCGCGAGGAGAGAGAGAAAAAAGTGCATCATTTTTTTAAAGGGAGAGAAACGATTCTCCTTCGGCAGAGAGGAGGTGTGTTCGTTTCGCCGGATTCTTCTCCGAAAGGCGTCCACATCCCTCAGATTCTCCCTCCGAGTTCTGCGACGTCCTTGTCTCAACATGCATATTGCTTTGCAGATAATGTAGTGAAGGCGTCCAGGGAGACTAAGAAAGAGACGGCCCTCGCTTGGAGGGTGTGGAAACTGTTTAGGATGTTTATGGGGACTTGAGGTCGAGAAAAGGAACGTCCGAAGATTTTCGGTCAGGAAAAAGGACCGGCCGAAAGGCGAGAGTTTCTCGCGACGAAAGGGTCTCCTCGTCTGGGCCAGCAAATGCAGAAAGACGGAGATTTCGCCAAGGAAAAGGAATTTATCAAACGATCCCGAGACTCGCACAGTCGAACGAAACAGCCTCAGCTGTATGTACAGTCGCGTGACTGAGTTCTCGAGTTTTTGCTCCGTAGTCCCGTGATCGCTCGGAGAAAAACAAGAGAGAGAAGAGACTTTCCTTCCCCCTTTGTTTCTGCGAGAGGGGAATGTGCGGTGAACAAGGCAGAGAAAGGAAACGGAGAAAAAGACATACGAAGATGCTGAACTACCGTATTTGTGTGAGGCGCCAGGATGCTAGGTCTCTTCCCTACAATATATTTTCGCACACAGAGAGATTGCGGCTATATCTATTTATATATGTCGAGATATGTAGAGACATAGAGAGGAAGGTTCGGAGAGAGAGAGAGAGAGCTGGATGTCCACGGATAAACAAGTGAACGGGGAGAAATGGCATACGCATATACACATGTGCGTATATCCATGCATATATATCTATATATGTATATAGATATATGTATATATATATATATAGGTATGTATGTATATATATATATATATATGCATGGATATAGAGAGAGATGCGTGCATGCATGTGTATGTATTTATGGAGGGAGAAACACTGGAAGAGGGAGACCTGATGAAAGAGAGCGGCATATGGACAAGTCGTTCTTCTTTCAGATAGGAATTCACGTAGTGCATCGTCTGTTTCGGCGATTTTTGACCAAGTTTTTGGCAGTAACTGGTGATTGTTGCGTTTTTTTAAAGCTTCTTTTGAAAAAGCAATACGACCGTCTTTGCGTCCATGTTTCCTTCCTCTTGATGCAACGACAGTCTTTGTTTCTTCCGTTTCATCGGCGAAATGTAGCCGAAACGCACCGTTTTGAGACTCTTTTTGTGTCAGGGTAATACCCATACAAAGCCTTTCCGCTGTCTCCCACACGACACTCAGTCTGCCCTTGCTCCAATTCATATGCATATATATATATATATATGCATATACAGATATGTGAATCATACGAATGTATATGCACCCTGGGGTCACCGCAGATATATACACACATACATGTATTTATATGAGAATACGGGATACCTATATCTACATATATAGAAGTATATATATATATATATAGGTATGTACATGTAATTACACGTAAATATGGGATGTCAGCATATATATATATATATATATATATATATATATACGTATACTGTCTGAGAAAACGTTAATGTTTTTACTTGCCCCTCCCCCGCCCTCCGCTCTCGGCGTACAGAGAGGGACGGGTGTTTAAGATGAGGAAAGAGAGGCATTTGGAGTCGTTGAAAAGTACCTGCATCGACCTGCAGAAGTTTGTACTTTAACGCACAAAACAGAGGCAAATGAAGAAGTAGCCGCGTGGTGGCTCGTTAGTCGAGGCAACTTTGAACTTTCTTCCGTTGACTGTGTGCAGGTTATCAAGCGAGGAGAAAGGCCGAATTGTGAGACAGGTGTGTCTCGACCTGGGGGTGTGTGCCAGACCTTCGCGGCTGGGCATGCAGGAAGCAGCTTTTTCTGTAGGCGACGGTGTTGGGACTTTGTTACTTCTCGTGACAGAGCGAAGGAAGGACCGCATCAGGCGGACTTGCGAGAAATCAAGGCCGGTAAAACGCGCGAATCCTCGCGACGGAGGCAAGCTTCGGACGTGAGCTCTCGGGTGGAGTGACGGGGTCTAGGAAAGAGCTGCGCGTTTTAGAGTCGCCTCGAGTCGTGCCTATCTATAAAAGTTTACCTCCCTTCGTAAAGATGTGAACCTCTCTCTCGCTCTCAGTGTGTTTTTCTCTGTGTTTCTCGAAGGTAATGTTCCACGTGAGCAAACCGAAGAAGACTCTGCATGCTGGTCCGAGACGCGACCTGCTGCAGCGGGAGAGAAATCTCGTCCTCAGACACGCTGGGAAGGTCGGTGCCTCGACGTTTTTCGTGGTGTCATCTGCGAGCCAGGATTCATCCCTTCTTGGTGCAGAAACGCCTTCTTTGTCGCAGACCTTTGCGACCTGCGTCGTGCCTCGTGTGAGCCGCTCTCTCCGTTTAGTGTGTACACAAAGAATCTGAGACTCTCCCGAATGTGGATCTTCAGAAGTTCAGCCAGCGAACCAGTGGACAAGTTACGTTCAGGCTGCGAGCGACAGCGTGAGTCGTCAGGTTTCTTTTTTTGGCAATCCGACTTCCCCCCGCGCCCCCCCTCTACTACCCCCGACGGTGGAAGGCGAGACTTCTCCTCTATTGTCGCTGTACAGTTCGACGAAGCGCCGCCGAGTCGGTCAGAAGCGTGGATCCTCGGAAACTCGCCGTTCGCGAAAAAAAAGCAAAGATCCCCTCCCTCTGGGCAACGAAACGCTGCCTCTTTGGTCGAACGCCGTACACAGTGGATCAGTTTATGCCTAGCTGGTGCAGTGGCGAAAGCGCGGCACGCGTTTCCGTTCCCGGGAAAGACGCCCTTTCTCTCCGCGCGGTCTTGCATACACGCGGCGGAAACCTGGTGGACTGAGAAGCAACTTTTAACTCGGGGACGTTCCAGAAGTTTCTCGTGCTGTCTTCCGTGTGTTTGTGGTGGAAACGCACTCCACCCTCCAGAAACGCGGATCGTCCACCGCTTTTTCCCGCGGAGAGGGGTGTCTGCGGCGCTCGCTGCGTCTGTGCGTCCAGTGGAGTTTTTCAGGCAGCGTGTGTTTGTATGCGTTGGCCGGGCGTTTTTTCGCGAGTTTTTCTATTTTTTGGAAACGCCGGAGTTACTGCGACTCGCTGGGGACGCTGCCCGTCACGGATTTCTTCATCGCTTGTCTGCGCAATTGCCTCGTCGAGCGACGGCGGGGCCGCATGCCCTGAAGCACGATCGCTAGGTCAAGTTTCCGCCGTCCTTGTGGGCACCCTCCGCATCTTTTCGCAGCTTTTCTGGCCGCTGAGCGCGAGGTCGTCTGTAAATTTCCGTGGCGTTCTGAGCCGTCCTGAAGACTCGCAAGCGATTCACGCAAAGAGCGCGCTGTCGTCTGCGTTCGAAGACGCGTTTCCCGAAACTCGGCCCGTCCAAGAGTTTCGTGTCTTTCCGAGAAGACGGCCTCGTTGCAAGGAACAGCTGGCAAGACCCCGCGGAAAAGTCACGGGAAACTCGCGGAAAACATCGCCACCACAACCCATACCCTCCAGCTGTCTCGCGCGGGCGTCTGTGCACCTCGACCGTCCACGCGCGTCCAGAGTTTCTTGTTCCACCCTCCGCTGATGCGTTCCCTGCCATCTTTTGTTCCTCGTTCGCCTGACCTCTCTCTGGCAGCAGTGTCGGCGGTGAGTGGGCGCGGACCCTCCACACCACAGCGGAAGTCCCCCGCGGTCCTGGCACCGCTCTGCTGCTTCTGGTCTGAACTTGGTCTTTCGCGTTTCCTCGCGCGTCGCACTTCCCGCTTGGTATTCCACTCTGCTATGACACACACTCTGCCTCTGCCGGCATCCGTCCAAACCGCGAGAAGACGCCTGAATTCCCGGCCGGACGCCGCCGGTCGCGAATGTTTTTTTTCTCCGCCAGCCACGAGGTGCATGCAGGAACGTCCGCGTGGATGTGTGTGCGAGTCTTTGTCGATTTCCTCATACGTCCAAAAAGGATCCGCCGAGAAAGCCGCGCCAACGACGCAACACACACTCTGTCTTCGCGCTGTCGCGCCCTTCGTCCGCATACACATACGGTGAATGCGGCGGCCCCGACAGAGTCGCCAGGGCTCCCCAATACCGCAGTTCTCTGAACGCTCGCTCGGTGGCTTCTCGCTTCTTCCTCTTTGATCGAGAGCCGGAACTCGGAGCCGTAAATGGATCCCTCAGGAACGGCTTCTGTACACAGCGGCCCAGCTGCAGCGAGACCCTCCGCACTCTGCGGACGGACAGGAGCTTCCCCGGGGATTTGCTCCCTCACACCACCCCGAAGTCGAAACGCTCGTTTCTTAACGACGAGGCGTTTTCCATGAGCGACGCTTTTGGTTCTCCAACTCACAAAGACGGTCCCTCTCTCTGTTCTCTGTTGTTCTAGGAGAAGATTTCGGACTCCAATTTGAAGTCGACGTCGTTCGCCCGCGGCCTCTGTCGTTGCAGCTTGACCAGCACTGCGTAACTCTTTTTCCCTGTGTCTGCACTCGGATTTAACTCGTGGAGTGAGACCTCTTGCGCTCGATTCACAGCTCTCAGTGGCTCCGCTCGACTCAGACACGGGGGACGTTCGGTTCTATCTCTGAGGGCCGTCTCCGTTTCATGGGAGTTCTGCGCGACGCGCCTGCGCGCCTGGAACTCCTCGTTTTCTCTGCATTTCCAAGCCGGAGGCGTCTCGTCTTCCTCACCGACCTGCTTTTTCGGCCTTCGAAAGTCTCAGAAGTCGCCGAAGCTCTCCTGATTCTCCTGTCCTCTTCTTCTGACGGCTGCTTCTTCTCGCTCTGCTTCTCTTCGGTCGGGGAAGCTGTCTCTCCTTCTTCCTCGGCTTCGGTGGATTGTTCCTTCCCTGTTCTTCTGCACTTCAGGATGGCGCCGGCGGCGAGTGGCGGGTCGCCGCAGACGCGCAGCGGATCTCGACGCTCCAGTGCGCTAACCGCGTACAGTCAGGTTCTTCCTCGGCGTCAGCCGCGGCGATCCCCCTTCGTTTCTGCCGACGAGAGCGAGAAGCCGCGCAGAAAGCCGAGCTCGGCGCAGGCAGGCGCGCAAGGCGAAGTCGCTTCGCCAGCTGAAGAGACGACCGCGTCAACAGAGTTCGTCGCGTCTGCACCCTCTTCTGCATGCCAGTCTGACGCGGACTCGGTGACCGCAGGCGGGGAGACAGGCGCGAAGAGACTGGCCGGCGCTTCCAGTGGACGGCCGGAGACTTTCTGGTCGCCGATGATGGGTCCTGAGAGTGTCGGAGGCGAGAGAGGCCGTCAAGAAGACGACTGTTTGCGGCTTTCTTTCTCGGTGGACAGCTCATGTTCAGACGCCTCAGGCATCTGGAGTTCCAGCGACGGATTTCTGCCGCCTGCAATGTCGGAGCCACAGTACACGTTCGCGTCTCTGCCTTCCTCGGACTCGTTGGCTGGCGGCCTCGGCGCTTCCTCTGTCGCTTCCTGCACCTCGTCTTCTGCGTCTTCGTCTACCCCCTCGACGGACGTCTCTCGCCAGGCCTCTGGGGACCTTTCCGTCAGCGTCTCCCGGAAAGAGGAGACGCGCCGGCGTCTCGACGCTTCCCCCAGCTGGCCGCCGGCGACCGACTGGCGCTTGTCCCTGTCCCAGCGCGTCGTCCACACCCCAGCAAAGGCTGTCTCCGCCGGGAGCCTCCCAGCCAGAGCAGAAAGCGCCGCTGGTGTGTGTACACCGCAGAAGAGGGTGAAACCGAAGCGTCGCGCGCGGTCAGTTCGGGCATGTCCTCTGGCGCTGGGCCGCAGACGGATTCCGACGAAGCCGACCTTGACGAGTGTTGAGTCGAGTCTCCTCTACAAGTACCGCGCGCCGGCCGGCCCGGGCATTCAGGTGCCAGCGCTCAGACTCGAGTCCGCGCCGACAAAGTTGAGTAACTGGCAGTTCTCTTGGCAAGAACTCCTCTGCTACAATCCGCGAGCGTACAGCGCTACTCCGCTCTTTGAAGAAAACTACCTCGTCATGCGCGCGGGCGTCGAGAACTTCCTCACCCCCATGACAGACCTCGTCTTCGTGGTACGGAACAGCTCTCACCCAGGAGCAGAGTCGACGCTGGAGAGCAGCGAGTCAAAAAGCTGTAGACGCATGCGCGGAGCTTTGCACTTGAAGATCTTCTGCGCTTCACACTCACGCGTCCTACATCCGTGGAGAGACATGTATCTTTGGAGACAGATTGCTCTACTGCTGGATGGTTGGGCGCGTGGATGGACCCACAGTCCCGCTGAGAGATGCAGATAAATGGCTGTCCAGGCTGAGTAGATGGGGTAATGCGTGTGTGTGTGTGTGTTTAGTGAGGTGGACAGATGTTTTTTGGGTATGTCGATAAAGATATCTCGACTTATGGAGAGGTACAGAGAGAGGCTAGTGGAGGGGAGAGAGCAGGAGATGAAGCAGTGAGAAGAAAGCGTCGCTACGGTGTCTCCGGCATCGATCGGCGGCTCCTGGGTGGACAGGGAAAGAAAGAGGGGAGGCCTTCCAAGCGGCAGTCGACTCGGCCTGACGCATGGACTTCTGGTTCCACTGAGAGGACGACTACACCGTGTGCTGTAGCTAAGATCGAATGCACAGAGACACTGTAGGACCTCGCCTCCCGACGAGGCTCCAGTCTTTTGCGGCACAACGCCCCGAGAAAGTAAAAGTAGAGGATTTTCTTGGTTTGTGTTCGACAGAAGAGACGCCGTTTCAGAGGTGCGGCGGGTGCTCCTCGTTTGAAGGGAAGGATATGCGGAGACCGTCGCTGTTTTCGTCTTGCTCTGCGACGCCGTCGCGGGAGAGAGAAACATGGGGAGCGGAGTGCCGCGACAAGCGAGGTTCTCCAGTTGCCTCTGTGACGAGTCAAGTGTCTTGACGCGTCTTTTTTTTCTCTTGCTTCTTGTTCGCAGGATCGAAACTCCGCGCATCTCAGTCCCGCCTACGTTTACCATGCGTACTTGATCCCTCCCGTCTGTCCCCATGAGTATCATTTGGCAGCCTGTGAGTGTTCCTGCATTCCTGCAAATTCCTCCATTTCCTCTCTGGGAGTGGACCGGGATGTCCTGTTGAGTCTCTCTCTCGCAGTTCTGTCGGTGCTCGCCGGGGAGCCGTACTCAGTCAGTTGAACGTCATGTGTATGTGTGTGTATATGTGTATGTATGTATTTGTGTATATGTGTAGGGATGTCTATGTATTTGTGTATATGTATGTATATGTGTATGTATGTATTTGTGTATATGTATGTATATGTGTATGTATGTATATGCGTATGTATGTGTTTGTGTATATGTGTAGGGATGTATATGTATTTGTGTAGATGTATGTATATGTGTATGTATGTATTTGTGTATATGTGTAGGGATGTATATGTATTTGTGTATATGTATGTATATGTGTCCACTCGAGCACATGGGTGTCGAGAGACGCGCGTTGTCGACTTTTTCTTTTCAGGCATTCAGTGCTACACGAGCGACGACAGCTGGTTGAGTCGAGGCGCGTGGAGGCGCGTCTGCCAGCCGAACGGACGGGCGGAGACTCTGCGGCCGACAAATCCTCTTGTGCTTCCCTTTCGTCCCTCAGAGAGTCCGGAGGAGAAGACGCAATTCCACTTTCAGTTTCAGCGAAAAGCCTGCCATCCGCTCTACCAAGACGCGGCGCCAGGCGCGGGAGGCCGTGCGTCCGCCGTCGGCCAGAACCGCAAGCTGCCGCTGCATCTGTGGATTCTTCTTGGCGGCAAAGACATGCAGGCTCTCGACGGTGAGAGGAGCGGGAAGCGAGGCGTCACCGAAGCCTCGCGGGGCGGGGAGCGCCGCTCTCTTGGTTGGTGTCAGCTCACGGAGTTGTCTTCGCTTTTGCGAAAGGTGGAGGTGCCGCGTAGCTCAGGTCACAGTCCCTACGGCTCCGCAGGGAGAGAGACGTCGTTTCTTCTGCAGTCGCTGCTTCCGAGCGTTCAAGATTCGAAGTGGATGTTCAACTCGCCTCGAAAGTGGCACTTCGCAGCCAAGAGCGTTTCAGAGACCTCGGCCTTTTGCCGTTGCGTGCATCGAGAAGAGAGACGGGCGTCTCAGTTTCTTTGAGGAACGCAGAGACCTTCTTCCTTCTGAAGTCGAGGGTCTTCACCTGTTTTTCAGTTTGTTTTCTTCGGTGAACTCTCTCTTTCCACCTCGCCTGCGAAACGCCTTGTCCTTTCAGGGATTGTGTTGGCGTGGAAGTTTCTGCGCTTCGCGTCGGAGATCCCACCGAGCGAGTTCGTCGAAGGCCCCGGTGAAGCTACTGCGGGTGTTTCGGAAGCCGCTGCAGAACTGCCAACGGGCGCGCTCTTCTGGGGAGAAAGCCGATGTTCTGGACAGAAGCAGTACTTCCAATATCACTCTGCGGTAGGCACCGGAAATCGCAGAGAGACTGAAAACGCGGAAACGCCAAGGGACAGAGGGGCGGAAGAGGACAGTAGGAGCGGAGATGAAAAGAAGAGGAAGACAGCGGAAGAAGAAAGCAGAGGAAGACAGAGGAAGAAGAAGGCAGAGGAAGACAGCGGAAGAAGAAGGCAGAGGAAGACAGAGGAAGAAGAAGGCAGAGGAAGAGAGAGAGAAGACGAGCGAGGAGGGGAGGTGACATGGGATGCCGAGGAGACAGGAGAGAGTCATAGTGCTTCTTCTGAACTGTGCTGTGTGTTCCGTTTAGGGAAGACATCCTTCGCAAGACCAGACTTGCGAGTCGGCAGGCGACTCTTCAAAAGCCACAGGTGCGCTTTCACTCTTTTCCCCCCGGTCTGCATGCATCCATCGGCAAAAATCTTTCAGTCCTGAGACACCGCTGCAGATGCATCTCGACGTCGGGCGCGTTTTTTGGCATCTTTTGCTCGGCATCGAAGACAAAGGCGACATCTGCGAAAATGCCAGTGTGTGTCGTGAATTGCCTCGAACTGTCTAGAGATGTATCGGTTGAGCGAAAGCCTCGTAATACTTCACTGCATGCGCAACTTACCTGTCTCTGTGGGCGTAGAGGGTATGCGTCACTGTCTCATCCTTCGAGCACGAAGATGCCTCCGGTGCGTAAGGAAAGCATTTCCAATCCTAAATGCATATTTATATATATATATGTATATATGTTGTGAGTGTATGCATGACTGTGGGATGTACCAGCAGCTGTGGAGTGTATGGACATTGAGGCGCAGTTCTTTTTCGTTTTTAGGTCGTTCCTTCTCTCCGTTTGGACCCTTTCTGTATGACATGGACGGTGTGTCGGAGGACAAGAAGTATCGTCTGTCGTTTTTGATGGTGGACATTCCTGGGTACGGCAATTCTTCTGGCCACCCTGCGCCGGAGACTGTTCGCAGCAGCGTTCTGCAGGTGAGCTGGCGGCCAAGAAGGCTTTTTTGGGGAAGCAGAGGAGCGAGTGCAGAAGAAACGACGTGGGAAGAGGGGAGGGAAAGAAGAGGTCGCGGAGGACGAGAGTGGGGAGAAAAGGCGAGAGAGCAAAGAGACTGGAGAGATCTGGACAGATTAGACGTCCTCGGGGTGTCTCTGTGTGGTGATCCGTCACGCTGGAGTTCTTCGAGCTTGAACCTTCTCATCACATTGCCAATCGCACTTCTCTCTCTGAAGTAGTTATCACAATCTTTATCTCTGGACCTCCCTGTCTTTCTGTTTCCCTTTTTCTGTGTCTATGTATCTCTGCCGCCCTATACCTCTTTGTGTTACTCTCTGTCTCTCACTCTGTGTGAGTGTGTCTGTGTCTCTCTCTCACTCTCTGTGTCCACTTTTTCCTGCCTGTCAAGCTCTATTCACCTCTCTGTTTCGGTTTCTCTGCGTCTCTTGCCCCTCCGTTTCCTCCGCCGTCTCTCTCTCTCTCTCTCCTTCTTTCTCTGTCTTCTGCACATTCTCATCTGCCTCTCTCGCTCTCTCTCACACGCGTTTGCCTTTCTTCTTCTGTTCGCCTTCTCCTCGTTCGCGGCCCAGGCGGTGAAACATGCGCTGATGGAGCTCGTGGACCACCACGGAGAAGAGAGCATCGTCGTCAACATTCTCGGCTACTCTCTGGGGTGCGCCGTCGCTCTCGCGCTCGCTGCCGACCTCGCCGAGAGCCTGCACAGGGATCTTTCGTTCGCTTGCGTTCGTCCGCGGGTTGCGACGCAGACCGCCTGCAGCGCCAAAAAGATCGCGACGGCAGCTGCGGCCTGGGAAGAACGCATGCGCAACGCGACTTGGGAGGAGGCGCCTCCCGGCAGCGAGAAAGCGGGGAAGCCAAGAGTGCACTCGGGAGTTGCGTTCGACCAGGACAACCTGACTCTGCGGGATACATGTAACGTGACTCTAAACGAAGAAGGAACTTGCGTCGTTCCGCTGGACGCAGCTTACATGGGGGACCTCGAAAAGCCGGACGGCCTCCGACTCGCGGTGAGGACGGAGAAAAGACGCAGAGAGAAAGAGTCAGAACGGAGCGGGGACAGGACGATGCTTGTCGATGTTCAGAGTGAACGCACGATTGACTCCAAGAGGTTTCAGGCAACCTTGAAGTGTCGCAGTTGGAAAATCACACACACTTGAACAGGGTTCCAGGAACGTGGTTGTTCTTTTGACGAAGAACCTCGAGTTAGACAAGTCGCGTTCTCTTTCTCTCTCTTATAAATGTCTGCTCTGTAACCTTTTCGTTTTCCCCTCGTGTGTGTGTGTATCTCAGAAACTCCCCTTGGTCCTGTTTTTAAGTGCCTTTTTGTGTTTTCAAGGCTGCTTCGTGGCGGTGGATCTGTGCGTCGAATCACCTCCTTCGTCCCTTTCGGGGGAAAAATCATCGTTTCGGAAAGAGTTCCGTTCCTCGCGTTTCGTAAATCGGTGTTTCGAACAGTCTCTCCTCTCCTTCTTTTCAAAGGCGTTCCTGTCCGAGACGCTTCTGTTCTTCCAGATCAACCGTTTGATACTTCTCGCGCCGTTCACTTCGATCCAGGCGATGGCGTCGCGTGTGGCGGCGGCGACTGTGGGGGGCGGGGGGTTCATCAGTCGCGCGGCGAGTGCCCTCGTGAGCCGCCAAATCAACTGGGACAACGAAGCCTCGATGAAGCGTCTCTTCGAATTCATGGGCAGTAAGAAAACACACTTTTCATGTCTTGCACACAGCAAACGGGAGAGAGAATGACAGGGCACTGTAGAGACTGAGCACGAGACCAAGAGCTGCTTGCCCCTCGCACAACGATGTCCGCGAAACTCTCTGTACATGTGCATGTGTCTGCATGTGTATATGTATGTATGAAGGTATTCGGATGGATAGATATGCGTAGGTATGGATAGATTTGATCGTGGCTCGATGGCTACATTTGTGTTTGCATGTGTGGTTGTGCATGCATGTATAGGTCTGTGTGTGTCGAAGCAGGCATGCATACTGTGAATAGTGGCTGTGGGGGTGCGACCTTTAGTGTCATTGTGGAACATTTAGACAGGAAGAGCAGGAAGAGACGAACGGCGAGAGCAGGGAAGCAGGGAGAGAGAGGGGTGGTACGGTGTGCGAATTCCCTAGGGAGACTTTGGGTCTTGCTTTTTTAGTAAGGAAGAGCAAAAGACTCCGCGTCTGCACATATGGAGACTCAAGCATGTGACATTTTGGCCGTTTTCAGAAATCAAGAAAACCTCCCAGTCGGACGTCTTCCGCAACTTTCGGCTGTACATTCAGCACGGAGACAAAGACAGCGTGATTCCGTGGACTATGGGTTTTGAACTCTTCACACTTGCCAAGTCTCTCCGGTCGGCTCACAACATGCCACACATTCCTCTTAAGGTGAGGGGGAGAAGCGAGAATTCTGTTTTTTCTGTCGCAGAAAGTATTGACATGTGTTTCACCTTTCTTCTGAAAAAAGCGTCACCTGGGCTGGCGACTTTGATCTGCCGATGCACGCGCGTTCCTCAGTCCTGTGCAAGAGAAGGTGACACCTGACCTTGGCTGCTGCTCTTGGGGAAAAGCTCTTGTCTTCCGTCTCGCGTCTCCATTCTTCTGCGGTGTCTTGCTTTCGTCTTGTTCTTCCACCCTGCATCGTTTCGACCGCGACCTGAGTCTCGGCGATGCGTTTGTCTGCAGTTTTCCAAGCTCTCTGGCGAGACCCATGCAACTGTCCTCTCTGGGCCAAGTGAGCTGCCGCTGCTCGAGAGTTGCTTCTCGCCGTATCGCCTGCATCCGGCGGCGCCCCTGGCTCTCTTGAAATTCTACTCGCGCCTGACGCGCCTCCCGAGCGCAGGGTCTCGGCGCAGCGCGATGCTGCCTGGGGTCTACGGCCGCGCCGGCTTGGTCCGTGTGCCGGTGGTTTCCGGTCTGCCCTCGAAGACGATCGTCGCTCGGCAAAACACTGTACCGACTTTCTCTTCTCTTGTGCCGCCCCTCGCGCGCTCAACTTCGCTGCTTGTCCGCACCTCCCAGGGGACGGCTGTCACCGCGCCTCGGCCGGGCGCGGCGTCTGAGCGTCGCCTGCGCCACTCGACAAGCGACGGTTTCCTTGTTCCTCAAGGCTTCGGAAATCCACACGGTACGTCCAGGCGAAAAAGCCAAGACGCGGAAGAAGCGTGTGCGTCCGCCACCTTCGTTTGAAACCCCCGCGGCGCCACCAACAGACGCATCCAATTTCACCGAAGCAGTGGGGCTGTGTGCTCGTTCCTATCGCCGATACACGTGGACGTGACACACGTAGATCAACGTAAATGCGTCTAGATAGATAGCCAAACACAGACGGATACGTGTGCATCATCCCTAAAGGCATCTAGATCGGGAGATAGAAACAGATTGTCACTTCTGCATGCATGTATGCACGGGCAGTGATCAGTGTCCTTCAATTGTATGGTCTGGGTCAGGCACCGGTTCTCCAGAGGTCTCTTCCGCGCCCCGTAACGACCCAGTGACGAGTGTTCGTGAAGTGGGGTATACGGCCGGCGATGTTCAGCATTCGTACTCTCCCGTCTCTCTGGCGCATGCGTTTTCGCGAGCTGCCTCGGGGCCGTTGCCTTCGTACGCCTCAGAGTTGACTGTCCCTCTGGCGCCTGCGGGCGGCTCGACCTCGAGTGTCTCCGGAGGTCACCCGTTGCCTCCGGTACCTTCCTTTAGTCGGTCCAACACCGCATTCGCGGCGTCTTCCACGAGGTCTGCTCAGACGCATCACGAGCTAGGGTCGCACAAGCCGCCAGTGCCTCCAAGCAAGCCAGGGTGTCTCGAGCGCACGGGCGTGACTGTCCGTAGCGCCTCTCTGACTCCCGTAGGTTCGCACTTGAACGGGGGCTTTGTCGGAAATTGATCGCGACGCCTCGCGCAGGAGTCCATGGTATAAAGGCCAGTTGGAGTGGCCGTGAGAAGCAGCGCACTGTTGAGTTGGAGGGGAAGGTCCCTCGGGGCGCGCGAGAGCAGCAGGGAAGAAGGTAAGGCAACTCGCTGGAGAAGGGGAGGCAGGAAAGAGTGGGAAACAACGGAAGAGGTTTTGCTAGCTACGCTTCACATGGAGATCTGTTTGACTGGGGATCTCTGGAGCTGTGGGGACAGCAGGGTGACGGCAACTTTTTGAAGTGAAGGATTCTTTAAGCTTCCTTCCAATGTGAACAGAAGCGTGTAGAAGAGAATCGTATTTGAAGACGATGTTCCCAAACACACGCAAAGGGCGACGCGTCCTTGCTACCGCTTGCTTATTTCTAGAGACTCAACAACCACATTTAGAATGTGTACTTGTCACTGTGCCTCCTGCGGAATAACTGTACAAATGTGCATACACGGAAACGACCAGTTCGTGCATTCCGTCTTTCTCGCGAGGTACAGAACATGTCCGACGGACAAAGGGATTCCCGGGGAAAAGAGTTCCTGCAGGTGTTTAACGTGATTGGGGACGGAGGGCGCTTCACTGAAAAGGGGGCACAACGGGTCAAAAGAATTGTGAACAGGTGAACCCCGTTAAAAAGGCGTTGGCTTGGAACAGGCCTGGTACGACAGGGCCCGGGCAGGGAGAAGCCATTCCACATTTGGTATCCGAGTTGAAGAGGCAGCGAATTCCGTTTGTGTTTTTCTTGCATTTGAAAACGACAAAGGCCGGAGGTGTGAGGTCACCCGTTGTACCTGGCTGTGGATCGCGCGTCGTGCCTCAGGCTGTATGCGCGAAAAAAGTTCGAAAGCACGGCACAAGGTTTTACCGTGCTTTCGTAGCGTGTTCGACCCGTTGTCAACAGAATGCGTGTTTGTTGCTTGGAAATGAAATGAGGGATACCCTTCGATTCACAAACGTGTAGCAAATTACCAAAAAAGTCGTTGCCACAGTCGACATAGACCCCTACACGCGGGCGCCGCACCTTCAGCAGCTACCAGCCTTCGAGTCTTTCGTCTACCTGGAATATTTTCGCCTGACATATTTTCGCGCCCTCATGTGTTTTACGGCAATGTTCCCGCTCTTCGGAATTTCCAATCTGTCAGAGCCGGAAAAAGGCTCTTTGCGGCGCGACCTCGCGCTGCCCCTCCACACTCGTAGCGTCGTTCTCCAGTGCAAAAGCGGATAAGAAACGGAAGTCAATAGGTGTAGGTTCGCTCGGGCATTTGGGTGCGTGGTTTTCGGTCAGGTGTTTGCTTTCAAAACAGCCGTGGGAATAGACAGAAACAGACGGACCCGCTGTTCACTCTTCCCTCTATGGAGGGCCCAGCTTCTCGCCCACCTGCGGGGTCAGCTGCAGGTCGCCTGAATGCTGTCGACATTTTTGGATGCTTTTCGGAGGACGCGGCGCATGCAGATGTGCTGGAACATATTAGCACCGTGTCTCATTGGTGGTTTGTCCTAGAGAGGAAGGTTGCCTTTTGTTTCTTCAAGAGAGTAAGGTTCACAAAAGTGCATTTGCCGACAACGAGGAGACGCTGCGAAAGAAGAGCGGTCCCAGGCAGTTGAGAAAAAGAGACGCCTACACTTTGACCAGCTGAAAGATTTATGACAATCTTCAGGAAAAAATTGCATAATTCTGGTGTGTCCCCTTCAGACAGTTTTTGCAATGCGTGTCACGTGTGCATTTAGACACTGAATTCCACTTCAGAAGTGACAGCGCCCAGATGTGTGACGAAACCATTCTAGAACGCATTAATACTACCTGAGACAACAAAACATGTATTGTGTAGTGCTGTCAGTACAACACCTCGGGGACTTGCATAAACGCGTTACCAGCTTCACCTGATGGCTTGTAGACCGCGGACGTGCAAGCAGAGCGGGGAAACAAACAATGCCTCGAAAAGTATCTCAAAACAGTGTCTCGACTCTTGCGATTACTACTCCACACCAGTAGAAACATTGTTTCTTGGAAGTAGCGCTCGTTTTTTTTTGAACGAATGGTGGCTTCTAGAGAAGCCTAAAGGAGAGAGGAGCGCCGTTCTATGCAGCAGACTGCCGCAGAGAAAGGCTGCTCGGAAAAACTCTCGTGAAAACAGATTGCCAAAAAATGTCGGTCCTTCTTCGTGGATCGGCGCAAAGATTTCGGCCGCAGTCGGGGAGAAAGAGGCCAGTCGTGGCACCCCATCTCACCCGAGAGGACACTCGTTCTGAAGTCGCACGTGTCTTACACTTTTTGTCGCCGCAGAAAGCAGCGAATCCCTGTCTCGTCGAGATGCTGCGCGAGACACAGCACCTCCGTCCCTCTTTCCAAGTGGAGCCAAGACCTTCCCACGAATGTCTGAAAGGCGAAGAACGACACAACCCCGCCTATTATGTTAATCCAGCGAGGCGATCTACGGAAAACGGTGACAAGCGTATTATCCTTGCAAGAGACCTGAGCAGCATGCGCCAGGCGAACTGACGAAGCGTCCCAGCATTTATTTCTTGCCCTTGCCCTTGGCTGCCTTTTTGGTCGCAGTCTTCTTGACGTTGACCTTCTTCGGAGCCGCCTTTTTGGTCGCCGCCTTCTTGGCGACCATCTTCTTGACCTTCTTGGCGGGAGCTGCGGCAGCTGCAGGCTTCGCAGATGCGGCTCGCTTGCACATGGTTTTCTTGGGTGCGCTTGCGGCCTTCTTCGCTGCTGCCTTCTTCACCGGAGCCTTCTTCGCCGGTTTGGCTTTGGGGCGTGCCGCCATCTTGCTAGGGCTGAAAACCAAACAAAACAGGCAAAACGTAGGAATACTGGAGGAAAAAGTTCAGGATAAAGACATTCGGCCGGCTTCTACCTGGGCAAGTCAGAAAGCGGGACAGAAAAAAGGACATTGCGAATCGGGAACGTCTTAAGGTTGACCTGCTGGCGGGTGTTCCACAGCTGTGGTGCGACATCAGGGGATTCGGGGGAAAAGCGCAGATATCCACTGACAGCGACACGGTTTATGCGAAGAGTTTTTTACCAAGCCGCTTCACGCAGAAATACGGGAAACAAAAGAAGTCCTGAGGCATAAAACGGCAGATTCACAGTTGTGTCGGAAACGGGACCGAACAAATGGGCGAAGGACACAGCATTTCCTGTCTGAAGACAGAGCCGAGGGTTCGAAGACAGGTACGGAGAAACGCCGCGAAACTCTGCCAAATAGAAGCATGAGCCCTCTTTCCGCCGCTCCCCGCGCCCTGGTACAGGTGACACGAGTGGCAACGCAGACAGCTGCAGTTTTTCCAAGCTGGTCTTTTTGTCCTCGTCTGGGGGGTCCCCCGAGGTTGCAGGGGAGGGGCAGTTTGTTTCGACTCACCCTTTCATTGTGGAGGACTTGGAGGGAAAGTGGATTTACGGATTGTCCGAGACGTGTGTGTGGAAACACGAACCTTTTCAAGAATTTCCTTCGTGCGACACAAGAGACGAAATAACCGATAACGAAAAGAACTGATCTGTCGTCTCCGCCGTCTTGCGCACCAGCCGCGGACCACCCCGCGTGGGTGGCCTTCGCTCGCACCGCGGCGGGAGGGGGAAAATGCAGAGAACGAGAAACCAAGCGGGGGGAGAGTTGCGCCGGGGGGGACGGTGAAGCCGCTCGTGTTGTTTTTGCTCGGCGGAACGCCGGTCCGCTGCTTCTTTCACCAAGACACGGAACAAACGACGCCGCCCTGCCAACCGTACGCTCCCGTGCCTGGATGTAGAGATTCAAATGCTTGCAGCCACCAGTCTCGCGAGGCCGTCCAGGGGCGCTGAAAGGCCTCGTGGTTTTTCTGTCTTGAAAAGAAACAACGCGCCAACTTGGCCCGTGTTGAGGCTCTGGTCTCGATCAGAAAACTCGAGTGGCAAAATGTGTATCCATGAACGAAGAAAAACGACGGCAAACAATTTCACACACACGAAATAGGGTCTGCTGTCTGGGTATTCACAGATAGACGGAACGGAAACAGGCTCGAAGGACGACACAAATTGTGGGGGGGGAAGAGAGGATAAGAGGAAAAGACACGAGCGCCGTGCGCGTGCCCTCGCAGTTTTACCGGTTTGCGCGTCAGATAATGTGGTGGTCTTGCGGTATCTTATGATTCGCGCTGCATGATACTTTTGCAACAGGGAAGCACTCCTACCCCCTGTAGCGCATGGGAGTTTAGAGGGGGATGTGTTTCTTGTCAGCGGCAGGGATGCGAAATCTCGTGACGACGAAGACGTCTGAAGTCAGGAAGCTCTGATGTTCGTTAGCTGCTCTATCTGTAAACTGGGAAAACAGACCACGGATAACAGTTCTGCGCAGTCTACACAGTATGCACTGGTCGCATAGCCCGGTCGAGTTCCTGTTCCCTGATTACGGTCCATACAACCGGGACTTGGTCAGCACAGTAGCTGGCCGTGTTAGTGTGTACACAACGTTGCAGGGGACTCTCCTAGTTCATTCATCTGGAACCGTGTCAATGCACAGTTTGGAAGCATCGAATGGTGAGCGCTGCCTTTCGTGGGTGAAAGGTCTTTCAGACACTTCTCTTTTGTAGAGTCGTACTCTTGTCAGTTCGAGCTACGACTTCTCAACCTGTGAGGGTCCAGCAGTTTTATGCCTTGCAAAAAGACGGGCGGTATACTTACCCGTCTGATGGATAAACAGTGATACCATTGAGTCAGGCGATTCGAGACGCTTCTCCAGTTGTGTCTGCCACAGAGTCGAGCACGAAATTGGTGCTCCAATCTATGGGATTTCAGGGAATAGTGCAGCCTCGTCGTTTGAGACGCTTAACACACAACCGAAATCTAGTGGAACCATGTCTCCAAATGGCTGTCGATATGGATTTACAGCTCTGTCTCAAATGCTGCAACAGTGCTCAATGTGGCTTTCCTTCCATTGCTGAGACTGTGTGGTCGAAACGCTCGAGTTGTCTCAGTAGTATGCCTCGGTCTTGATGGCGTCATGCATGGATGAGCCCTAGTGGACCCCAAAAAACACACTTGAATTGCCATGGTACAGTGCTGGGCATTGCTCCAGCTACTACTGCGAAAACCGTGATGTGCATTATCCCCGAATACTTGTATTTTAGACTGGCCGGCATCGGCGTAGCCTTTGTTTGAACACAGCGCGTAGCCACGCTCGCGCGTCGCTCTTCAGGAATATGGTACATCTAACTAGTATCCACAACTGCACAACGAAACAGTGTAACTGTGAGTTCAAAAGGCGTATGAGAACAGTCGAGACCAGGAACTATGTATCTACTAGTGTAAAGCAGAACTGGTGAACTTGGGGAAGTGTGGCGAGAAGTTTGGTACACGCAAATGTGTCAACTGCCTCCGACATCGCCGTTACCCAATACACTTCCGCATGAATCAATGACCTACGAGTCTGGGTTCAAAAACGAGGGCCTTTGGTGTCACAAGTGTCAAACCACGAACGCGTGTCGCAACCAAGCAGACGTTGTCTACTTTGACAAACCTTAGTTTGAGTGCCGAGCGTGTGACTGTGTGGCTAGCGGGTTCATCGTGGTCGCGTGTAGGACAACGAGATGGTCCTTGGCCCTGCATGACTGCTCGTATAAAGAAGGGTACACCTTTCGTCCTAACGGGTGGGGCTCTGCCCTGCCGTGAAATGCTTAACAGTTTACTGTTACCTCATAGAGAGAACGGGTATGAAAGTATCAACCACCCCAACCGATCAGTAGTCGACACCAGACATTGAGCATGTTCGTTAGACCCCGGCTGAAATAGAGGAGATTATCGCGTCAAGACACGTCACATCCACAACCAGAACCCCAAGTGGTTATGTGTAGAAATGAGTGAGTTGCTTTCCAATGTTCTCGGCACTGTACCCACTTTTGAGCAGGCCTACGTATGCGTTGAGGAACTGTACAACGACCACGCTCGCGGGCATGCAGGGCAGCATGGCACGCGTAGTGGCTGCAACGAGTTTCCCATTTGTCATAATTGAATCTGTATCAGTCAGCGCTATCCCAGACTTTTTACCCGGTTTACCTGGTGAGCGTGGCTGCATGAGACGAGACAAAAACTCTCATTTCTTTGCCGTTGTGTGACGTTTCTGCTAACTTGAAAGGCGACCACAGAGGCGGAAAGTGGTAGCTACGGCTTTAATAACTTTCGATCCATGACCGACTCTTTCAAGGATAGACGTTTGCGCGAGTTGGTAGCCAACCGAACGGCAGAGCTTTTGTCTCATGAGGTCTTCTTAACCGGAACAAGAAATATGCTACTAGCTGTTGGAGTAGGTCGCTATTCTGTCTTGGCGTTGGAATACTGAAGAGAGCAGCTGTTGTAGCCCGTGTTTTTCCGCCATGCCCTCGCATCCTAATTTGGAGAGTACTACACCGCCTGTCCACGACCACAGTGGTGGGCAGCCAACGGAGTCCTTAACTTCAATTTGTCAGAAGAAGATTGCAGACTATGCGGTACCGGTGGAGAATTACTGGTCAACTGACCGTCTTTCGCCAGTGGCTCTTGACAGAGAGACCACGACTGTTTCAGAGCCACGCCCCATCCCCTCTTGCTATGCACTGTCTACCATAGGTAGCCGGAGTCCCGCGGCTGAGGTCAGAAACTCCTCAGCTTCCAGATGTGGAGGTGCAAGTCCACCTTCGCCTGAAAACGGTGCTGCACGAAGTGGGGTTGTTCAGGTGCTCACACCGCCTCGCGTTGTCACTCTTCATAAGGAAGCCGATGATTCTGTACAGATGAAAGAGACCGAACAAGCGAAGCGTGCTGCAAGGCTACAAGTGGTAAGAACCATGGAGATGAAATGTGGGAAACAATATTACAGTCCACATGCTCGCCACAGGCTGTTGATTCCAGCAAATGTCACACCAAGATATTACTTCTAGTTGCAGCCTTTTTTCGTTGAGAAAGAACTTGGCGCTTAGCGCGGACTCACGGATAGCGCTATATGAAGTTGTGCTTCCTTGTGCACTGCATAAGTGCACTCCGCATGTATATATACATATTGCATCTCCAAGCCCGTTACGTGTATTCGCGAGGAATGGTAATGTCTACAGTTTGTGAGTTAGTGCAACGTATCATATCCCAACGCAGAAGTGAACAATTCGTGCTGAAAGCAACAGAATGAGGGTAACCTTTCTCAATTTTGAAACCAAGAAGTGTGTTTTCTCCTAGAGTGTACATTCGTTATCTCTTGTTGAAAGAAGTGGGAAGACCTGCGCCCTTCGTGTGCCTTGCTTCCAGTTCATACGCTTCACAAACCTCACATTCACTCCTCCGCGAGGCCTTGCACGCCAATCCGTGAAAGAATGGGCTAAAAAGGCTTCCTGTACACAGTCGTCACGACAGGCAATTGCTGGTTCCGATTCTGTTTCGGGACCGTGTTCAAAGGCGCCTCCTCCGTCCGCATATGCTCGCCCCCGACAAATTCTCTTTGGGCTGAGCGGCTACTTTGCCCCTGGCGAAATTGTGGGAATCCTCGGTCCTTCTGGAGCAGGCAAAAGCACTTTCCTGTCTGTACTGTGTGGAAGGCTCAAAAAAGGAGTCGGCGGACTCATTGATATCAACGGGGAACCTGCCCCAGCGCGAATGAAGAAGATTGTTGGTTACGTGATGCAGCAGGAGTATTTCTTCGGAAATTTGACAGTCGAAGAGACACTGATGTACACCGCCAGACTGCGTTTGGGGAAGAAAACCAGTTTCGCAGAGAAAAAAGCACGGGTCGAAGAAGTTATAAACTCAATGAAGCTAAACAAGTAAGCAGCTTTCGTTGTCGACAAACTTGAACGCGCATTTGGGTTCGTAGATCCAACCACGTCTTCCCTCTACATAATGGGAGTCTAGAATCGGTGCGAGCGTGTTCCATCATGGCGACAACTATACTGCTGGTCTCTGGAGTAAAATTGATTGTACATAAGCATATCATCCTGAGTTTCTACCGCGGTCTCTTGTGAAAGAGCAGTTTCGTTCGGATCCCAGCCTCCGACACTTTTATTAGCCCTCTGAGCGCATAGCAGCACCCCTATTCCCCTATTCAAATATTTAGCTAACGGTGAAACTGTATCCTGCACAACGAACAGGTTCGCTTAACGAACCTGCTCTGCGTCCATTCTGTGCATGGACGTGACTCTTCGTGCTAACTCTATTTTTGAAAAATTGGGAAATGCGGCCCACCCATTAGTGAACGATGTTCTGAGCCTCAACTGAAGAGAAATCACATGTCTGTTGGTGATTCGTAAGAGTCTGGAGGGAATAAATTTGCTGTCGGCCTCCTCAGGTGCAGAGGGACTCGCGTGGGGAGCGCTTTTTGCCGTGGCCTCTCCGGAGGAGAGCTGAAGCGTCTAAACATCGCGAACGAGCTGTTACTTCATCCGTCACTCTTCCTCTTGGATGAGCCCACAAGCGGACTGGACGCCTCGATCTCGGCCGCCCTTCTCGATATGTTGAAACAGCTAACACGAGCCAACAGGTGTACTACCGTCTGCACCATACACCAGCCTAACAGCAATGTACGACGCATAAACCACTGTTGACACGGCAAGACACTGGGTAGAGGCACAAAAGCATTGATTGCTTCCTTGTTCCGAGATGCGCCGGGCTCGGACATTGTTCTGAGAACGGCAGGCGGTCCATCAGGGGTGATGCATGAGAATGGCTGTGACTCGGATAATTCGTGTATCGTCCTAAAGGAGGTAACTTCGAGAGAATGGGAGGGATCGTGAGGGGATTGGTGGAATCACGTGAAGGGGTTGAGTAAACACCTGATGTTTGTTGCGTTCCGTCGTTGTTTGCAGGTGTTCATGAGGTTTGATCGGGTGATCTTTCTCAAAGACGGCCACATCGTGTACCAGGGGAAGCCCTCCGACGTATGCGCCTACTTTTCTTCTCTCAATTTCCACTGTCCAGAAGGGTGGAACATTGCAGATTACGCACTGCACGTCATTAGTGCATCCGATGATGAGAACTTCAGGCGGCGCTCACTCACCAGCACGACTGCAGCCGGGGGAGATCCGATCACTGGCAGTACACATGGTGAGCAGGTCCGACTTGAGAGAGAAACCGCGCAGCGGTCTAGTGTTTTGGCACGATATCGCATAAACTCTTTCGAGGAACCAAAGGAAGTAGGAAACTTGTCCGCTGATGCGTCATCCTTGGGGCGCGGGCCCTTTGCCTGCCGAGCTGCACGAACCTCTTCTGGAAGTGACAGGACGAGAGAGACAAACCTTTTTGGGGAAATAATTGGACGACAGACTCGTGAAGCTGGATCTGTCGAAGCTGCGTCCGAGCTCAGAAACGGGCAACAACCCGGAGAAACGGAAAAGGACGACGACAAACTGACCGGAGCTTATGGGGCACAGCCTGATTTTAGCGCGGCGCACGGATTGGAGGCTGTAAGTGTCGTGAAGCATTTTTGTGACGGACCACTTCGACCTCCAGAAGAAAGCACCGCTTCAGCTCTCTCTGCGGCGACCAGCCACGCGGAAGACGCCGACAATCATTTTCTGATAAAAACGTACCAGCGACGAATTAACATAACAACTTTCCAGCTTCGACTTCATGATCTTTCCATAGATCTTGTCAAGGACCCGTCAGAGCAGAAGACTCACGGTTGTAAAGCAGAGCACGGGGACTCTCAAAAGTGTGACTGCGACCCTATCAAGGACTATTCCGGATGCGGAGGCATCACGCAACATGACGCAGCAGATGCCTTCCTGGCATCAAGTATGATAAAGAGTCATTCGCTTGAACGAACACACAGTGGCGAAGACGAGCCTGGGCCGAAATCAGGCCATGACCAACGTAAACCGAATACACTTTTGGAGGAAGGAGCGGCAGCAGAAACGTCGATGAACTCGTTTGAGGTCTTTACTGCCACCGCTGTCGAAGCCACCCACGAGCACATACTAGAACCGCTTAACAATAAGACCACCAGGCAGAATGTCAGGTCACTCGACTTGGCCGAACAAACAAAGTCTGTATCTGGCGAAAACCTGACATTGGAGAGGATGGAAAGACGAAATATCTTGTCGTCCATTCCTTCTTGTGGCTGCGTGTTGAACAGAGGCACTCCACAAAGAAATGCCGAATTCTCTGCAGGTGCCCCGTCGCTATCAAATGCGCAGGCATGGTCCGATAAACTTGCTTCCTTCCCTGCAAAGAAAATGGAATGGTCTGGGCGAAAGTTTTCCAAGAGAACGTCATTCCTGTCGTTTGATGAGGAAATCAAGGTGGCAATGTCGGAACCGAGTTACTTTCAACAGGTCTGGGTACTCGTATGTCGTGGGATCAGGAAGGAACTGAAAGGAAAGAGTACCACGCTTGATCTGGTACAGGCAGCTGTAATTGGCGCCGTCGTTGGTTCCCTTTATTTCCAAAGCTGCAGAGATTATTCAGAGGAAAAGTTATTGGACCGGATGGGTAAGATGAGGAATAGAAATGTGGCTGTATGGAATACACGAATCGGATTCTTGTTGGCCTGGCACCTGTTGAATTAACTGGATGAACGCTTTTACTCTTCGGCCATACTTACTCCTTGCTCCCACAGCATGACCCAGCGAGCACTTTTGCTAGCAACTTGCACAATGCCACAGTGAAAATGAGCGGTATGTTAATGAAACTGCAGTTTGAGACTTTACTTCCGCTGTGAATTCTTCGAATCGGTAAGAACTCGGAATGGAGTTGACTTCGTAGAAGTGTCAGTGCATCCACGGTGAGGATCTCACAGGAGCGTGTCCCGGCTGCGTGTTCCAAATGAGAGTATGTACTCAAGTTGCAAGCGCGGTTCGTGGCAGCAAATTCGTCTTGTATCGGCCGCCTTGTCCGGTGCACTATCATCCTGGAGACGTGCCGACGTCAGTAAAACGAAGCGAAGCATGTTCGACTGCTGTGTTTGTGATCGCAGGTCTCCTTTACTTCACTACTTCTTACTACAGCTTCGGACCTGCCTACATGGCATTCACATCTTTTCCAGCTGAGCGCGCCGTTATCTCCAGAGAAAGAAGCAGTAAAGCATATAAAGTGTCATGTTATCTTCTCGCCAAAACCATGATAGACCTCGTCGTCCAGATCTTTACTCCGTCACTGTGGCTGGCAATCGTATATCCGCTTGTCGGATTGCCCTCAGACCTTGGCGTGTTTATGGTAAGATACATTCCACCTGAGAGTTCTGAGTTATATTCAACTGCCGTTAGTCCGGTTTTGATTGTGCATTTTAGTGACCCCGTGTCCTGTTAGCCTACACACTGGCAATTCCAAAGAGAAACTGATATACATAGCTGTGTAAGCATACTCTGGATGCTTCCGGATGGGAGATATGGCGGAGCAAACCGACATATACTTGCAAGGGGAGATACATAACTCTATTCACAAGCTTGTGCATTTATAACTGCCTAAATGTCTACTTGCCATACGCACTCCCGATAAGCTACTTGCGTATGTAAACTGGACACACAAATGCTTATTGAACTGCGCGTTGATAGCCGCATTTACTGTGGTGCGAAAAACTTTCAAAAAGTCTGTTTTGGAAACGACCTTCCCCTCCACCACCTATTTATCCTCGGAAGAGGCAGAACAGAACCTTTGCGTTTTCTTTTTGAACACTTCCTGCATTTTCTTCAGGCTTTTTGGGCTCAGCTGGTACTGCTTGTCTGCATAGCTCAAGCCATAGGTCAACTGATTGCTGCGATCGTTGTGGACGATGCGCGCCTAGGGGGTTTGCTGTTGTCAGTCATTCTGATTTCATCTTCCATCAGTAGTGGCTTCTATGTTCAGCAACAGAGATTAGGCCCATGGATATCTTGGCTTCGATGGTTGTCTTTCCAGAACTACGCGGTGACAAACTTCGTAATAGTTACAGTGGGATCGTCTTCGACACTCTCGTGCTCGGAGTTCTCTTCGTTCCCAACTTGCCCAGGGCAGCCGATCACAGCAGAGATGATTACCCGCAGGTTCACAACAGCACTTTCGCCTTTATCCAATATCACCTTAATGATTTGTACATGGCTAGCCATCAAACTAATGTGCTATGGAGTCCTCAAGAAATCTCTTAAACTGAAGTCCTGAAAAACTCGTTCTGTGGAAACGAGAGTGTCCCAATCTGGGGGCTTTCATTGCAGTCTTCTCTCTACGCTGTGGCTGTTGAGAATAAATGCCTGTCATCGCGTTGCTCAGAGTTCAGTGTTTGCTTCGACAAAACTGCAACATGTTTTTAAGAGTTGTCTGTGCTGGATTGTCACAGTTCTTCTGCTAACAGCTATACTGCTAATCCATCTAGAAATAATAAGCATGCCTGCTAACAAATCGTCTATCCAACGCCTACCGCGAATGAGCGTCACCCAGCGTTGTGTGTGAAGGACGTGCGTAAATGAGGCATGGGAGAAGGCTTTCGCATTTCTCGAACTTCACGACCGAACAGGTTGATTCCCTTATTTCACAACAAATGCCATCTCCGATTAAGTCCCAACAATTCTGTTGGGCACAACGCTGTTTTCGCCGGCGGGATTTTAAATACCCTTTCGAACCGTACAACCTGAGAAACAACCTCTGAAGTCAGTTTTCATCTCCCTGATTAGACACTCAAACGAACGAACACAGTAGGAGCACAAAGGTATCAAAGCGAACAAACAAACCACTTATCAGTCGTGGAGCATAGTGCTCGGCCCTGGAGTTATGTATGGTGCCGAATAAGAAACGGTTTCGGTAGGGAAGTGAGAATTTCGATCAGAACTGTGTCAACAAACAAGCGATTCTGTCGCCACATTCGTCATGCTGCATTGAATCACGTAAGGATTCTTCTCGGAGACGTCTATCCGTAGTAGTCCATGGCGCCATATGCGGGAGCGGCAGCGACAGCGGCTGAAGAAATATCCAACACGCATCAGGCGATTCGAAAACATTCTTAACTGAAGGCCTTGAACTCTTTCCTGGCGAATATTGTCGCTGTAGTTTCAGCAAACACTGATGAGTCAATCAGCTGCCGACCTGCCCCGCACAACCTTGATAATATGTGGTGTCGACAAGCAAGAATCACCTCTAAATTGAGGGAAGTTGTTTTATGTTGCGACATGCAGGCTGCGAACGCAATCGTCAAAATAGCGTAGTCATCTGCAAGTGCTATTTACTTACGGGTGTAATTAGCGTAAAGTGTTGTTTCCTGCGTCTCGTTGCGCCTTTTCGTGTCCGTGAGTTTCTCTGGAAAAGGGACAGCAGCCAAACTCCGATTCAATCAACAGCCGGTCCTCCCTCACAGATCCAGCGCGAAAGCAGAGAAAACTGTGAAAACATACGCAGGTGTCCAGTGTACGGTAAGCATATATCTGGATCTATACCCGTGAGGAAACTGTCTCCCGTCTCACCAAGTCTCGGTCTACACATATTGTACTCGCGCCGTGGGAATGTTAGGACACAGCTCAGTGCTTGTGTAGAGTTCATCCGAGCACCAGGAACGGCTGCGAAAGGGTAACCGTGCAATCGATTTCGCAGCCACCACTGGGATATGTTCGAATGCTGCTTGATGAATACCGATGCAACTGAGAGATGAAACACGGCCGTCTACCCGACAGTGAATCTTTATGCTTCGTCGGCGAAATTCAAATCAATAAGCATTCAGTTGGATCGGTGACATAGCATTTACCGTTTGTTGTATCGCAGCAGAATCTGCATTTTCAAGACTGTTCGCTTACTTGTCAAAAACCACAGGAAGAGAATGAGTAGGAACCCGCCGAAGACAACAATAAACCATATCCAAGCAGGGGTGTTGACGCTTCCGCCTTCCGAGAAGAAAGTCGACAACTGCTGCATCGAAGTTTTGTCCTTGCAGGAGTATGAGCCTAACGCCTCACGCTGACACTCCTGGTAAGAGTTGCAGCTTGATCCCAGTAACTCGCAGGCCAGATATTCGTACCCTGATACAGCTGTTCAAGCATACAACTCGCACGTAACAACCAGAACATGGCCCACCGCTTGTTCCAGAAAACCATCGGACTCCTGGCTGACCTACATGCCACATACATTGCAAAAGGCGATCAGTTTGCAACTCCACCGCCTCAGCAAGTAGGTTGGAACTGGCCACATCGTTGACGGATTCAACGCACGCAGCAGACTGAAGCTTACGAGTACAGTTGCCGGAGGTCCCCGTGCCTCTGAAAAAGTCTTTGCATTTGCACGTGTATACGCCGTTGGATTGAACACAGTCGGCGTAGTAAGTATCACACTGGTTTTGGCCGGTTCCACAGTAGTCAATTTCCTCGCAGTGACCGGCGCTGGTCTCCGTATAACCACTGTCACACTGGCATATGTATGAACCCGGCGTATTGACGCACTTTGAATGCGCGCCACAAGTCATCGTCAGGCACTCATCAATATCTGCGAAGGTAAGAAAGCATTAACCACCATTAGAAGACCTCATTAGACGAAAATCCGTTGAATCTATTCTCCCATGCAACTTGCCGGTGTTGAAGAGGATGATATCATCCCCTGGTGTCTCATTTTCGCAATGGGGACAGAAAGCATTGCATTGGGTTGGTGGCGGCTCCCGGTACGACGTGCATTCCGACTGACGGACAACTCGAATTTGGCGACAGATAATATTTGGGGCAGCGGTTTGTGCTTTGTGCCCACCGCCTGCGAATATATATATCAGGCTGAAAGATTGTGAGTGGTGGGGGTGAGAACTTCTTTCCTTCTGTCCTACCTTTACAGTCTGTTCCGGGCTGGTCGTTGTTGCCCTCGTAGCCGGTATAGCACTTACACAACTGAGGGGCACCGATCTGATTCACGCACTCGCTGTTGTTCCCGCAGCCTCCTCTATTCTCGAGGCATTCGTTGATGTCTGTTAGAACGAGCAGCATCCAGAAGATGAGGGAAAATAGGAAGGAATTAGACGAGCTACGGTGCGTGGAACTCATCACACCATTCTATTATACGCTTGGATAGAGACACAGGGAGGATGTCACCACACTTACAGTGACACACGGAGGAGGCACGACGGCTGCGGGAGCACACAGTGTGCGACGTTATTCTTCCGTACTCGAACGTGATTGCTTTGAAACATGATTACAGCTTGGCCCCAAATTTTACACGTATGAGAGCTTGCACAATAGCTTCGATGGTGTCGTGGTAACCTTGAAATTGGAGGACGAAACAATTTTCTTACCACTGCCTCAACCACTCACGGAGTGCTTCTCAACAACAAAGAAAGAAGCACAACACTGTCCTTTCGGTTGAAAATGTCGCCGATAGTTGGCGTGCGCCTTGGTAGACTCTCGCTGACAATCAGAGCTAACTGGATCGGCTTTCCTCATCGTGTTCAAGATGGCGCCCCCGGAAAGTTGCGAAAAATAACGCCTTTGTCTTACCTTCGCAAGAGTTCGCACTCAACGTTCGATAAATGTCACAGATGCATTCATAGCTCCCATCCGTGTTCCGGCAGACAGAATTCTTGGTCCGCGTGCTGCAATCATTTTGGTCTGTTGCACACTCGTCGATATCTGCACCGACGTATAATCGACAGAACTGAAGCGCCTCCATGAAAACGGGATAGAAGGCACGGACTTTGAGAAACTTGCCGCTAGGTCCATCCTTCCACCATGGTATTCCTCTAAAGCTCAATTAGAGGCAGGCCATGCCGACTACCACCTACGACTTGCCGCTGACCGCTTCGTCGTCTGACAGGCGGGAGGCCGTGTTCAGAATAGGAATAAGATTCGAAGTGAGTGCCCCTCTCAGTCTTCCAGCTCAGTAACATACGTACCTTTGCACATGACCGATGTATTTTTCCCTGTTGCCTCATAACCGGTTGCACAAGCGCACTGGAAATCGTCGCCAACGACCACACACATGGTTGAATGTGCGACTTTTGAGCACAGCTGATAGCCATTCGTGTCACATGCTGAGTAACAACCAAGAAAAACACGACACACACACGCAAATACCAGTTATATACGGATATATTTTGGCGTAAGAGTCAGTGACTGCTGGTGTGCGAGAAGAAAGCGAATAGGCTGCGCTACCTGGCAGACGCCAGCTCGGGCGAGAATACACCACTCTGACATCCTGTCATCGGGCATGTCCTGAGAGAGGTGGTCCGCAGGATAGCGATCAGGAAACTAGACTGAGATCTTGAGTTTTTCGAATACCTGTTTTAGTGGAGCCTCCCCCCATTTTGACTTATAACCGGGTGAGGATGAAGATGTTCACGGTGTCTGAAGCGCTGGAGTCAACCCTTGTTGAGGGAAGCCAAGCAGCAGCTTTTTAAAAAAAAAACTGAAGGCCGGCGGTAACACTGTGGACAGAACGAAAGCCACCTAGGACTGGTGTTAGTGACCTGGTCGACGACTGTTCTGCCTCATAGTCACGCAGAAGTTATCTGGCAGGGCCCAAGCCATCGGCTATCGAGATCGATCAACTGCTGGGAGCCTCGCGGTGTTGCAAACCTGAAACTGTTCAGTTACTGAGTTACAGAGAAACACTGGAAGTGACGTTCATGGATTGAAAGAGGGCTCTTCGATCTGGAAGACGCAATCCGTCTCGATGAGGCTACCCAAAAAGGAGGATGCGGCCAACTGCATTCAATAACACCAGTTGACTTTGCACAGATGCCGAGTAAGTCACCGGTGACCTGAGTTTCTTGATTGTTTGCACATGCAGAGCTATTGGAATTTAAGAGTGCAAGCTAGTGGCGGGAGAAAACTTCGCATGTTACGAAAACTATCCTGTTGTTTCTCAGACGACTGCACCTGCACCGAACACTGCTTCAACAAAAAGAGCTGATCGCTGGACAGCCAACGGTACCTCGAATTCTCGACTAGCTGTCATCGAGCGCCCGTACGACCATGAATCCACGTCCGTAATCAGTGACATGCTTAATCATCTGTGGTACCGCTCCGTTCGGATTCTGAACCAGGATATATGAACGCCTTCCGATTCCTTCTGTACAGTTTCTAACAGGTTACTCAGGACTGAGTGTGTGCGTTGCCTGCTACCATTGGTGTGTAGGGCGTGGTAACGAAGGATTTCCCGATTGTAAATGATCATGCCGCTTACCCTTGATTGCGCCGCGAAGTGCAGAATCTTCTGTTGAAATAAACCCAGCGTCATTCCCCTCAAATTCTCACGCATTCTGACATCGAAGAGCGAGGGACAGCCGCACTACTCGGCAGCTACAGTATTCGTTGTTTTAACGGGAATACCCAACGACTTTGCAAGGTAGGCACGGGGGCTTGTTCATGGCTGATGTTATCCTGGCAAGTCCTCGAAAATGAATCCGCAATTTCATAAGCTGGCCAATGTGATCTAAGGAGGAACTCGGCTGGGGAGGCAGCCAGGATTTGTCACGGTGGAAGGCTCACCTCCTTTGGTATTCACACCTCCTTTGGTATTCAGTGTTTCCGTGTATTCAGGTTGGAGTTACTGACATTTTTCTGGAATATTCGGTGACTTCGAAAGTCGACGACACACCGCACCGCACCTCTTTGGAGTTTGACCTCGAGAAAAGCTTTTCAAGCTCAACTGATCCCGGCCTGATCCGTTCACCTGTGGGCAAGAACTGGGAACCCCGACCGCCTATATAGACACGAGCATATGCTGGGTATTATGAAGCCGCAAAGGATAAACTTTACGGGGTTGGTAAGTTCCCACTGAAGCGAGGTTCAGCATTATCGATTAGAAATATCAGTCAAAGAATTGTTGCTGCGGGGTCGGCATCACCATGTGCATGTCACGTACTCGAGTTGTCGCCTTTTCCAGATAACAATTCAAAAACATCACACCATTTCGACTTCAACGATGAGCGTGTAGGAAAGACCATCCAACTACTGGCGCACGACGTGGTCCTTCGCAGTGCTGCTCGAGTAGTCGACATGAAAGACCGCCTTGTGCAAAGTGCAGGATCGGGTGAGTGCGGTTGCAATCGACTAGTCAGAAAGGCCACAGATGGTCGCAGAAAAATTCAGAAATCTGGTCCTGCACAGAGGGCAACATGTGTGTGGCTCACAGAAATTGATTCTTTGGTTTTGTTCATTGCGCTTTTGTGAACGAAAAGCGAAGTCGTTATATGCACATAAACGCCCCGGCCTACTGTGGAACCTCCGTTTCGCTCTCGTATCGAGCCGTAGTGCACGGAATCAGCTGTGATCCGTTTGGCAGTAAGGGTATTAGGGTTGCTGTTTCACGGGTATGGAGCTGTGATGATGCTCGCGCTATGCTTTGTGTTTCTCAGTTTGCTCCACGGGAGGCTCCGTGTTTTGTAACCAGCAACCCCATACGACAATCTGCGTTGTTGATGGCAACGATTTCCGCTGCGCATGTGTCGACGGTTATACACCAGTCGGGATTAATGCGTCCTCAGCGTGTACAGGTAAGCGACCGGTACCACCACTGACATTCCTGCCGGTTTCCCAAGGGCAATACCCGACTGCCCGAAGAGAAGATGCACCAGCCTTGTCAAAGGATCATGCTGAAGCCAATTCGATAGCGAAAGTCCTTCGACGTCAGGGGTCAATCCTTATCTTTCCAAGGAAGATAAAGGGAGAGGCGCATCCAGTATCCGGGGACGTGGATAAGCCATTCGGCCGTAAATGTTCTCGAAAGAGGCCACATCGCCCCCGCTCTCCTTTTCTTGCAGATACCGATGAATGCAAAACCGGACAACACAAGTGTCATTTGAAGATAGCGGACTCTGTCTGCGTGAATACGGACGGTAGTTACCAATGTATCTGCGATCAATACCACCTCCTTAGTGGGGTAACCTGTGTAGGTAAGGACTATCCGATAAAAGCTTCTTCATAGATTTAGATATGCCAGTCTACATGCCTGGAGGCTGCTTGAGCTGTGTAATTTCCAATTGCAAGCGCGTCCGGCTGAATTGCAACCAGCATGACTCACAAATGCTGATCGGTGGACCTGTGACATGGAGGTTCAGTTAGAGCATTTACCAACTACGGAGGAACTATTCGACTGTGTGAAGGAGCGGTGGATTCTGTATCAGACTGGGAAAGTCCTGCGAGTCCTCAAGAAGAACATCTCTTCCTAAAATCCTCGCCACACTGTCTGTAGAAAAGAGCCTTTGAAGACAAAGTTTTTCTGTAGTTCACAACGGGCGTAAATGCTTCCTTAATCACATGTGCACAGGTCAAACCACTGGCACAGAATCTATTTCTTTTGTCAAGCCTTTGTTGTTCCGATTTTGCGCCTGACATGATTCTCATCGTGCGTCGTTGCGGCTGACATGAATTCAACTTCGACGCCGATGTCACTGACTGCTCTCACCGGACGCATGCGACTCCAGATAAAAACGAGTGCCTGGAAAACAACGGAGACTGCGGAGAAAATGCAGACTGCTTCAATCAAATTGGAACACCTCCGGTTTGCAAGTGCAAAAACGGCTACTCTGGTTATTCTGACGCAACTGACGAGGAGCATATTGGATGTACCGGTAGGAATTCCTCTGTGTTCTGCTGACACTTTTGCTGCGGACTGACGCCCTGAAAGGGATACAAAACGATCCCAGACGCACAGAAGTTTGTGGTCACTCCAGGTTGGCAGGGTATGTGATGTGTATGCTGCTTAAGTCTGCTCCCTGTTGACACCTACAGACATTGTTTTAACCATGACGTTGGAAATGACGAAACACCCTGGTTAATGCAAAATGCCAGACGTGACTACAGCTGCGAGACATTACCGGAGAAAAAAAGGGGAAAGCTACCAACAAAAAATCGTAAAAGTTGCAAAGATGACAAACTCGACTGATGAACGGTGCACTTGCTTCGTGGTTCCCTAATACACTCTGCCCCAGTGTAACAGTGAAGAAGCTTCGAAAGTTTCGCGTTCTGTTTCCGGCGTTGTGCTGCGGTATGGCTGGACAGATTTGGACGAGTGTTCGCAAAGTGATGCAGAGACTATTTGCCCAGAGAACGCCTCGTGCGTTAACACTGTTGGATCGTACAAATGCAACTGCGATCCGGGCTACACGATGACCGCCCAAAGCAAGTGCGAACCTGTCGATCTCTGCGAAGTGCACAAAACTGATTGTGACCCTTATTTTGCCGACTGCATCCAATCCGGAGGTACAGCGACGTGCTACTGCAAGGCATACTTTACAGGATCGGGGAAATCCGGCGACTGTGTGCGTAAGTCTCCATGGGGTGCTGGTCTTGGATTGATGTTCGAGAAGTAACTCCTCAGAATCAGTTCTCGCCGGCTGGTAGAGGGCACCGGTATCACCAGCGCGCACCTGCATAACCCTGCATAGAGACTTTATGCCTCGTATTCGCTGCTCAGCCTGCAACTGCATTTCATCGATCCTGCGTATTTGCTGTGCTTTGCTTGTGCTCATTGACTTTTGCTTTCTGTCACAGCCATGACTGGACATGAGAACCTCGCCTGCACACTGGAGGGGACTTCGTGCACGTCGTATGAGGAATGCACCCGGAACATCACTGCAGGAACATACAGCTGTGAAAAAAAAGGGACGCTGCAACAACTGGCCGTGTTCTTCTCAGAAGGAGCGAGTTCGGACACGCCATTTTGGGTATGGGCAGTGGTCATTTTAGGTGCCGTCCTGCTTTGTTTCGCCGTAGTGACTACAACACGTGAGTTTGGTCCAAGGTTCTTCATTCCTTTTCTCAGGAACCCACCTGTCTCGGATGCCATCCAATTCCGTGAGGGTCTACGCTGTAGATTCAAAAGAATATGCTTGCCATGTACACTGCCGCCTGCTGCTTTCAGTGCTATTCTCAGCAAGTGGATACACGACGCCTCTAAGAGCTGCCCACCTCATGCCCTTTGTACACATTAGCTTCACGTATTTCACAGACTTGATGGAAGTTGCGTTGCTCACGCATCTGATAAGCGCAGACACCTTATCAACCACATTTTCAGACCGGCAAACTCCACTGGGCCGTGTATTTAAAACGCCTCATTTGCTTCTTTCTGCAGAAACGGGGAAGTAGCGGTATGAACTGCCTGTACATCCTCCTGGCTGTGTAATTCTGTGTCCCTGCCTGTTCTGAAGACACACACTGATTCGTAGTTGACTTGCCATCGGCGCCATTGTTCGACGACTGTCTTGTGTGTGCACAACGATTCTGTCTGTGCAGGCCGCGCACTGAGAAAAACGCGAGAGTCATCCGCAGCAGGTGCAGTCCCTACTGACATTGGTGAGCCAGTCTGCGTGCAAATTAACCTGTTTCGCCTCGTAAACGAATGTTTAGGAAGACTGGATACATATATATGTGAAGTAACTACATACACATGCTCTTGGAATACCTGCGACTGCCCAGTAAGAGTGGTACTGCTGCCTGCTTTCTACACTACACTTGCGAAAGAAGACCCTTCGTGCAGTTTCGCTTTGTCAGCCGTCGATATTGGGGGCTCACTGATGAATGATTCTATATACTGATGCCAGAACCGAGTCCTGTCCTGCGTAAACCGTCTGCGGCGGCGACCCAGGCGACCACTTCTGTCTTTCACTGTACATGGGGTGATTTTTGTCTTACCACAACATGCCTTCTTTGCAGTCTACGGCTACGGCGCAACGGATTATTACCTCTGATGAACTTGGCTGCGGACCCTCCAAGCGGAGACAAGACATCCCGAACATATCTACAGTCTCGACATTTGCGGTAACGAGGTCCGCTAGCTCTCAAAAAGCAGATGACAATGTTACTGTTTTCCCGCAGCAAGAGAGAATCAGACGCGAAGCCTCTGTCCCACGGAAAAACGCGCTATTTTCCATTTCGGTAGCTAACTTCCCCCGTTTTAGCTCATTTTGTCTGTGCATCCTGGTGTCAGGCGACGACTGTGGATCCGGTGTCACCAATTTGTGTTGTCTGTGACAGATCATTCTTGAATAACTCCATACCAGTCTAATTTGTCACGCTTTGTCTGTCAGAGGCGCTCGTAGGGATTGTTCGCGCGAATGCTGCCGCAGAGTCTCGTTTCAAAGCAATTCCGTTGACACCTAGATGTGACCAGGACGCAAACGACGTAGGCATTGACGTATTCCAATAATTCAGGACTCAGGCAACTCGATTCTTTTGCAGTACAAACCATAGAAAACAGTTGAGGCTGTCCTCATGTGATAGCACAGGCTTGGATTCTTGCTCGTTTCCCAGGGCACGGAACGGGAATAGGCGCGTCCCACTGTCAGAAATTTCGGCACGGCAACAGAAGAAACCGTTTAACAAGTGTGGCGGAGCTGACCGTAGCTGTAGATGAATGCTAATTATAGAGTTTATCTCCTATGACACTGCGTAACATATAAATGCTCCTTCCGCAATTAGTTGACTGTGTTTACCACGGGAGTTTATAACATTAGTCTTAAGTACAGCGGTAACTTGAGGATAGCCTACAGGTAGTCCGTCCTCTTTTTTCTTCTGCTGAGAAATGAAGAACGACATGCCCCAGACTCAGCGCGGCTTTTTAGGGCAGACGCACATTCAAAAACGCTGGAGTGGGAAGGTCGAGCCGTTTCATCGGCACCTTCGTGAATAACTTCCGTGGCCCGACGGGCAACGTTTCACAAGAGTAATCTGTTCCCTGTCGCACCCCCCCCCCCGCGCAAACACAGAAAATCCCAGCAGCGTCACCAAACGTTTTTGCGTCCCAAGCTGTGCGTCGTCAGGATGCCTGCTGTATCTATATTGGGTAGATAAATCACAGATAACTACATTCCGAAGGCCATTCTCTTCGATATTTCCGGATATCTTCACTGTCCGATACGTGAGAGCCTGTCAACTCAGCAGGAAATTGGTGCTGTGGCCACTTGCACCGACCGAGAAGGCTGCAAAACACAACGAAAACAAGAAACGATGCATCTACATATACATCCATATATATGTATACACAAGTGTGTCCGCTTTCTGGAAGCAAATCCATCGACACATGATCATAGGCAAATAGTAGCCACAGGAATGGATAGGCATGCATGCATTTCCACAACTTCACACTCTACTTTTTTGAGCACTGAGGAAGCGTGCGGCTGCATGAGAAATGCCTGACAAGCGAAGTTTACATTTCCCGCTCAAACTTTGACACTGCTGCAGCGGCAGGCGGTTATCAGAAAACACACAAGTTGCGTTTCAACTTTTTCTCTCTGCTCTTTCTCCAGCTTACGACTGCTCTCATCGAACTGGCGCGAACCAGCAGAAGGTTCCTGGCTCGGCTTCAGAGTCACAGCGTCCCCCGCACACTGAATGTGAACGCAGGTGCCGTCGGGGTAAGCCACGAAGGCTGTCAACCCCAGTCGCCGTGTACAGACAGGGCAGGACCTGAGGAAGAACGAAACACACACAGATATTGTTCTCCACTCTTCGCCGCTGCTCCAACGCACTCCTGGCAACATATAGGCTCTCCAGTTTTGCTACCACATCTGACTTTCGTATCGGCAAACTACGGTTCTGCTTGAACCGCGGAGTCACGTAGGGACTAGTCGACCAAGGATTCATTAGATCCACCTGTCTCCCCACCTCGCCTCCTTCCTCATCCTTCAACATGCAACTACAATACACACATCCGTAAGACTCTTCACACCTGTATCGTTCCATTGCCATCTCCACGGATAAACACATAAACACATACATATGCATATATGTACATGTCGCATCTATGTATTTATGAAAGTGAATGTATGTAGAGGCTTCGTGACGTCCAAGCACATGCTCTCGGCTTTCCGTTTAAAGTGCCTGTGTTACTTTCTGTCTGTTATTGAGCGTTACGGCTTACCTCTGTGACTGTACGATGCAGGAGATAGGCCTATGCTCCTCCTCAAGCCAGTGCTTTTCGAATTCTTTATTCACCGCTCTCGATCTCATTCAAAACGTCACTCTCGGTGCCGCGCACCGTCTTCAACTCCCGTCTCTAGACTGCTTTTCGTCTTCTCTCACCGTTTTCTGCCGCTTTTTTCGCGTTTGCCTTCACCTTCGTTTTCTCTCACCGTTCCGGAGTGATGACAAAGCAGGAAGAGCGCTGACGGGCCCAGTCTGAGTAGGTGTGAAGATAGGCCACAGTGGACAGCTGTTCCTGGAGGGTCGCTGTCAATTTGTCGTGGAGACGCTCGCGGAAAGATGCAACGAAGTAGTCGGCGACTTCGGTCAACAGCCAGTCATCTGGTAACAGGCGCACAACTCGACTGGGCTCCAAGTCTGGATGCGCGCCGTACTTTGAAAGCAGATTTAAAATTGATCTTTTCCACGTGAGTGCATCCTCGCTCGCGGTCTCAGGATCTGCAGCCGCCTGACGCCAGGCTCTCAAGAGAACCTAAAGTAAAATTCACAAAACGCATTCACACTCTCACGTGCACCAGTGAGACTTCCTAGAAACACCTGAATCGCGGAAAGTGCGTAGATTCAAAGATCCACTGAAAACACAAATGTCCACCTTCTTGTCGAGTGTAAGATGCATACGAGGAGCAGATACCCGCCGTTCTGAAACCCCTGTCTGTGTCTCCTTTGTCTCCTCGAAATTCGAGTTCCCATTTCAGTGTCCCGCGGCACTTCTCCTCGGAAGCAAGACTCAGCACAACTGCAAGACCCTCCGTTACACATTGAGGAACGAGACTCCCAGGCTCCTACACACTGTAGGAACTGCCTTTCTGCACAGAGAGAACTCTTAAATCCCTCCACATCGGGCCGACACTCAGCCGCGAATGTAAATCGTCCAACAAAGAGAGATTTGCTTATCGAGTTCAGTCTAGTGCTTCGTTTCGGCGGAGAGGGTAGCACGGTGCGTGGAAGAAAGAAGTGGATAGCCACAAAAAAACGAGACCTGGACTTCTTTCGGACCTGCAGGAGCGCTCGAAGCATGCACGCCGACCTTCGAGGCCCCGCTTTCCTGATCCCCGGATCGGCGCTGACGCCACTCGTTCCTTCTCTGGCCTTTCCGCAGAACTGCGAGACAGAGAGACTTGGTACACTTCTCCGAGGATTTCCTAATGCCGGGAGGGGCACAAGACCTCCCAGACGAAGCGCTGAAACGAAAAAAACTCTCAAAAAAAGAAAACCGTTAAAGAGATCTCGTCAACGATATCTTGGAGCGAGCATACCCATTTCTTCAGTGACGCGCTTGTCTTTTCACACACTTCTCAAACAGCAACTGAACAAAACCCGGTTACACGTATATACAAATACGCACATATGTACACATAAATGTGTAAATGTGAATATGTGTATAGAACTGTAACTATATGTATATGTATGTATATACCCACACGGGTGTGGGGCTTGCACCTGTATGGGTTACCGTATACGCCTGCGAATACAAACTGAGAAATCGATCTCTTTATCGCCGGCGGAGTGCGTGTCTCTTTGAAGCTGACAACTTTTCGGATGTGTCCACACCTTCTGCTCGTAACACAGATGCGGTTGAGCAGAAGAAGTATACAACTCTATCCACACAGAGCGACGCGTATGAACAGCTACAACCGTGTGCTCATGTCGACAGCAATAAGCAGCCACAGAAACGCTATTTCCACCTTCATGCGCCTAAATCCCTAGGGATAACTCCACACATTCACGAATACGTAGCGACACCCTGTGGCATCGAATCGACGACTTGTGTCTACATCTGTTGAATCTACGTCGAGAGGCCCACATCTTCTACGTGCGTCAACAGATCAAGTGCAGCATTATTTGCAGGTATACTGAAAGCTGCGAATCGTCAGTGAAGCACAGAACTAGAATGCGACAGACACTAAAGATCTCAACCAGGAGTAGAACTTGTAGGCACCTTGCGGCAGGTCATCGCGCTGTTTTTTCCACGGCGAGTTGGGACTGAAGATGGAACAGAAACTGCGAGGTGACCCCTCGCCCTGTCCACCTGGAAAGGAGAACAGGCGCAGGACAGTGCGACACCGCAGTCAAAGAGAGAGGGTTCTTCGTCTCCTTGCTCCAAAAATACTTTGACGCGGGAACGAAAGAAATTCGAAACCTGACTTGTCGGCTCATCCAAACTCTCTTCCGCGAAAGGGCTCTTATCCACACACACACAGAGCGACACGCAGATCTCCAGAGACAGAACAGCCAAACAAACATATACATCATACTTAAAATACATGCACGCATATACATACATATACAAGTATCTGTATGTCAATCCTATATATATATATATTATATATATAATATATATAATATATAATATATATATATATATATAGTCTAGATGGACCTATGGGTACAGAAAGTGTCGTTTCCGTGCCTGGTTGCAGAAAGAGGTTGTTGCCGTTCGAGGTGGGAGGGATTTCAAAGCTGGCATCGCTCGCTACGAGAGAGGAATATTCTTCTGGGGAAAGTCGGTCGACGAAGGCCTGCAGTGCGTCGTTCATCATCAGACAGTACGCCTCGGCGGTGCTCTCGTCTCTAAGCTGAACCGCAATCGTGTGCAACGCGTCTCTGAACCAAAGAGAAGAGACAAAACCTGCTGGGTGGTGAGGGAAACGAGAGAAGCTTTAGTTGATTTTAAAGTTGCTGGAGCAGCACGGGGAAACGCTTTCACAGGGTTGACACGAAATAGGGTCCCCCGCGTGCAAAGAACCGCGAGAGTGGAAGAATGCGCGGGAGACCGCGGCGAACGCAAAAGCCGAAAGGGGAACCCCGCAGCAGCGTGATAGAAAAGGGGAAAGGAAAACGAGGGAGACGGAGGGACGCTGAGAGGAGAGAAGAAAAACTCAAGAAGGGGGAACGTCGAGGAGAGAAACGAAGTCGCATTGGGGTTCAAAGGAAGCAGGCACGAAGAGAACAGGAGTTGAACGAAGGACAAGTATGCAGTTACACGAAGACGACGGAGTTGAACGAAAGAGCAAGGCCGGCGAAAGAGCGTGAAAGAACTCGTCGAGGAGCAGCGACTCGAGAGAGGAAAACAAGTGAAGAAGAGAAGCGGAAAGCCAGACATGTCCAAGACCTTTCTGCTGTCTGTCGTTCACTCCTTCACCTTACAGATGCCTCCCGAGCCTTCCGTACAGAACAGCCGCTTCTTTCAAAAGCCACGAACCCTCGACCTGCAGAGGCGCACACAAACAGTTGACTGAAACTTCTCTGCTGCGTTTGCTTCTCCTCTGCTCCCCCGTTTTCTCAGTTTCACACGACTTCACCTGGAAAGACGAGAAAGCAAAGCCTCCTTCCCACCCTCCAGAGCACTGCACGCGCGTCTAGGGTCTGCAGTTTCCTACACACTCTGGCCAGAAAATTTCTGCTCACTTTCAAGAGGAGGGCATGCACGTCGTAATTCTCCTTTGTCTCCAAAAGGCGCAAAAGTTTCTCTCGAACATCCACGTCACTTGGCTGCATCTGCCCGCCTGGCGCCTCCGTGGCACTCGGACTCGAAGCCAATACTGCAGAGAAAGGGAGAACGACGGGGTTCGACCGAGACAGCGAAGAGATTTCACAGACAAACAGAAGCATTCCACAGGAAAAGAAAAGAGATGATGAAAATGAGAGGAGAAAGGAATTCAACAACGAAGGAGAAGAGAACAGGCAAAAAACTTCAGAGAACAGAACGTCGAAAATGAGACGGAAAACAATGGTGTATGTACACTCTGCGCACTTTCGTGAAAGCTTTTTCTGTGCTCCTTAACGCCCCTCATATCTATCGATGTCGTACGTAAATGGTATTGTGTGGCACACCACCCGTCTCTGTAGAGAAGTCAGACGAAGATGGACATCGACTTGTCTTTACAAAGGTGTCACCTACTTTCCCCTCTTCAGAAAATCCATGGATGTCTCTGCTTGTCAAATGCTCAATTTCTGACCCTCTGTCTCGGCAAACAGACTACGCTGATCGTGCTCCTGTATCTCCTCAGACGTCTCTTCAAATCTACAAGCACATACCCCTTGGCCTACACATAAACACAACTCCATCAACATACCTATTTACATAAAAAAATTTATATATATATATATATATACATATATACATATATAGGTATGTGTCTGCACATAGTTGCGGACAAACAGATAGATGGAGAAACAGCGTCTTTCTTTCGGTGTCGCGCGTGGTTCCTACATCGGTCGATGTAGGTTTTTGCGAGTTGGGTTTGCAGCTCCCTCGCTTCCTGTTGCCAGAGAGCGAACTGTCTCTCCGCTTCTTCGCGGTCTTCCTCCCTTTCTTGACAACAGGTCTGCGGCTGCTCGTCCGGTGCCTTCATCACGACTTCTTCAATGAACGACTCCTGCAGTCGCTGCGACAGACAAGGATCTTCGACTCCCTGCAAGAGCTTCACCACGAGAGTTGGAGAAATCCTGTACCGACTTGTGGTCCCCGGCGACGAAAAGAACAGTTGACGCGCTGCAGAAGAAACACGCTATCTCATCTTGGGCGTCCACGTTTTTTCTCTCCATAAAAATACGGACATGTTCCTTCCATTTCACCCTCCTCTCCAGAGCCTTCTCCTTCGTCGCCTGCCCTTCCACAGTTTTCTTCTTTCGCCTGTTTGTCCGCTTCTCTCTTTTCCTTTCACGTCATTCTTCTTCGCGGCGGTTTTCCCCTCCAGCCTCAAACCACGCCGAAAAGAGAGAGAACGAAACACATTCGGTTTCTCCGTACCCCGCTATCGTCCTAATGCGCGCTCTCCCTCTCTGTAGAGTTTGTTCCCTTGCAGAAAGACAACGCCCCCCGCGGAGGCTCGCCATTCTTCTTCTGCTTGCCCTTCTTCTTACCGGAAGTCGGATCCGCCCGGAGAACGAGAGGTGCGTAGCGCGCAAGCAGCTCCTCTTCGCGCTGCTTATCCTTCATCTGGACCGAGTCGTCATGTCCGGAGTCTCCTAGAAGCTCTGGCGCATGCAGAAGAGCCAGCATTTCTTGCACGCCGTCGGAGACAGTCGTCGCCCTTGGAGCGATGCGCAGCTCTGGAAAGTGAAGAGAAGAACAACGGACAACTCAGAGAGAGAGGGAATCAGGAGACACGCGTCGAAGGGGGAAGCCAGCTGAACCGCGCTGGAGAACACACACTTCGAGCGGCGGAGGACGACGTACAGGAATCGGGAACGACACAAGCAAAGGGAGAGAACAAGACCAAGGGGGAAGAAGACCTACGTGGAAAAGGAGAAAGACAGATGAAGAACGGAAAGATCAAAGAAGGCCGGAACAGCAGAAATGAGGTTTCCGATGAGAGTGTGTGGAAGAAGTGAGAGAGACGGAAAAAGGTAATCAAAGAGAAAGAAAGAACAAGGAAAACCCAGAGACAGACAGGAACAGAAACGCGGTGGAGACACTTCACAGACAGAGAGAGAAGCCCTGCAAAGCACAGAAGAGAAGAAGAGAAATGGACACAGTAGGACCACAGTGCTCTCGATGACTGTTGCACTAAGGAGCTTCAAATAGAAAACAAAGAGATGCGAGATGAAAAAAACTGTCATTTTTCTTGAGGACACAAACGCGCGGACCACCAAAAAACGGGGGATCAGCTGAGAGCAACACAAACTCGACGAACCTTTCAGAAAGAAAGGCAAAGAAGCGAAATCGCAACACTAAAAAGTCCAGCTCTTCCCATGCTGTCGACTGCTTCCTTCTTACCGCCCTTAACAATTTTCGCCCACATTTCGAGGGCTTGTTCCCGGAACCCGAAGCGCTAGAAAAAAACAAGAAGAAAAACAGAAAAACACATAAAATTTCCACAATTGCCTACATCGATATATATATATATATATGGCGGATTAGAGCGCGCACAGTTACGCGAGAGGTAGAATATTTGTCTCTACACTTGCATATCGGGGCAGATACACGCTTGCACAATTCTCTCTTTATATATATATATATATATATGTCATTTGGATCTATAGATGAGCACAAATATTGTCTCTCTTTGTCTCTAAAGGAATAACGTTGGCGTCGACTTATGCACACCGGACTTTTTTCTCTCTCCATTTATATACATCTCACTTATATACATATATATATGTTGACCGATACATCCCATTTTTTTAAGCGCCTGTGGCGTCCCGGTATCTGTTCTTACGGAGAGCATGACGGCGAGAGCATCGGGGCGATCGATGGACAGAAGAAATTCGCGGCAGTCCTCTACGCTGCATGTGAGCGGCTGCTGAGATCCGAGGAGCAAGCCTTTCCAGCGTTCATCGTCTCCTTCGACCTTTGCAACAAAGCGAATAGAAAAAAACCTTTGTCTCAAAGAACCCCCCCAAAACATACAGGAGCGACGCATGCATTGTTCTACCTCGCGATCGGCATCCGCCAGTGTCTGCTCTCCCCGTCTAGCCTGTCTTTCTCTGCTTCTTTCTGTGTCTCTCCCATTCGTTCTCTGTCTTGTTCTTTCTCTCTGTCTTGTTCTGTCTCTCTGTCATTTCTCATTCGTCCTCTCACTCCATCGCTTTTCTCCCCTTTGTCATTGTTCCTCTCTGTCCTCGTTCACTTTTCCTCTCTCAATTTCTTTCATCTCCCTCTCGACTTATCTCCCCTCTTTCGTTCTTTCTCCCTCTTTCCACTCTCTGATTCTTCCTCGCTCTCTCTTCATTTAGTCTTCCTCTCTCTTCCTCTCTCGTTTGTCTCCTCTCATAACAAGTTTGCGTATTCTTCACGGAGAGAAGGCGTTGGAGGCCAAAGTGCCTTTGTCTTTCGCACCATCAACAGAAAGAGAAGAGTGTCGACCAGAGTGAGGAGAAGAGAAAGCAGTTCTTCTTTCGTCTCTGCTGCACGCGCCACAGCCCCCGCGGAGGCCGCAGCGTTTGCGACTTCGCGCAGGGCGTCCCAGTCGACCCGCTCTGGGCGTCCGAGCAGCAGCGACGTTCGCTCCTTAGAGAGAAAGGTAGCCATCGAGGAATTTGCGAGCTAAAAACAGAGGAAAAAGAGAAAAAAGCAAAATTATGCAGGAAAAAAGAGGGAAAAGGGGGAAAAAGATAAAATTACAAGAGTGTCAAGATCAGAACACACGGCATCGAGTGAAGCGAACGCCAGGAAGGCGGGTCGTCAGGACGGGAAGGAAACGAGGAGAAAGAAGACATCGACACAGCCGGAGAAGGCTAGGAGAACCGACGAGAAGAAGTGAGGGAGGAAGAGAAAACACGCGGAAAGAGAACGAGACGAATTCTGAGCAGAAAGGGAGCGAGAGAACAAGAGAGGAGAAGAGACAAAGGAGAAAGCAGGGAGAGAAGCCATGAAGAAGGAGAGGGAGAGTGAGAAAGGCAGAAGGAAAAGGGAGGGAACGGAGAGAGAAAAAAGAAGGAGGAAGAAGGAGAATGCGACAGAGAAGACGTGGAGTTGGAAGAATGAGGAGGAGAAGAACAATGAGGATGAACAGAACGAGAATTGAATAGGGAGCAGACAAAAGAACAGGAGATCGTTACCTCGAGCAGGACCTGGTGTTTAGCCTCGCCTTGTTGACCACCGTCGCCGGCTTTCGTTTGCGCCGTCCGATCGCGAACTGCAAGAAGAAGCACTAGAGAAATGTTTTCTCTCTGTTTCTGTCCTTTGGGGAAATTCAAAACAGAAGCCCAGCCTTCCCTCCTGACTCTAAATCCGACTCTGTGAACGTGCCGACTTCCTTCGCCGACCGTCCCGCATCAAGACAAGAAAACAAAAAAGCAGATGCCATTTTCACCCTTCGTCAGTGGACCAGAGTTCTCACGTCCACCCACACGCGACAAACACGTATCCGTACACTCACGAAAGATCCTCTGAAAGAGAAACGCCCAGACTCACATATATATATATATATATATATATATACATATATATGTATATATATATACATATATGTATTTCCAGATAGATAAATATACAAATATAGAGAATATGGATATCTTCACAACTGCACACATCTGAAAATGTCTGGTCATGAAGGAGCGTATAGCGGCGTCGAAACGTTCGTACGTGCACGGCATTTTGTTTGTGCAGCTGCAGAGATATCGAGAGAGATGGGTGTGCGCGAGAGTTTCGTAAACGCTGTCAGAGGAAAAGCCTTTTTCTCTGAAAGTAAACGTACTGAAGCGAGAGACTTCTTGCACAGGGGGGACGAGCGCCCGGTCGAGTCGCGTCGATGAGAACTGCGAGGAATTCTCTTCAGAGTACACGCTGGGCGTTTTCCACCACTTTGGAAGGTCGGCGGACCAGAACGCTAGACGCACAAGAGAGCGAAACCGGAGAACTCGAGAAAACATTCAAGACCTCTTGCTGAAGACGGAAGGCCATGCAGTGGGGACGGCGAGGCAACAGACGAAAGACGAAGACTCAGGCAGGTCGAGAGGAGAACAGGGCCGAGTTTCGAAAAGGGAAAGGAGAAAATCACGAGGAACTCGAGAAGAAAGACGGCACAGGCAAGGATGTCGAAGATTCAGGCGAACCAGGGAAGGTATAGAGACGTTCAGGGAAAAACCAGGAAGGATACAGAGGAGGAGACGGCACAGCATGCAGAGCGACACACCGCAGAAGAAAGAAGACGCAAGAAGAGCTTGAAGAATCGACGGAATACGTCCACCAACGTGTTCAAGCGGCCTGCAGAAATAGCGTTAAGATTATTAAGATTATCTCCAGAAGCATCTTGAGAACTCGCTATACTTCGACACTTCGTTAAAGCAGCAGCGAAGAAGAGCCCCGCCGCCGCCGATCGCTTTTTCCAGGGGAACGCATGGGTTTTTTTCACTTCAATTGAGGCGCACACCCGACTGCACGCGGTACAAAGTCTTAGCTGCACATCTCCTCCACGACAGAACCGTTCAGGGAGCGCACCTCAGTACTACGTTTCTCTCGCCGCTTCTTTTGCGACTGACACCGAGCCTCCACTCTCTACATTCCAGTGACGAAGACGCTGTCACACGTCACGCGCGCCTCAGCGTGGAAGCCGTGTCGAAGAAGAAGAAATACAAAGGAAAACTTACAAATAATTCTCAGAACATCCACACCCGCATAGGAGAAGTGGCGGAACGCGGGAGCGAATTGGAGACGCGAAAATTCCACCCAGCCGGCGAGGTTGTGCAGGGCGCCCAGTTCGGCTGCCTGTACACGAGGAAGGAAACACACGCGAAAGAGAAGACGGAGAGGTGAGAAAAGAGAGGAGAAATAAGAGAACACAGAACAAGCCGGGGAGAAGAAGCCTGGGCGAAGAAGGGGGAAACGAAGGGAAGAGACTCAGGAAAAGGGAGAAGAAGGAAGAGACACGAAGCAAGCGAGGAGAGGCACGGAAGACGGAAGAGAGAAAAAGAAAGTCCGAAGGGGAGAAGGGGGAGACCCGGGAGAAGAACAAAACTGCACAGGAGGCAGAAGAGGACGATCAGCCGAGAGATGACGCGCGAAGGTGAGAGAGCTCTGGGAAAAATGCGGCACAAAAGCCGAGTCCAAAGACGGAAACAAAAAATCCACTGGCGAACGGACGCAGCGAACACAACTGAGTTTCCGAAAAGAAGACGAAGAAGCGACGAGAGCAGGCTGGAAACTGTCGAAAATCGGAAGCGCAGACTATGGAGGGGAACCTCGAACCTCCGAAACCTCTCTCCACTCTCAGAGAAAGGCAACCGACGGACAACCTCAACCTCGGGACTTGCTCTAGATTCTGACAAACAGAATGAATTCTCTCCGTGAATATTTGACAAGCATTCTAGAGAAGAAAAATGACACTGAGCCGATGCAAAATACTTACACCCAAATCAAACACTTTTCCACCGAACTTGCAAGCACTCGTCTTCCGTGACTTATACGATCGTAAAAGGATGTTGCTCACATATCTATCTATCTGTATCTATCTGTATCTATCTATCTATCTATCTATCTATCTGTATCTATCTATCTATCTGTATCTATCTATCTATCTATCTGTATCTATCTATCTATCTGTATCTATCTATCTATCTGTATCTATCTATCTATCTGTAACTATCTATCTATCTATCTGTATCTATCTATCTATCTATCTATCTGTATCTATCTATCTATCTGTATCTATCTATCTATCTATCTATCTATCTATCTATCTGTATCTATCTATCTATCTATCTATCTATCTGTATCTATCTATCTATCTGTATCTATCTATCTATCTATCTATCTATCTGTATCTATCTATCTATCTATCTATCTATCTGTATCTATCTATCTATCTGTATCTATCTGTATCTATCTATCTATCTGTATCTATCTATCTATCTGTATCTATCTATCTATCTGTATCTATCTATCTATCTATCTATCTGTATCTATGTATCTATGTATCTATGTATCTATCTATCTATCTATCTGTATCTATCTATCTATCTATCTGTATCTATCTATCTATCTATATATATATATATATATGAGTATAATATCGTGGCGAATACAGCAAAGTGTACCTTTCGCTTAGACTCCTCGTCTTAAAGACGACAGACGAACAGAGAGAGCGTGGAACGGAAAAAAGAGTAAAAGAAGGTACGTGCAAGGGCGTGACGCATCACTCACCCGTCGGGGGTCATCGGCACCGAAATTTGCGGAGAGAAGGTCGAGAGCGTCCCCCGTTCGACCTTCGAGCAACAGCTTATGGATCTGAGAAAAGAAAAGAATTTTTTCAGACGGAGTGGCAGTTGGAGAGACATACACAGACACATAAAAAACAGTCCCCGCAGAGACCTCGCCCATTTCCCCGCTGTAAAACATTCGAGTAAACCATTTGAAAACTTCTCATCCTACAGACAAAGTGTTCTTTATCTCTTCGTCTTATTCGGGTACACAGGCGTACACATAGATTCATCTGCATGTACAGAAACGCGTACATATACATCTATATACATATATATTTCTCTACATATAAACGTACATGTATGAAAATCTATATATATATATATATAGATAGATAGATATATTTATTTATCTGCATCTATACCTTTACAAATACAGACATATCGAACTAGAGCTAAGCCCGTGGGCGCTTGCCCAACCATTCCCATGTCGCTACTTCTATATATATAAACATATATCTATACATATATAGAGAGAAAAGTACAAAGAAGCGTGTAGACCAGTGGAAGTCTGGCGTTCTTCTGGACAAGTCACTGACGTCACAACTGACAACGTTCTAACCAAGACCTTGTAGAGACTTGGATACCTGTTGCTCGACAGGAACGGGGAACAGACAGTTGACGGCTGCATTGCTGGCGACGAGGAGACGGTTTCCGGTGGTCGCGATTGAAGTTAGAGGAGCGGGCAAATGGAAAGTTTGACATAGACTTTGTCCGTGAATGCTGTAGACGTCAACCGTCCCCGAAGCCGCTATTCCCACGATATAAGGCAGACAGACAGCTGAGAAGAAAGCCAAGAGACACGGAGGCGGACACAGAGCACAGGAGAGACAGTCACAAGCAAGAGGAAAGAACTGGCAGAGCGAAATGCAGCTCAGAGTGATGCGAAGGGCGTCAAACGAAGGTCCCGGAGCACACGATGAATCGTACAACGTAGGATCGACACTTTCTCGAGTTCTGGTTTTTGATCGGATACGATCGACTCGTCAAGGCACATATGCATGAATACGCCAGAGGCTGTTGCAGCTTGTCACATTCCAAGTGCAATCCCTGCTGCGACTTCACTGACGAGATGTTGAACGCTAGCAAATGCACAAGACATGTGTGCAGACACGCAGCTGAGAAACGAGAAAAGATCACCGGAGGAGCATACCGCACTAAGGGAAGACACACATACAGACAAAGGGCTCTCAGATTAAGTCGCTCTTCAGGCGCGCTCCTCAATCGTGGTGTCTGCCTGGTTTTCACAGATCTATCAGAGCGCAAAAAAGGGGAACTCGTAAAAAAGGAGGAAGATGTGAAGCCGCCTTGAAAAGACGACAGGCGACACAAACGACGGGGGTCGAGCATCACTTCCCGGAAAACCGAGAACAGCGACAGAGCGACAGACACGCTCTCCTGGAGAAGCCGGAGAAGCGAGAAGAAAATACACAGGCTGCCTTCCGTACCACGGCTTGATATACAAAACCACAGAGCAACGGGACCAGAACAGATCCTGAGACTGACCCAAAAACGAGGCATGCAACACAGCTGGATGGCCTCAAACACCTCGCCCGCAGATGTGAGTGCTTCATCCGATACAAGAGCTCTTGAAACAAATAGCTACATATTGCTCCACGGATTGCTCCAGCGAGAGCCAGAAGACATGCAGAGTCGAAGAGCTACACAGACCCACAGATACAAATGCGACATCTTCTCGCGATCGGTGGCGCTCTCTCTAGCTATCAGGGGATTAAATATACGTCCTTGCGGATGTGAATATCCACGTATGTGTTAGTAGGGAGAAGGCACTCTGAGGACTTAGCCACCTTCCGTTCACCACTGCATGCAGACGCTGCTCCCACAAGAGAGGCGCAGCTTCGAGTAAGCGAAAATCCGCACAAGTGCACATATATTTATTTATACATTTAGACATAGAGTTATGTATTGATTGATGTATGGCCGCATGCACATCTGCGTCGGTACAGACGTAGAGGACATAGTGCGAAAGTGTACAGAATACATCCACCTATCTATCCACGTATCCTTAAATGGGTTACGCTTTACTTTTTTCGTACATGCGTCTTTTCTGGATCTTGTGAACGAGAAAACAACCACATTATTTGGTAAATTCGGTTTATCATCTTTATACAGGTCTTACACTAGTGTTTATCCAGCTGTCCATCCTGTTCTGTGGACCTATCTTCCTATTGCTCCCTGCTTCCATCCATCGATTTCAACCACCTGCGAGTTTCGTTTCATCTATCTCGTTCTATCAGTCTACCTATTTACTTTTACCAGTCTGTGTCTATACACCCGGTCCCACCACTCTGGTTGGACCTATCCCTATGGTTATCTTTGTCTCCCGCCCCCGACCTCTTTCTCGCCTCTTCCATCGACCTCTGGCTCTGTAGGCCTTTCCGCAAGTGTGGCTGTGTGGAAGCCTCACGGCGGTTTGTAGCCTGCATGCACGCGAAATAGGTTGGCAGCATCTCTGAAAGCTTACAGACTTGCAGGAGGTCCACCGGCCACTTGATGGTGTTTCTTTGGCTGGGCGTTTGGGAATCGAGATTGAAGAAAATGCCAAGATTCTCGAGTCCAAGAATCAAGACTTCCCCGTCTGGCAGAAGCAACAAGTTAGGCGGGCTGCGCGTCGTCTGGCCATCCAAGGCGAGAATCTCTGTCGCTTGTCTTGAAAAAATAAACAACATGCCCAAAACACATATAGATATGTAGGAATGCCTGGATACGTTTGCACAAATATATATATATATATATATATACATATACATATATATATATATATACATATATATATATATATACATATATATATATATATATACATATATATATATATATATACCGAGAGAGCGACATGCGCAGATGCAAGTGTGTGAATGTGCAGATACACAGGCAGAGGTAGAGAATGCTCGAGATGAACTCTGAACTCATCGTATATCCTTGATGCAGAAAAAAGGCAATGCGAGACGGCGCGAGGCGAAGGCAACGTACTCTCGATCATCCCGAAGAGAGAGAAATTCCTTTGCGGTTCCGATGCAGATCCATTTGTCTCTCCAGCCGAGACTGAGAGGCGTGTCGCCGAGGGCGATTTCTCTGTAGGGCTGAAAGTCTGTGCCTGGCTTCGAATATAAGACGATCTTCCTCTTCAATGCCACACACAACTCCGGGAGAAAGTCGACGGCAGCTCGCTCGTTCCGTCTGTCACCGGCCTGAGTCCCAGGCGTGCTGTCTCTGCCAACTTCGTGGACACAGAATGTCGAGGCATCTGTCGCGGCAATTCGAGAGAAAATTCAGAAATACATCACAAAAACATTACAAGATTACAAGACAGCGGAGACACCGCAGGAGGTAAAGAAGAAGCAGAACGAATCCAGGCAGACAGCACCCCCACCGACTCCCGGAGAGCAAAGTCGGATGCGTACACATGATACAAAAATTAAAGGCCTTCAAAAATTTGCAGTTACAAATAAGAAGCTTGATTTTTAAAAATCCACAAAATATGGGTTAAAAAGACAAACAATTGTCACACACAGAAAGAATTAGGGTGATCCTCTAAAAATGTACGCAATACATGGATCACAAAGTGCTAGAAAATACCCCCCAACAACAATTCAGTCTAATGACTATGGTGTTTAGGAACCATATATATATATATTTATATAAATAGAAATATGAGTGGATACTTGGCTGTGCATCGAGAGCAGCTGTACAAAAGGGAGATTCTTAGACCATTTCCCGTCTCAGAAAGAGAGAAAAGAGATTCATGTTAGATGGACACAGGCCTTCTCGCAAATGTCAGGGAAGCTAGCCAGCCGTACTTCTGCAGAGAATGTATCCGGGAGAGTTCAGTCCGAGAGAGAGAAGGTGGACATTGCCGTCTGCATGTAATGGAGGACAGAAAAGGAACTAAACCTGCTCTCACCACAGATTTCATCAAAGTCACTCGACTCTACAGCGTCAAAAAAACAAACCATTTTGACAGACGCATGCAATCTCGTGCACACATACATACTGGTAAACACACACACACACAAGCATGCATACCTGCACATATGAAGATATATATATATATATATATATATATATACATATATATATATATATGAATTTGAATCGAATGACAGAAACACATTAGTATAGTTAGCGAACCATGGATGCTCGTAGATGAAGACTTGAGTGTTTTCCCGCCAGTTGATTACGGACCGAAACAGTTGCATGCAAAGGACTGAAGTAGTTTAGTTCACTCTGCGATGCATTTCACATTTGAAGTTGCCCCCTGTACAGCGAAAGGCGATTTATGATTTCGAGTTCCTCCGTTTCTCTGCGGTTTTACATAAACACCACACACTTGCCTCTGTAGTCTGTTTTTACGGGTGACTGCGCTGGTGTATAGATCCCAGGGCACACTTGTGTCTATTACGCAAGGACAGCGAACTGTGCACAGCTGCAGAAGATCAAAATTACCAAGAAATTCAAATCCTGCACTGGCCACGATGGACATGAACAGCGGGCGACACCATGAGCCATTGCGGCGCCTCCATAGTGGCTTGTGAAGGAAAAGGACAAGTGTACGTATGAGATGGTTTTCCGAATTCTTCTCCGCGGCTGGTGTGTCTGTCCACACGCTGGCAAGCGGCCAGGCTCGGCTACACGTACCCTCGATGCAAACAGCGACTTGCAGAGATTCGAGGAGTTCCACTTTTGTGACTTTTTTTCCGTTGTTCCAGCGCAGTTTTCCGGTCAGCTTCGCTCCATCTGCGAGCTGAAGAAGAAAAACGCAGAGGAGAGAGCATGCGTCGTTCATCGTGCGAGGAATGGTGTCTTTCCCAAGGGAACTGCGACCCAGAACTTGAACCAGAACACCGCATCTCTTCCGTGGCGCGAGGCAAAATCAATCCGGCAGCGAAGAAAATGAAGAAGAGAACTGACAAACTCGTAGCACACCAACGACAATGTGCACACATTTTCGAAGATCAGCATACGATTCCACAATTTGCACATGCACGCATGCATGCAATTGTCAGTGTGGAGAAACGACATATATATATATATATATTTGTGCAGAGCTCGACTGGCACGCGATGCCTGTTTATAAAAACAGACGCCGCGGAGAGGACCGGCAGAGGATGTCCTTGCCTCGACAGGAGTGCAGACGATGTCCAGATAGACGCATCTTGCTGTACACGTTGAGAGACAAATGGAGAAACCGAGAGAGTGAGTTAAGAATTTACAGAACTTCAGCGAAAATGAAGACACACTGACAGGAGAGAAACACGTGGAGTCGAAACCGTGCGGTACAGCTCCCAGAACGTGGAAGCAAAGCGAAAATATCTGGATTTAAAGAATCTATTTTCATGACAAATGCGAACTGGTGTACGGCAGTAAAATTTACACGTAGCCCTGTACACGCTGTGTACTGACGCACGCAAGCCTAAATGTATATCGCTGTCGAAATGCACTCAAATGCACTGATACAAATATATATATATATATATATATATATGTATGGAAATGCACTCTTTACTTTTCGTATTCTGTCAGCAAAGAAGCGTCGTACGAACCTCGCCGGGGTCGTCTGTGTCTGGGAGAGAGAATTTGAGGAGCGCGCCCGATTCTGTGCCGACCAGAAAGGTTTCCGTCGAAGAGGCAACACATGAGATCGACTCACTGACGATGTCTGTGACGGGGACGCAATGGAAAACTTTCATCATTTTGGACTTCTGGATCGACCAAGAACGGGAAGAGCGCCCGGTGAGATCGACGCCTTGCGGGTACAGCGCCGAGTCTTTGAATTTTAAATTTAATCAATACTTTAATTTCGGAATGACAGGCATTAATTGGAGGAAGGGAAAAACGCACGCTTTGGGTCAGAGACTGCATGCGAGGGTCTCCGGTCTTGGACTCGTCAAAAGGTACGGACGGCACAAGAAGCGCTGCATTTTCTTCTCGACGAGGAACACACGAAACAGAGAGACAGAAGAAGGCGACGTCAACAAGAGGAAGGAAAAAGAGGAAGGCCGCCGGGGGGCGGAGGACACAATCGCAGCACCTGCACAGAAGGAGCGGACCGACGAGGAAAGAAGGCCGCGTATCCGGGTTTCCAGGCTGAGAGAAAGCAGGGATTTCTCGGCAAAGAGCCGCACGGCGAAACGGATTTCCTGTTCGTTGTAAAGACAGAGGAAGCGTAATCTGGGGCCTCTGACAGCTTCTCTTTGTTCTGTTTTCGTTGACTGGTGGCTGGGGTCCGAACCGAGGGAGAGAGTTGAAGACGAAGGAACCACGAGTTGCAGAGGTGGTGGCTGCCAGCGAGGTAAGACGTAGAAAAAAAACTCGATTGAAAAACTCTTGCAAGAGTACAAGCCAATCGAGCGGACGTTGCAGAAGTCTTTGGTTAGTTTAGAGTCAGTGCTGAGAGACTGAATACCGCCAACACCCACGAAGCCGCTAACACGAGGTACCGGTGGAGGGTGGTAGGCAACAGGGGGAAAAGCGGACGAAAAGGGGAAAGAGGAGAGGCGCAAAAGCTCTGCTCTTCCGAATATTGAACTCGCAACTACTCTTGCTTTTTGCTGCTCAGAACTCAGAGTACCGCAAGAACCTCGCTGGCTGAGAATGTGTGCATGCATCTAGGGAGACAAGAGACACGTGCGTGGCGGGGCGCCGGCGCTGCACAACAGCGGTCTCTTTCAAGATTTTCTCCTTCCACAGAGGAATCTTTCAAGTCACAGAAAAGAGGAAGATCAGCAGTGTGATTCTCGCGGGCTTTCTACCCAGTGTCTCGGACGACCGAGCGACAAGCCAAACGCTTTCGCAGGTGCATGCAACGGAGGGTCGTTGCTTCTAAGCAGACACTCTTCTAAACGGGCAGACGCCCACGATCTTCCGGTTATTCCACAGCGTTCTAGGCAAACTACATGAATGTCTATACAGCTTGTGTTAACACCGAGGGAAAACGACTGCTTACAAGCCAGTGTGACCAGTGTCACCGTACCGAAAGTGATCGCCTCTCGGTATGCCAATGCTAGACTGTTTGTTTCGCCTTTCCCGAGAAAAGTCCACTGGTAGGCCACATGTTGGGTCTGGATAGCAGGGCGTGCGGATGAATGCCGTACATTATTCTGCAGGAAAATCCCCGATTCACCCTACACCAGAAACTGCACGCATGGTAGGCATCGGCACTCAAATGGAAATCTCTGGTTTTCGCCAAATACCGTAGAGAAAACCTGGACCTGAAGACGACACACCCAAGGCAGAGCGCTGTAACGGTCGCTTCAGGTGCATTCCATATTAGGATCCAATGCTTCCCTTTTAAAGGGTACTGGCTGCGTCTATTTTGCCGCTGGGAAAGCTGTGGCCTAGAAATTCGTTTCGGGTGTGTCCAGTCATTCATTTGCCTTTCCATATGGCTGGAGAGGCGGATGAGACGGATCGGGGAACGTTCGCGTTTACAGACTGCACAAACGGTTTCGAAGAAAACCGAGTTTTGGAGCAGAAAGAGACGCATTCGGGGCCGACGCAAAACGACGCTATCATGCGCGAGGGTGAGCTACACATGACGAACGATCCCGACGCGTCTCCATGAGTACGTGTAAGCGTGTGAACAAGAGGCGTTTTTGAGGAATCTCACTCCTCAGCGACGTACGTCACTAACAGAGAATGCAAACGCAAGAGAATTAACAGAGAGGTCGGCAGCTGATGTATTCGGTGGGCTGTTGTACGACAAGTGCTCTCTACAGCAGGATCGCTGCTGTTTTTTTGATTCTATCAGTGGTGGGTACGTACAGATCAACCGGTGTTCTTCCAAAGCTGAAACTTGCCTTTGCCAGCTTCCGGGGTCCGGAAAATCAACAAATGAGGGAAGCCCAGTATCGAACAAAGGGGCATTTCCTCTGTCGCCTTCATTACAATGTTTCAGGATGAAGTGCGCTTCCTTACCGCTTTTTACGTTAATTCTCACAAAGTAGCGCAGTTCCCTGGCACAGACTACACGAACAGACCCTTGCACGGCCGGGTGCGGGGGTTCACTAATGGGTTTTTGGTCGAGAGTCATTTGCGATATTAATCGACAAACTGTAGCGGGCTTGCCTGCTTTGCTATACTGCCACACAGTTCTAGACTTTATCGAGCAGGCTTTCGACTTCAATTGTTTGAGAGATTTGGAACTTCCACAGATCGCTATGACTAGATAGATAATCGCAGAGGTAACGCCGTTTCGACAGTCATCGGTCGAAGGGTGCCACCACTGTGTACACGAAGTTACGAGTGGTGTTTTCTCCTTATGCAGCACTTGTCAGAATGAAAGCCCGATCCGCGGCTCCAGAAAAGCGCCACGAACGTGCCAGAGGGTATGGTTGTTGTTTCGCGTGTTTGGTTGGTTTTCATTCGCAGAGAAATTCAAGGTAACAGCCGGGTTCGGGAAATCAAGGACCTAAAAAGCGAAATCTCGGAAAGTCGGAGAAAACCAAGTTGGCTTTGCTTCAGAATTGTGATGTCAGTGCCCCCTAAACAAATACTCCACTACATTTTCCAGTTTCACAAACGCATGCACAGGCGGTTCTTGAATCGAGATAGAGTCTCTGGCTTTAGTGAATTTATGGACGCCAACTGGTCGGGTGATTGGCGAAAAAAAACATCGAAGAACGAAAGGACAATTTGGCACGGACGGGATTCAGGTCTCCCGCAGTGCACCGAGGTTTCACGAGACTGTGCGTTAGCTTTCGGGAAAAGTCCCAAGGAGGGTAAATCTTAACCGTTTTTCTTCTAGAGGAAGAATTATCCCCTTTCACCATCACACACAAACGCGCGATGATGTGCATTTTCCCTTCAAAGAAGAGACTGACCCTGCCACACATTACCATAAGCAAGGCCTCTGATTTCGCCGTTCAATTCCGAGCGTGCGCGAAGAACCCGCTTCTAACAGATCACCATCCGACAGTTTGAAAGGGTGACCTTCGCTCACCCCAACCCAGTTGATGGGATCTCGCTTCAAGGGAAAAAACGATTTCCCAGCCACTTATTTCAACTGTCTGTCCCTGCTGTCGCTCAAACGAGGCACACGCAGAGACACAGCGCACAGGAGAATAGATGCCACGCCACCAATACGAAAGCTGCCATAGAGGTTCGAGCTTCTTCTGCGTAGCTTTGTCCCCTTGTGCCTGTGTCAACAGTTGCTGCGTTGGCACTCCAAGCTGATCCTGCATAGAACAGCTATTCTATGCAATTCCGATTCCCCATTCATACCCAGAAAAATTTGGAGAGGCGAGCAGATATCTTCTATGCGTCGAAGAGATTTCTGCAGCGAGCAGGGTGACGAAGCCGTTGGTAGGAGTGGTCGTCATACCCGAAATTCCCTAGAGTCAAGCTAACTTGTTGCGTTCTGATGTGCTAAGCTATCTAACATCCGCAGAAAACACGACTGCATTGCATGTGACAACAACGCAGTGTCGGGTACAATAGCGAAGAGAGAGTCTCCGGCGAGAAACTATGCGAGAGAGGCTCCACGCCCGACTCCACGATGCTGACCCTCAAGAAGTGGAGCATGAACCAAAACGAGGGAACACAGGTTCAAATTGTTGAGCCGTCAGACCGCATGCAAACGCCGTATAGGTCTGCAGTACTACGAGTAATAGTAGTCCGTCGATCCGTAGCCGTACTCTGTAGAAAGAGCCAGGAACATAAAAGACCGAAGCATATCTGTTCAGCCACACGAAACTACTAGAGGAGCACTTTTCTCCCGACATCGTCAGCAATTTTACCTCTCCTAAAGTGCTGATGTCTCCACACGGTCATTTCAAGGTTGTTCACATGGTGTCAGTGCGATTTCGAGAACGATACGCAGGGTTATTCTCACTGTACATTCTAGTCATTACTATTATCACTTCTCTTGAGACTCTTGCTGAAGCGAGTCGTGCAGACTTTGCGACTCCAGGCGAACGAGTTCGAGGAACAGTGCCACGGGGATGACGATCAGCGCCGGGAGAAGGCGGAAAATTGCTCTTGTGCTGTCAGATACAGATCTAGTATAATAGTTTCGCTGTAATATACATAAGCACGGTGGAACGCAAGGTGATGCGGGGAAGACAGCAGCTACACGTCTCCCCACCGCTGTCACTTCAGCAGACAATAAAAAAAACGTCTTGCGCCGAATAGAGGGCGGATGCAAAATCAGTGATGGGAAGCGCCGCTCACGGTCGTATGAGGCCCCGCCGTCGGCCATTCCGTATTCGTCGTAAGCTATCTCCCCAGCGTTCCTGCTTTTTTTCTTGAACTTTCCTGCAAACGCACAGAGCAGCAGTCGCACCGGGGGGGCCTTGTGACCACCCTCTGGTCTCCTGAAACGGATCCGAACACGACGTTTCGTAAGAAGCGACAGAGAGGCGCTACGGTTGGTGTATTCGCAGTTCCATGTGTCAGCTGGCTCTGCGGAGGGACTGCACAGTCGATCGGCACTGCACACAGAGATGAAATGACGGGATTCGACATTCTGCCGAAGCTCAGTTAATCAATAACCCGCAACTTCCGAGAACTTCAGTCCGTGCTACCAGCAACGGTATAAACGTGACAGCTGAACGCTGAGCTCCAGCAGCCGTTTCGAACATGAGTAGAATACCCGAATCGAGTGAGTGTTTAATCTACAGCGTGGCGGCCACTGGCAGTCGATGGGCGCGTGCGTTTCTCGAGTAAAAGTGCGTGGCAGGCAGCAATGTTGCCAGCTTTCTGGGAGCAAGAGGTGCGCGTTTCCTTTGCGAAAGCCACATAGCTCAGGGGTAGACTCACTGACGACAAGTAAAACGAGAATAACGACGACGAGCGCTCCGCCAGCGATCATACCCCAGATCCACCCGGGCGTTTCCCCGGAAAGACCTTCCGACATAACGGTGGACAGCTGGGCCGTGAAGGACTTCGCCGTACACGAGTAGGTCCCGTCAGAGCCCTTGACACATTCACTGTATTGTCCGCACGCTCCGCCCGACAGCTCGCAAGGCAGGTCCTCGTACCCTGCTTTGGCTGCACAAACACGCACCGAAACCACACGACACAGGTAGGTGTCACCTTTCACGATACGCATCTTTGTTGTTTCGCTCTCTCAAAGTACTTAGGTTTAACGTCTACATCGTTGAATGAGATGAGCCGTAGCCGTTCTACTCTCGAGTTCGTGGCGACCGCTCTCGCGGGCGCGATTCGGAGGAAGAGAAAGAGTCGTGTGCGTTGTACGGCTGACTCTGAATGCCACCAACGAACCTCGCCCGCCGTCGAATTCGAGGCTTTCTAAACACTCCTCACGTAAATCGACCTCCGAAGGACTTCGACTTACGGATGCAGTTGCCTTTCTTTCCGTTGCCGGTTAGATTAGCCTTGCATTCACACGTGTAGGAGCCGACGAGCTGCTTGCAAGTGGCCAAAATTGGATCGCAGTCGTGCTCGGTCGTATCACAGTAGTTTTTGGCCACACAGACCCCGTCAGAACCCATCGAAAAGCCTTTCGCGCATTCACACTTGAATGACCCGTTTGTATTGATGCACGTCGAGTTAACGGGGCATGGGTCGTTGTCGCACTCATCAATGTCTGAAAAGCAAGCTCACACGAACGCTAACAAGATTTTTGCGCCGGGCCTTCTGCCAGTTGCGTTGTCACGTGTTGAACATGCCCTCGAGCCTGAAACTCGTTACCTCTGGATGTCCATAGAGGGCAAGCGGGCGTCCAGAGCTGTTTGCAGAAACGAGTTCTTTCCCGCGTTTTTGTACATTTGAACGCGCACAACCGGTTGCGAACCAGCGTTCAACAGAAATGTACCTGTACAGTCGATTCCCGGTTGGCCTCCATTTCCTTCATATCCGGGCATACAGGAGCAGGTGACCGACGCGTCGGAATTGTTGTTGCATATTGAGTTCGCCCCGCAGCCTCCATTGTTCGCCATGCATTCATTTTTATCTGAAAGCAGAGGTAACAGGACCGAGAGAAATCGAATTCTGAAGGAGAAGCTTTCCCTCCGAGGACGTGCCGCACGAGTCTCGGCAGTCGCGTGACGCTGCTGCCTGCGTAAACGATTATCTGAAGCGCGTCTGTCAGGAAAATGGGAAGGCTGTCCCAGCGGTCTCCCCACGGCTTTTGGAGGATCACAGATAGACATCTATACGGCAATGCACCCGCTTGTTCCGAAAACGTTTCATCTGCACATTTGTTTCTTGCCGCGGTAGTCAGCACGCTGCGTTCAAGAAACACCAACAGTTTCTCAGGCGACAGCAGATAACATAACTGACTCGATGCATGGAAAACGATTAGGGAAGCGACTTAGCACAAACGCGCCAAACGACCGGACGCGGCTGATGGTACGCTCTTCACTGATGTGCTTTTTCTTGGGAGTACGCGTACGATTTGGACTACTGGTTTTTATATTGAATTCCTCCGTTTACCGGCGGCATGCATGCCTGGAATGAGGCGGCCTGAAGGCCAGTGACAACACTAATCCATAGATTACTCCTACACCATAACCCATGTAGACTGACCTCAATGTCGTAGGATATTGAATTCCAGCACTTGGTGTTTGTCTCAAGCGAACCACTGGGATCATGTACAGTAGTCAAAAAGAACCCCACGACCCATCCAACGGATGTATGAGTGAGACAGTGCTTCCACCAGATCCACACACACCAAAAACCTCATGCCGGGTGTGTGAGCCGTCCGTATGAAGCCGTCGACTGAGGATGCGAATAATCGTATTTCTCAAGCAAGTCGAAAAACACGTGTGCATCGGCCATGCTCCCCTGCTCAGCAGGGTACTATTCGAGTGATGCTTACCTTCACACTTGCCGTCCCTTAGCTCTCGATAATCGCCGCAGACGCAGATGTAGCTGCCTTTGGTATTTTCACAAATGGAATTCGGCACTTCCGCCGTACAATTATGCGTTCCTAAATGGCATTCGTTTATATCTGGACAGAAAAGAGTACGGAAGACGAGGGAAGCTCCGCGGATGAGCACTGGATCTTTCAAAAAGAAAATTCAGTACCCCGCACAGTTGGGTTCTGCACTGGCCTCGCGCGCAGCTCAAATGCCCTCACCTCTTGTTGTTAAAAGTCGTTTTTATGAGCATTTCGCTTCGGCCCCACAAAAGTCCAGAATGTGCGATACGGGTGCAATCCCGTCCCATCTAAGTGGAAATATACAATCTGTGTCAGTTCTACGATCGAACCGTTCGTCTGCCTAGACGGATCCTTTTACCAGTGTTTATACCCTTCAGCCCGTCGAAAACACTGAGGCGTTCAATTCACTATTTTGGCCCACAATACACCAGGAGCACTCAACGTAGACGTTTTTCGAGGCTCATGGCTACTGCTTAAGAGTAAATACCTGCGAACTGGGACCCCTGCTGCCGATCCCCCGGTAGTCAATGTTGCAGGTGGTGTCGCCAGACTAACGCAGAAAGATCTTACCGTCGCACTTCGAGGTGTCGGATCGGCCCTGGTATCTGAAACCGTCGGCGCAGGTACAGAAGAAGTCGCTCTCTCCAGCATCTTTGCACCCCACCGCATTGGGCACCGCCGCACAGATCGCGAATCCCCGGGCGTCACAAGCTGAAGGAGAGACCACAGGCAGGCAATTGGAACCCGTTTTTGACTTGCCTGGTCGGGAGGCAAGTCGCTTTTCCCAGAATATTCAACCGGAATCGAACGTTATACTATTAAATGAGCTACATAATACACAGGCTGGACTGTGTTAAACGTCAGTGCGTTACGGTGTTTGCCGGCCCCGAGTGTGGCCAAGGTGGGACTGCGTGAATCAAAAATCAACGCTCGAGACGGTCCATCCAGGACCGTTCGCGTGTCGAGGGGGTGCCTATAAATACGCATGCAGGTGGGTTTCTCGACTGGGAATGTTTGACACGACATGGCTGTCTGCACTCAGTTTTACAGTAGCCTGAACAGCCCTAGAGCGTGGCTTGTTGAACTCAGCCAATTGACTGCTGCCGATCGCAAGCCGCCACTCTCCAGGTTCTGTGTGTCACCCGCCTTGGAACGAAGCAACAGGCTAATGCTTGTCTACTTCAAAGCACTATTCGAGGCAGCAAGCTGACAAGACACTTCGACGCTTCAACTCGTTATGGCTCCTCGTTTGTGTCAAAGCGTTCTAAAGTAAATGCGCTGAAGATAGGATCATCCTCTGTTTTCAACCCCTGAGCGAAAAGCTCCCACCGGTTGAGCCACGACCCCGAGATTCGTGGCCGCACTGTACAAGTGTCATAGGGTCTGGCGAAGTACGAGACCACGGAGTTTTTATGACAAAAGCTCACGCGAAGAGGAGCCTGATTGTTGGTTCCCCATCTTGACGCCAGTTCACGGGCGGATCGGACGCGTCGTTTAGACTGCTGCCACGAAGTGGTGGTTTACGGGAGCTGGAGAGAGAGAGCCGTGATTGGCAGACGAAAACTCCAGTCCATGAGTCCGCTTGTGTGTATCCCTTCCAGTCCGAGCGGTAGAGGCAAACTCTATGAAGTTCGGCGCCGTTTTTCTTCTGGTCCGGACGTCCAAGACTTGCGCTCCCTAACCCCGCTGTCTGCGACAGTGAGAGTGCCGGCGAAGCCGCTGGGTACAAACAGAAATGCTTTACCTTTCCCGTAAAGGGCAGCAGATACTGGGTTTTGATACCGCGACAAATAGCCTGTGAGAATCCCGGTTAGTAGGGCCCTGAAAACTCCTTTATCAGTCGTTCTCCCGCGTCTCAGTTTTCCGACGCTGCCATGCTGTTAGAAGACTACAAACAGACATACCCGTCAGAGATCGACACACGAGAGACACTGATCAAAGAGATCTATACAAGAGGGACACTGTTCAGAGAGGTCGTGGGGTACATTTACCGGTAACTACACGACGCCCACGAGGCGAAAGATGTGTGGCGGGAACGAGGAGAGAAACAATCACGGATTTCAACACAGTTCGGTTGTTGTGCGTCCACACGGCACCCGGTCCTGTCGGCACTGCGCAGTTCCTGTACAGGCTCCGGCTGTATGAGCAGCACACACTGGGATTTCCACGGTAAAAAACAGAAGCCTGGCGGGCTTGGAGTCTAAATACAGAAAACAACGGGAAACGGATTGACGTTTAAGTCAGTCGCTGGCCATCATATCTGCGGTTTCAAGTCTTCGAGGGAAACCCCGAACTCGTAGCAAGCAAACTCGCGTCAGGCTATTAATCCTGAACACACGTAGGGACCCAGTTCTTGGTTTAACCTTAGGCTTTCCTGCTTTTTCCTGAGTCGATCGAATGAACAGAAAACCGGTACGATTCAGCGCAAGCGCGGAGACCACAGTTGCTCGTGTCCTTCCTCCCAGAGAAATAGTCGAATTGATTGAATTAGAAGCATCGACCAGCGAGTGACCGGCCAAGTTTCACTCTGGCTTCTCCGGCCGTGGCACCCGCGGTCGTCGGTGGGGCTCGCTAGCAGCTGTCGTCAGGAGAAGCAGCATCGATGTCTCCACTGCCTTTTTTGCTGCGCAGTTGTGTGGCATCTCCACATTAATCCACCGTGCATTTCCTTCCCGAATGACTCGGGGAAATTGAAGCTTTTCCACCGATCAATTGCTTGTCCGATGAACTTTTCGAAACTTGTGAAGGCCTCTACATCTGCGTGCCAGCACAGGGCGTGGCAAAGAAAGCTGCTCTGGATGAAGCGACCTCGGAGCGGCGCTGCCCACGCATTCTTTAGGAAAGGGAAGAGATATCTCAACAGTGCAACACCGCCGTACACAGGTGAAAATGCCAGGGTAACAGAACACGAATTCTGTGCTTTTCGGCTAAAGTTCAGGCCTCTTACTCGGCGCAACACACAACAACGACCTGCTCTGAACCTTTCGATATCAAGTGGTGCCCTTGCGTTGCAACAGGGCCTTTCCCGCTTTTTCCCGCTGGTCGTGGTGCAAGATCCGTGTGCAGCTGTGTGCCGACAATGACGATGTGGTGACACAAGGGTTCCGCGTTTTTCATCAAGTGCACTGGGCCCCCAAAGATGCTCCATACCACAAGTCAGCGTTTGGAAGCCTTTTCCCCTGACACACACAACTCCGGATGGGGGACATTGACTGACTACAAGATGTGCGCACATATCCACACAGCTCCTTAAGGTAAAATCGACTGAGCTATGGCAGGCTTCTAGCAGTAAAGGACATTCTCAGACACTCTCTCAAGCAGGAGTAGGGCGTGATGTAGAGACACAGATTCGGAATTATCGTTTTTATTGGGCAGGACCATGGATCGTCCACCGGACACTCTAGGGTCCCCCGGCAGAGTCCGAACGAACGCACACAAGCCAATAAATACGCCTCTCGGCATCTTCTTGCCCCTTTGACACTCAGGATTGTCTCAAATGGAAACACCGTGGCTCTACGCTCCATAGAAGCGACACACTTTTCTTTGCCCGCTCCTCATGTCGCTGGTAAAAAGAGCTACTACGGTAGCATGAACTGAAACGGAAGAGTACGCAGATTGTGGCGGATACGAACCCACCGGGAAGGCTTCTTCAAGTATTCCTTTCTACATAAGTTTTACAGCTTGGGAAAAGTGCTTCCAACGGCAAAATACGGTTGAACCTTTCGTGATACATATTACAGCCAGAAGTGCTTAGAGTGGATGTGGTCAAGCTCGTGCGGACATGCTACGTTGTTTCTTTTGTGTCACAGACTTTCTGCATGCGAGGTGCTCGCTTCTTTATTAGTTTCTGTAGCGTCCAACAGGGGTTCGTTTGTTGTTGTAGAAGAGTTCACAAAAACCACTGCAGCCGTGGGTGACAGGACACGGTTCACAATTGTCGGAAACTGGGCACGGCTTATACTACAACAGTTTTGTCTGGTTCTCGGGTAACCAGCAGGAAACAAATCTTCAGGCAGCACGAGGCGTCCTGTAATCGGTGACGGAGAAGAGACCGTTTGCTGCATGTAATTTGTGTGCGATAGCGTTTGTCGCACCGAAGTTTGGTTTCCACTTATGCATTCACCACGAGTCGGGTGAGGCGATAGCCAAAAACTGCTACCGAGTGTCGCACTGGCAAAACATATTCACATCGGCCTATATACGGGAACCCAATTCGCTACCTTGTAAGAGTGTTATAAAGGGTCAGAACCCGCGAAAAGCGTCGAAGCACTTGATCATTTATGGAAACACACCTCTGTGCGGCATTAGCTTTTAACTCTCCACGGCGGAGGGGTCCCCTCTCTTATTTTGCGTCGATTTCCATTTGCGGCGAGAGGTACTGTGAAAGACCCTGTCACAGAGAATCTTTCGTCTTCACCGACAACATTCAGCGACCCAGACAACTTATGATGCTTCTCTGGCGAACCATCCAACTTCCCAGAGGCTTTTCCAGGACTGCCTCCTTCATCCTCCCGTCGTAACTTTTGGAGTTTCCCTTTAAACGTCATCCCCGCATGGAACGGATCCGGTTGAGATTCTGGGGACAGGTCGCTCTCTAGAAGACCTACGGGATCTGCGTCACAATCGCTGTGTGCACCACAGGTCTTTTTTCGGTGTTCCTGTCGGGGGAAGTGTTCCACTGAGACGAGAGGAGCGGTTGTCTGGAGTCCGGTTTCCCTCAGCGCATTCGGATCGTAAGGGATGTACGGCTCTTGCGGAACAGGACGGTCGTAGCGCCGCCTTCCGCTGCTCGTGTTGACGCCTGAAAATGCGTCGGCATGTCTCGTTCTACGGTCGTCCAAGAACTTGTACAAGTAGCTGTCATCCGGATTGAGAGGAGTATGGTGCGCGTGGTCGTAGACACGTCGAACTCTCGCCTGCATGACGGCACTCGCAGGGTTGTCGCTCACAGAGCGTTGCGCAAACGCGATTCGATGCTTAGGAATCCTCCCCAAGGGCGGCCTCTGCTGCTCTTGACGCCACTTTTGGAACCGTTTTAATTCCAAGTCATACCGTGACCAACTGTCCTGTCGTGGCTGCGACGGCCCGCACACCCGCACCGGGCGGTGGACCACGCTGTAGCGGTCAAAGTAAGCGTCATCGACATGGTCACCACGGCTAGCGTGCGTTATCGACTTATCACCGGATTGTCCGAGCTGGACGACACCGCTGATGTTGATATCCCCGACCACACGGTCGACACGGTGTGTGTCGTTCGTTTCCGGCTCCGGTTTCTTCTCGTCCTCCAGCGAGCACTGGACCGACTGCTCTGCTGTCCGCCGTCTTGCACGGTTGGCGCTGAAACCTGCGCGACGGGCGCCGTCGCGCATGCGAGTGCATGCATCCTCGAAGTCGATTTCGTCCACTTCCCATTCTGAGAAGATGTTGGAAAACTGGTGGAGATGAGGCTCCGGCAAGTGGCTTTGCGGCTGCGCAGGCTGTCGTCTGGTACTTCTGTCCACATCGAACTGACCTAGACAGTGGCTAGCGGGACACAGAACAACACCCGCTGGAGTCTGTGATGGCATTACAAGAAACGACTGTTGCTGTGGCTGACCAACTCCGAGAGGCGCCGCCCACTGCATCAGAACTTGGGGCACCCCGCTCTCCTGCGGGGGTGCCGCGGCTGAGACAGACTGAAAATACATGGTTGGACGCGGCTACGTGTAGAGGGATGCGTTCCGTTGACGATACGCAGGAAGTGAGCGTAACACGATGTGACGGTACGAAACAGATTAAACGATAGATGCAGGGTGGTTGGCCGGCACAGGACGAATTAACCTATGGAACGCGACTCGGGCGCAGCTGTTGCGCTACCCATAACTGACACGGTATTTGACAACCGGAATGCGGGTGAACACGCAGTAGCGCTTGAACGAAATTTGAGTACTAATCAAAAACGGAATTTTGAGCCGTGCGGTATGTTGCCGCGATTCTTGTCAGTTTCCTGCGCTGTCGATAGCTCTCGATTCAGCGCGGAATCCGAAGGACGGACTCGATTATCGTTCCACAGGGGCAGCTTGTCACGAACGGGGCAACAGAGCCTTGAATCTCACTCAAGGCTCGTGTTTTTTATGCGCAGACATCAAGCGTTTCAACGTCATGATGAAAAACCGTGCATCCCTCCAACCAATGTTGTCAAACCGGCTGGCCAGCCGTGACCTTGTCGAAACACAGACGGTCGCCAGCAGCAGGCCTGCACAGTCGATTGATTCATTTGAGCTGTATTCCGCCACACAGGAACTTCCACCCTACTCTCAAAAAAGACGAGAAATTCTTCAGCTGGTCGTCGTCTTGAACTTTCGAGTGTGGGTCTGTGAAGAACACCAGTCCCGAAGTCCTTCGAGTTTGTCTCGGTGCACTGCTGGGTGCAGTAAATGATGGCGCGAGCGCAGACACGAGTATCCAAGGAGGTATGAGACATCAGCCCTTCTTCACGTTAACGACGCAAGCACAGCAGCGTTTCTGTACAGACACCGAAAATCGTCCTTTTGCACTTGTCACTGACCAACTTTTCCCGCCTTTAAAATTTGCAATTTACTCTGGTCAAGAAACGGGTTCGAGAGGCCGCTGCGCGAGAGTTCGGTCTCGCGCTAGCGCCGGTGTGAAAACCGCTAGCACGCACCCAGGGAGCGCACGGGGCATCGCACTGACCTTGGAAAACCCGAAAGCGGATCGAGGAATGACGCTGGAGTGGCGCCAGTTATTTCCTGGGATCGGAACTTTCTTTTGCAATATTGAGGCCCGCAAGAAATTTGTAAGGCACTCGGAAGCATTTTCCAAGATGTTTGCCTTTGAGGCGAATGACAGAGACTCGCGGGTCGTGGAACACACGCTAGACAACAGAAATAGCAATCTCTCTTCCGACAGATGTGAAAAACTGGACTGTCCGCGATTAGAACCTCTCGACTGTAGGTTGAATATGTCGCTAATGTCATGCCATGTATGCCCCAGGAATGATCGGACGAACAAACCCTCAGGAAGCATACGCCACATAGGGGCTTCGATATTTCGCGGAGCATTCCCGAGTAGTGCAAGACAGAGAGGGGCCCGTCTTTTCCCTTTGCCTCACAAGCCTTCAACAAGGACACAGTTCGACGCTTGATCTGTGTACACAGACAAAACAAAACAATCCGTTTCAGAGACGACGAGATACAAGCCTCAATCTTTCGTCTGACAGAACCCTATGACCCCACACCGGGAAATTGGCAGGGCAGTTACCCACCAGAAAGAACATGAATGAGCATGCAGAGGGGAACAGGACCGTGTATCTTGATCACATCAGACTGATCATGGCTCTTCAGCTTTACATGAAACGGACTTGAGGTAGTCGGTAGTTCTGAAGCAGTCACTCTCCGCTCCAAGTACGCTAACAGCAAGGTAGCACAATGCTCTAAATACCTTCACGGTTAACTTTGTAGATCTGTACGTGTACGGAAAAATGCGCGTGGATAAGGCGCAAGCAAGAGACCGTAATGGTGTAGGTGAAGAAACGACTCGTCTCAGAAAATAAAGCTTCGTGGCCACTGTACGCAGATGCACCATTTGGAGCAGTGCCTTTATGTTTTTCCCACCCCGTTTCAGGTTTCAACTTTCTCCACGAATAAGCTACTTAGCACAAGAGCACGCAATTCTTGTTAATATTGTTCATGATTCTGTGTGCACCGGAATACAACGTCGAATGCGCTACACTGCAATCGCACTGTCAGCAGAGATCTTCGAACGTGGGAACAGAGCTGCTGAGGTGTCGCCTGCCTTGCTCATGATGTATCTTTGTCGTTTAGATAAATCGAGTAATGCTTGTCAAGTTCCTTGTATATATTTATCTGACTGCATACTTAGGATCACACCAGAAGAGTTCACTGATACGAGGAAAAAGGAAATCGTGGTTGTCCCTTTGGCAGTACGAGGACGGATGTTGGCGGCGCCTGATATTTCCGATGGTGCTAGATTTACATTGAGAGTGTTTGGCATAATGCGTCACGACAGAGAGGCACTGGCAATTCCACACCGAAGAAGGCAACGGCGTCAATGATGAGAAACTGCTTCACATCGGTCGCCGCCTCCGTAGTGACTTTTTCTCTGCACCCAGATGAACGGCGTGAAGCACGGTCAGAATGTACCTCAAATGCATATGTGGTAAGGGATGTACATTGTGTGAAATCGCGCATAACTTCTCCCAGGCCTCACTGGATACGTGCAAACCCTGTTGCATGCTTCCATGACTGTGCGTGTAGAACGATGAGTGTGTTACAGGCTAGAAAAAGTGTTTTCCGATATTTTCAAATTCGAAGAGCCCAGCGTTGCCGCCGGTCTCTGTCTGACTGGAATTGTATGTGGCCTCCATGAGGCCGACTAGTCTGGAAGAGTTCTTTCCTCATTCTACTTCTTGACCTTGTTTGTGAGTTTCTAATCGATACCCCAGTTCACTTCCGAAAAGCCGACCGCGGAAGATTCGCCAGTGGATACACACTGCCGGCCACGCAAGAATGGGACTTGTTAACGGCTTCGTCTGAAAGCATGGTCAAATCCCGGCATCTCTCTCGGCCCATGACATTTACATTTTGACAGACGTCACAGTATTTCATATACTGGTGTTTGGGTCCGTCGGAGATACACTGGTTTTTCATCCCCTTACCCCTCCACACTCATAGTGTGCCTGTTATTAGAAATAGCGAGTTCCTCGAGCAGTGCCACCGAGCAAGCTGCTCGGATGTCTATACACTTGCTCGGGCGACACTGTCGGCTGCAACATCAAGAAACCTTTCGGCGTACTACGATTCTAACAGTATGCCAGCCCGCACGCCCACTTGTCTTAATCACGCAACCAGTACGTTTCCCAATGGCTTCTGTTTCCCTCCACTGGAGGGTCTTTCTTCCTCTGAGGGGACTGCCACTCACGAAACTGCGAAAGACCTCCTTCAAACCTGTCAATAACGGAACTTGTGTCAGCACGGATCCACGCCGCGACTGTGCAACTCAGAGGAACGCTTCTTGCCTACGATGAATAGACGACTTCGGAAGAGAAAGACGGCCGGGACGTGACTGCAGCAAAGTTTTGAGTGGGGATAGAAACCGTCGAACCAGGAACAGCGGCGGCGGCTGCCTGTCCTGTCACCAACAGGGGCGTCTGCGACTCTCGCCGTGGCTCCTGGTGGCCGATCCGCTGCAACCAGTTCTTCACGGCTTCTTGGGTGTTTACCCCTGCCCCAGGAATCAGAAGAAGCGCCAAAAGAAGCAGCTGGAAAGAAAACACAGATATGCAGCCCAGGAGAGTCGATGCATGCAAACGCATATCCGTAGACCGGCAATGTGTCGTCCATTTGCATGGAGTTTCACGCGAGTATAATTCAGCGGGTTAACGAATGTGCAGTCCTGTTCGACCCTCGCCGCACGTCTTCACTTTAACACGGCGTGTGTATGATTTCCCCTGAAAAACCATCCAAAGCCTGACTCGAAGAGAGTGATAATAAACGAGCTCGGTGTTGTGCGAGAATTCTGAGGAGAGAGGTTGAACAGGCATTACGCAACACTTTGTGGACATCATAGTCTCTACTGGACAAGAAAAGGAACATATTGCTGCTAGGACCGGGATAGAAAAAAAAATGCGCAGCATTAAATGTGACAACCGCGACTTACGAGTTTCTCGGTATAAAACTTAGTGTTCAACGTCTTTGCGTTTGTCAGTAACTCGACGCACAATTCATGGCAGACATAGACCTGTGCTCCAAGGAAACGGAAACTTCCTATAACTGCGTAACACGAAATCTAGCACAAGAATGAACTAAATGCAGGAAATGTGGCACTCTGGCACCCTCTGTAGAGAGGAGGACTCCCCCTCCAATTCACTTTCGTCTTACCTTCAGGCAGACTTCAAGGAGCGTGAAGAAAGTGACAAGAACGTGAAGACCTTCTGTGTCGCTAGACAAAGCGAGCCAGTCATGAGCAAACCAGCGAATCGCTGCAGAGACCAAGCAAGAGAGATTTTAGCAGATAAACACAAAAGCCATCAGTATCTGATGGCGAGCCCATTTAACACATGACTGGCATGCGTGCCGCTATCCGTAAACATCTTTTTTTCGTATCGGAAAAAGCGACCCTGCCATCCGAGAGAGAGCCATGGCTATCTGTTGTGCTGAAAGCGAGAGGCCAGGAGACAACACGTGCCACCCCCTAGGCTGTCAAACGGCATGCGTAATCAAGAATGAAGAAAAAGGAAAGGCAGCACCCTGGAAATCCGGGTAATGCAGCTGAAGTCCCCAGTTGGTGTTTAATAACACTCTCTACTTACGCCAGTAGAGCACGTAGAGAATGTCTTGGACAATCGAGAGAAAGATGAACGCGACCATGAAGCGCTGTTGCGTCTGAAAAGTAACACATCGAGTGCACACACATGGAAAGCGATTGTGGATCTGAAGGTACCACCACGAAAACAAACGAATTTCAGTGGAGTCTACTGGCGTGCCCGTAAACATACCCTACATACACGCAAAAACTCGTGAGCACAAAATGATCGAGAAACCACAAAGAATGACCTGTAATTGCAGCAGCGGCCAATCAGTATTCACCTACGGCGCATGTAGGTTCACAAGCTTGTCAATGAATGTACTTATGCATACATGGAGGATCGGCAGAGTGGTGGAGACAGTCGTATCTCGTGGTTGATGGATCTCCGTGTGAACGAAGGAACTAAAAAACTGTGGATAAAGTTTAACACTAGAGCGCGGCCCTTCGATCGATGCACGCCAGTGAATGCTCCCTCTAATAATCATCCATTCATCAAACTGGGTCCCTTCACGCGTTTGCCTTCAGACAGAGGAACAAATTGGTTTTACGGAAAATCTGTGAAAGCAAAAACAGGGTTTCCGCTCAGCAGGCACACTGTATACCAAATGGCGAGCGCGAAACCGCAGGGAAAACTCTATTTAGAAGATAGGAAGATGTGCCTATCTGTTTTCTTGGACATGTATGGTGTCACTTTTTTTTCCTCCTAGGGCTTGAAGAGGTCGGCAGGGAAAGACAGGCGCCTTTTCCTTACCTTCCTTTCTTCCGGAACAGAAAAAAATGACCACCACAGATAAACGAAGAGAGGGAAATTGCAGTCGGGCCTGCTGAGTGAGGACAGCGCTCCTAGAGCCGCAATTGTGAGCATGAGGCACTCGGCCACTTCTCGTGCGTTTGCCATATTGCCTCTTGACTGTGTCGCGGGAAAGGAAGAAAATTCTTGGCTAGAACAAGGCAAGCGTCGCTTTGCAAGCAGAAGGACAAACGTTACGCACACAGCGACAAACACAGAATCCAAAATGTGACGGCGGAAACAGGATGCTGTCGATGCAGGAGAGGAAGGCGGAAGTATACTGGAAGATGCACCCTCTCGCTCGAATATCCACAACTTCGCGGAGCTACTTGTAGAGGCCTTTCGGCATTTAACAACAGCTGCGGAAAACTTCCAGCAAATTTGCGTTGGAAGAAGAGGGGCGCCACGGCGTTTCCTGCCGAAAAGGGAAGCTGGAATACAGATTGAGAACGTTACGGTAAGGTACTGTCTTTATGGGGGATTCAGCCAATTGGAGCCAGCGACACAGCCGTCTTGACCTTCTAGAGTTGCAACGGGAAAAGACAGGCGAGGATTCTGCTCAACAGAAACTCTCTCAGGATTTCGTATCTCAGCTGGCACGGACGCTGCTAAAAGGCACTTTTCAGCTTGCTGGACTAAGAAATGTGTGACAGCAGAGTCTTGCAGAGACAACTGGAAAGACGCGTTTGTACAAGAGACTTGACGACATATTCTGCTGAAGTGAAAGATATCCTCGCTCCTCTGTGGCATGGAAAGGAGAAATCAACAACGAAGGGAGATTCACTAGAGACCGGGTCAACAACGACTTTGAGAACCACGCAGTCAAAGCCAGAGGGCCAGAAAATGTGGCCAGTCCCGTAACTGCAAAATGCTTGGATGTTGATGAGCTCAGATTAATCTGATACGGAAAACGACTTTTAGACTTGAGTGTGACAGTCGTGCTACGAGAAGTTCCCCTTTCACAATTTAGGCGGTAGAGGCAGCTGAAGCATGGGTCAGGGGTGACACGGCCGGCGAGGAAAGTCTAGAAACAAACTCGCGTAAGACGCGAAAAGATGGCCTAAAGGCTCAAATTTAGGAGGCATTCGAAAAGTGCGCTACGCTCGAAAGTTGATTCCAATATGTACCTCTTCAATTGTACTATTAAATGGGCAAACACCTGCCCAGTGGAGCAAACACTTGAAAAGACGGAAATCTCTCTGGCTACTCGGTCATATGGGGCAAGACATACCCTCCCTTCCTCGAAGGGTTCTGTGAACAAGACACACAGGAAATTCAACGCGGCGGGAAAGGATATGCACAGCGATGTCATCTCCTGAGTAGCAGAACTTTTTTGATGAATCCTTGGAAAGAACTCCCAAAACACTTTAAGATACTTGGTCGTTGAGAGAGTTTTCTTTTGGTTCTGGTGCGGAGCCCTTTGTGGAACACGACGGGTCGCCGCGCACAGCCCATAAATAGTTTGCGCTGGCGTGAGCTGGTGACCAAAGACTCTGTCCTTGCCTTTTTTATGGCCCTCCACGTAACAAAATAGCGATGGATTCAAGGGTGACATACCAATCATCATCTCCATGCGGCAAATGAAAGGAACGGCAACACAAATTGGTTCATCTGGCGTATGTGGGGTAACCCAGAATCTACAGAGCACATGGCCACACCGACTTTCTGGTAAGGCTTATGCTAGGATGTGCGTTTTGACTTGTTTTCGTGAGAACAAAAGAGCTTTGGCCTGCGGGAGAGATGCTTCCTCAAGACTTCCACTTTGGATCTTTTGCTCGCGAGCTTCACGCCCGAACTTGTAACACTTATCAAGACCCTGGTTCAGAGCCAGAGGTTCTTCAGGGCTGCTCTGAAAGCAGTACTTGTGTTACCACGTCGATGGTGGCGCATGGAGGTCCACCGAAACCTGTTATACGACCACATTTTGTTGTGAAGAACCAAGAGAATGCCAACTGATGCCAGCGTTATGCAACAAGCAGGAAACGATTCTGTGTTTGTTCCTGTATTTGACGTCGCTGCCACAGCATCTACTGCTCGAAAGACCACTTGCATGTTCAACCAGAAGCAGTCTGGATGCTTCAGCTGCGAAGCAAACTGAGCTTTTGTTCGTGAGCCTTAACCTAACCCAAACGCGTTTTCGGTACAACTGTAAACGTGGTCGGAAAAGTCTAAGAAATGCTCCGTCATGCCTTCGCCCAGTCACATTACCGCATTCCACAATTTTGTACTTTATGTTCCCTTACATGCAATCTTGGTAGCCGAGACGGAGAGCTAGCGACTTGCGCCCCCATCGAACTCATAAGGGCTAAATATAAAACCGTCCCTTGCCTTCTCAGTCGCTTTTCTCATTCGCCTGAGTGAGGCAACCGGTAAAAGAGCACTGAAACGCTAACTAACAGTGCACACGTTCGCGTAACGCCATTCTCCCTCGTCAGCTGCACAATTCCGCCTCTAACTGATTCGTCCGAGTGTTCTAAGAGTGGCCATCGGCTAGATTAGAGATGAGACGTGAAAGTCCCCTTTATAGCAGCCTTTGTGCAGGTAGCTGGTCGTTCCGCTTACAGATATGGAGCAAGGTTCCTCGATACATTCCTCAAGGTAGGAAAAGGATGCTCTTTACGTGGACCTTTCAGAGCGACCAGATATTTGCTGTCACTTGTGGTGTCTCTCCCTCACAACTATCACTTCTCAACGAGCGATAGAACTGCGGGTGCAAGGGGTTCAGAGTTAGAATCTCAGTTTACTTCAGTCCCATACAGCTCTTCGCAGAAAGGATGGAATTTTCGAGAGAAGGGCAAGAAAAGAGACGATCGCATGACACATCGACGGTGTCTTCAGCGATGTCTTGGGGGAAGGGGATATATGTGTTTCGTACGGAACGTGGACGTTTTTGCCGACTTACTCCACGCGGGATTGGGAGCTCTTCCACTGGGAAATTCACTTAGCCTGTCTGTAATGGTAGCAGGGGAGTGCTGCAAAGCCGGATTAGACCCTCTGAATAGAAAAAAGGTTTACACAAGTAGAGTCAGGACGCCTCTTATGCATGGCAAGTCCGCTTACCTTTTCCATCAACAGCGGCTCCTGTATGCCACGGAATTGTGGTATCTCCCGTGAAAGTGCCGTATATGCCTTACAAGAGCGGCTGGTGTTGCGAGTTTCTCTTCGCCTGATGCCTTCTAGTAGTGCCCACTTCTCGCTGCAATCTCGGAAAAGGAGACACGCAACAAAACAACATTAACTGGTCATGTGAGGTCTGATTCTGCCCCTTTTGCTCTGGTTCTTTCTTAAATTGCCGCGTCTAGCTATGGTCATAGCGCTTTTGCGGCTATCCGTAGTCAGCTGTCTTGAAAATAACGGGACCCACGGAGATCGTTGGGGAAGCCCAGGTGGGCAACAGATGTCTGGAACGCGCATTTATTTTCGTTGGGTTTTCTGTGGGACCTTGTCTACTGACAACTTCGGACTGGAAAAGCCAGGAGACTGGAAACTGGTAAAGGGGAAGGCTGCGCATCCTGATGTCTTGGCGTGGCCGCCGTGGCACCGCGGCGTGCGTCGCGACGCGATACGAGGGCGTCGGAGAAAGTGCTCCTGCGATACGCATGCTGTTTTGAGAATCATATTTCTTTAGCTCATGCCAGACTCCACCTGTGGCTGTTCGTTTCACGGACCTCGGGGAGAATCTCGCCTGCATTCTCAACAGGCCGCCGTATCTTGCGGAACCGCGGCAGTTGACCCGGACGAGGCTAGTCTGGTACAAGAGGGGTAGGTGCCAGTGAGCCATGCGCAGAAGAAGTTGTTCTTGTTCGTCTCTTTTTCGACTCGTTTTTGTTGGTGAATGACGAGCTCATTCGAAAGGCACACTTTGCCAGTTCATACATGTTTTCTTTCTCTGCTGCGGCTCGCTGGCAGCCTCAGTCGATTCGATCACCCGCGAGAGATACATAAATTTCCGCGGAAAGATGGGACGACCCAGGTGGCCTCTTCCTTCCATGTTCTTTTTAAGCTTGCTGTGTGTATCTGAAAAGCGCTTCTCTGTTAGCGGACTCCATCTTCGATTTCGCGAATCGCCGCAATGGGACAGCCTGTTGCCTCTGCAGGACCGCCGCGCCGTCCAGCCGTCATCACGCTGGGACTCCTCCCTCACCCTTGAAGCGCATGCACCACAAAGGATCGATACCAGTGACGCCGGGGACGATGACTTATTTTTGGACGCAACTCAACAGGTGTACAGAGGTGACCCTGTACTGGAGACATCTTCGCTACCGCCCGCGGCGCTGCCTGTACGACCTGTGAGTTCAAAAACTGAGGACGGCTTCAGCGGCTCTAGGGAAGAAGAATCTGACGGAGGTGTTCCGACTGGGTCAGACCAAGGAGAAGTTTGGCGATCAAGCTCACTGGTAGATGTGTCGTCCCCTGGAGACCGTGGTGGTGAGGAACAAGAATCGTCAGCCCAGGCTAAAGGGGAGGCGGACACGAAAGACGAAGCAGAGAAATCAGAGGATCAAAGTCAGTCTTCGACGGCCGACCCTAACACTCCTACCGCACAGGGGACGGACGCCTCAGAGTCGGGTGAAGATTCTGGCTCTGACACCATGGGTGATTCGGAAGTAACAGACATACCTGTAGATCCACTTAACAGTGGTCCAGAGACTGCCTCTAGTGGTGAAACTGGACAGCGAATTGGGGCTGAATCAGGAGCCCAACCATCAGCGGAGGCTTCACAGGATAGCGCAGCTGCATCTGAGACTATTCCAGCTGCCGATGCCACGTCGCCAACTGATCTCCCGGGCACCCTTGCTGGCGCCACTGTGGCGGACGACTCACGGCAAGAGGCGACGACAGATGGCCTCGAGAAGAGCCCAGGCGAGCCTAAAGAGGTAGATGTGTTTAACCCCCCTCTTGCAACAAAAAGCGATGTTGCCCCTCTGAGTGTATCGACCATCAGAGCACAGGCTGCCCCGGACACTGAAGCGAATATAGGAGCTGAGGTGGCCACTGGAAATGAGGGAGCCCCTGAAGTTGAGGAGGCCACTGAAGATGTAGCAGGCACAGGAGCTGATATGAGCACTGGAACTGACGCGGCCACTGAAGATGTAGCAGGCACAGGAGCTGATATGAGCATTGGAACTGACGCGGCCACTGAAGATGTAGCAGGCACAGGAGCTGATATGATCCCAGGAGCTGAGCCAGGCACTGAAAATGAGGCATCCACTGGAGCTGAGGGGGCCACCGAAGCGGATGAGCAGGTGCCGCTAAAAACAGAGGCCCAGGGTAGTGCCGGAAGTTCTCCAACTCAGGGACACGCGTCACATTCAGTGGAAGAAACAGGTCGATTCTCAGTGATTCCGTTTGAATTTGGCAGCAGTCCACGGCTTCGCCGGTGGACTACCCAGTTCCTAATAAGGGGGAAAGATTTATTTAATCTGATGCAGAAGTCCAACATTGCGAAACAAGCAGAGAAAGGAGCCAAGAATCTTCGCAGCTCCATGGAAATCCTGCATAACACCACTTCTTTCTTCAACGCCTTCCGCGCTCAACAGCGTAGCAAGGAGGCACAGAGCAAGAACGTCCAACTGTCTGTCACAAGTGTACCAACCGACCAACCAGAAGAGCAAAACGCAACCACCCAGGAGGGTTCCACCGCTTCACCAGAGGAAGCGGCACGAGAGGCAGCCGAAGCGATAGGCACGCCTGTTTCTACGGAAGATGCGCCCAACTGAGGAACAGCCAGCCTTGAGCAAGAGCGATATCCTGGTTTTGAAGCACGCGGACAGGGCGGCCGGTTGATGCTTAACAAAATACCAAGAATCCACTAGAACGTTTGACTCCGGTGAAGTCTCAAGTGACCACGCCAATCAAACAACCAGAGGCAACTTGACGTAGTGCTGAAGAGACCGTTTCTGCGACTGGCGTGCGAATTACAATGAAGATATCAATAGGAGTTCATAGAAACAACGAGGAACGAAGAGACCGCTCTGCGAATACGGATTCCGTCTGGTATGGTCGTGGAGGTGTTTCGTTACTCTTGAGGTGGCAGGTATATAAGAAGCATACGGTTTTTCTCTTTCTTGTATGCTTACAGGCAAGTTGATCGAATCCTGACAACTCGGAATAGCCCTTTACTCGTGCCTTGCTGTATTGCGGTAGTGCGAGAGTCGTGCGTGCAGTGTGTCCTGCTTCTGGACAAGAAGGGATAAACTGCCGAAATTTCGTTTTTTCTGTCTTTTTAAGACTGTTGACGAGGAGGCGAATAGCTCGATAAAGAAGCATTTTTCTCAATGGTGCTTAAGTTAGTTTGTGAACAGTCGTGTGCTGCTCTCTCTCGGGGACGAATTGAGAAGTGCGTGCTGCCTCCTATTTCTTCTTTACTCTTAAGAGGTTCAACATTCTTGAAAGATCATGAGCGTATCTATTTTGACCGGGAAGCAGGGCTCGCGAGAAAGAAACGAGGGATAGCTCCATTTCGGGGTTTCGTTGTCGTGTATAACGCGGTACAACAGTCGGCGACGGTTGTGCTGCACAGCTAGGGACTCAGTTTTCGACAGTTGCACAACACACAGAAAAGAAATGTGCTTGCCAGGTAGGCAAGCGCCTGTTTAAATATTGCAATGTTACATCCGTCCAGATACTCTTCGATTCAGAGGACTGCTACAGTAACCGTAGGTCTATAAATAAAGCGATGTCGGTATGTATAAAATACGGCTTCGAAACTGCGACGGATTTAATACGCCACAACTAACTCCTAAATAAAATATTAAACAGCGCTCATAAAGATTTGCACAACCTAATTGTTAGTTTCCTTTCAGCAGGCTGACAGTCACTGTTAAATTCCTTACGGAGATAGACATTACTTTACAGCCGGGCCTCCATCAACATGGTGTGCTTTGGACGTATGGCGGACTAGTATAGTTTCACGAATACCATCCGTAACAGGTTGTATAAATGCCAGTAAGGAAGTAGGTGTGAGTATTCATCTGGTCGTATACATTCTCCTGTTGTTGTGCCTCATGATTTACGATAAGAACAAGCATTACACTTCGTGTCTTGTTAAACTGAGAATTTACAGTTACGGGGCCATTCCGTGTCAAGACTGGGGTCGGCGTAACGGCCAGATTCGCGATAATATACTTTCAATCCTGATTCGCTATTTTTCTGAGTATGTTCCGTCTGAGCATTCGTCGATTGCTCAATGTTTATCTGGATAGGGTTTCTTTTTTGCCGCTTTAGAACACATTTTGTGTCGCATTATTCGCCGCAGAGAAATATGAGATGAAGGCTTCCAAAACAGAGGTGCCACAGCAAGATTCTGTACAAGGATCGAAGTAGTTAACTCCAACGGATTGTATACTCGCCAGGAGGACAGCCGATACATCCCTCTCAAGCAAGAGAAAGGTACCCACAGTCATCAAAAAAAACCGATACCGGTTCGTATGGAATAATGCGTGTGCTTGGTAGGGGAACGTGGGCAGCAGCTATTGTCGAACTAAGATGAGTTCCGTCTAAAGTCTCTTCAAAAAGAAAGACCAGCCTTCCTCTAGCGTCAAACACACGCCCCCCAGCACACTGACGCAAAGACAGCGGAACACTCACAGCTGCCTTTAGTGGCTCTTGTGCGTCTCATCCGCGTCTCTACGTCGTGTTTTGTTGACAGGTCACGCAACTGCCATTTCTTTGTGGATTAACGTCTGCAAGGTCCGAAGTTAGCTGGCTTCATTCTCCGTTTTTGCTACGCATCCGCGCTGCGGCAGACCATAGTTTAAGAGGGAAGAACTCAGCCACTTGAGATTTCGACGTCTTCCGTTCTGTTGAAATGTGTTTTGAACGATTTATTTTTCGTACAGTACGACGTGTATTTATGGCTGGTACGAGAACTGTTGAGACAAGCTCACCCATTCGGGCATGGAATCAGCACGCTTCTTGTCGCTGTTCTTCTGTTGCTTTACTACGGTCACGGACAGGGCACTAGTCACATCGTTTACAGTTTTCTAGCAGCCTTTTAATCCACAGTCACCTCTTCTTCTGGGAAGCCAAAGAATCTCCTTGATTTGTCACGGATGCTTTATTTTTACTCATACGTACCACTCTCAACACCCGAAAGCTGACACACTCCACGACGTATACCTTTTTTTCCTTTCTCGAGGTCTGGCTCTCTCCCCACGTAAACGATGGACATTATTCCGCGACCTACTTTTTCGCCTCAGTCGGAGGGGAATGAAGAGATGCTTGGGCCACCCGCCGCTAGTGCTCCACTGCCAGGTGAAGGGACTCACCTGCATCAAAGTCTTGCTGCAGGGGTTCCTGTCTCATCGTGGAATTTCTTTCACCTTCTGATAGCTGGCGACAGCCATTCCACTCGTCGAAGCGTCCAGACAATCGCTTTGGAAAATCTCGAGCTGTTCATTCCTCGATTCGATGTGCCCCTTTCGACACAACGGGAGCTGGCTCTCAGACGGCTGAGAACGCTGTGTCAAGCTGGACTCTTTTCTGTGGTATGTGCCGCCTATAGACACGTGGAGAGTTACGGATTTTATGAAAAGGAAAACACAGCTTTTCCAGCACCTCGATAGGCGGCAGAGTATAGTGTTATTTATCCATTAAAAGCCATGAAGTCACAAAAATTTGGAGTTAACGGACTCAGGAAAGCCAAAGTGTAAACGGGTGTCCATGCACACGAATTCTGTTGAAAGATGTGCCCCTACATGTCCGGCTCTATAGATGCTCGCATAAATATAGACATAGTTGAATTATTTGCTGAATCGTCGTATTTCACCCCTTGCGTCTGCATACACTCAATCTCGACATTCTTATACTGTAGGAGTATCTACCAACAATTCAACTTTGACATCCTTAGACTTTGTCGGTGCATACTCCGCCACTTAAATCGGTTGTTCCTATATTGACAGGATTATATCGGCAGGGATTCAATCTTCCATTATTTTAGTTTGCGTATGCCTCTATGTCCTTCAGTTTGACTTCGATAGAGCGCCTCGCCGTTTGTTGACCATGCACGAATGCTGTGGGATGTTGGATGCATCCTTGGCAACAAAATTCACTGTTCAGTTCAACCTCTTCGGCGGCACCCTTCTGAGACTCGGATCCAAAGAAAACCACGTTCAGCGTGAAATCCTGAACAAAATCGACACTCTGGAAGAGGTGAGCCGGATGGTATATATATATATATATATACACACACACACAACTAACATAAAAGTATCTGTCCTTATCCATCTACTTTTACGAAGATGGTTTTAGAATAGCGTCTGTTTGTGCCTCTGACTGTCGGTACAGACTTACCTTTGAAAATATCGATTGATTCGCCTGCATCTATACATAGCTCTCTTCACTCGATTTCGTACTTATGTGTGACGAACGACCGGTTCACGGGCAGCGACAACTGACCCCGGAATCCCTGATATGGTTATTTGTTTCCAGATCGGATGTTTCGCTCTGACAGAATTAGGTTATGGCAACAACGCTGTGTGCCTCGAGACAACGGCTACATACGAACCGGCACGCGATGAATTTGTCATCAGCTCCCCTACAACTCTATCGCAGAAATACTGGTAAGACACCGGAATAACTGAAGCTTGAAGAGCGCCGTCGTTCATCAAAGACGACTCCGTTGACTCCCGGCTTTTATAATGGAGAGTGCCATATTCGAATCTCAAGACTGCCGCGAGGCATGTATAGGGACGTGTTTCTTCTTGTGTCTGCTTCAGTCTTTCCGAAAAGCAAAACCCTCAGCAGCTATTAAATTTTGTAGCAAATCTCTAAAGGGAGGCTGTCCGAATACCCGAGGACATGTGTCAGAACGTCTCACATCAAAGCATATTCAGATACGCAAGAACACCGGCAGGCATGGGTGTATACATACGAAGTACGTTTTTGTGATTGCTGCTTGGAGAATCGTGTCCGTTTGCGGACTCATTATTCTTCCAAACAGGATCACAAATGGCGCCTTGCATGCTTCTTGGGCAATCGTCTTTGCTCAAATGATTATTCGAGGAGCCAGTCAAGGTGTCCACGCCTTTCTTGTTCGAATCCGACAGCCGTCGAGCAATTTAGGTCAGCTTAGACACGCCAGAATGTTGAAGACTCGCGGGTGGATAGAAAGGCATTTGTACAGTGCATGTGTGTATTGACTCGGAGGCAGCAACTTCAACACAGGCCCATGTTGATTCGTAGTTGCAAATAGAACTACTGATGAAACAAGCGAGCAGGCGTGCATGCGAGTGACTGTATTTAAGTGTACACATATGTGTGTGAATATATGTTCGTGTGCGCGCGCATGACTGCGTATGTACTTGCTCATATTTCCCATTCCGTATAAACACTGGTTTTTCCACTTGCCGACGCCTGTGGGAGCATCTCTCTCTCGACCTATCTAGCTGCCTATCTATGTATATGTACTCGTGCCAAGGGTACTATAGGCATTGATATCACAAGGATGTGCGTGCATAAAACATGCTCTCACACGTCGCTTTTCCTACTCTTACGCTTTTGGATTCAGCTCCGTGTTTCGCCTTCCCACGCGCCCCCCTTCGATTTCTTCGTAATGATAAAGCACGACGAAGGTGGTGACGAATCACTTCCTTTTTTTTGTTTTTATATGCTGGCTATCTCAGGGAGCTCAAGCGAACTTCGAGTCTGTCCCGGAGTGACAATCGAAGATATGGGTCACAGAATAGGATGCAACGGAGTAGACAACGCGAAAATCACGTAGGAACCGACCAAGTAGTTCTACACGACCATGCCCCCTCGACACTCAGTCACTTGCTTGTGATTCGTTGTATTGCACAGCACATTCAGTTTCCACTACGTTGGACTTCCGTGTGACTCCTTGTTTTCTGACAGACACCTGTTCGTAAAAACGCCTGCTTTCACCGGCATCCGTACGCCCATCTGTCTAGGCGCCTTTCCTTTTAGACCTCTCACCATTATCTTTTGCTGTTGACTCTCTCTATCCTGCCGCTGCCTCAGCTTTCATAACGTCAGAATCCCACGCTCTCATTTGCTTGACGGCATTACGAAGGTGGAGGCGGACGGGCGTGTCTTTTCCATCGTTGACGGGCCCGAGTCTCTGTCCGTGGACTTGGAAACACTTCTCAAAAAAAGGGAGGAGAAAACATCGGATCGTTCTGGGAACGGTGGAGGCAAGTCTGCTGTTTCGAACGTGGCTGAGGAGAAAGGAGTGAACAGCCAAAGGCCGTCTCAGAAACGTCGAACGACGTTAGCTAACTCTGCACAATGGACGAGAGCGGAGGTGAACAGAGGTGGGCAGTCGTGGACAGGGGATGCACTGTCGAGTTCCCAAAACGAAGGACAGCCGAACGCAGTTCAGGTCGTTTCGCCTGTGGAGAAACCCGAGGCAGAACCGCCTTCTGCGTCGATAGCGCGCAATCGCTTTCTCCTACAGACTGAGCAACTGCTGTCAGGACGCCTGTGCATCGCATGCATGATGATTGGAGGGATCAAGGTGGTCCTGAACAACACTCTCCGCTACTCTTCCACGCGACTGTCTACAGGGCCATCGGGTCTCTCGGATACTCCCATTCTGTCTTTCGCGGTACAAAAGCAGACGTTGATGCCCCTCCTCGCTCAGGCCTTGATCCTCATGGCATGGACCAATGAAGTCAAAGCTCTATACGAACGCTTTACCCGCGTTCTCTCGCGAACCGCGTCTGTGCGCCAAGCGTTTCTGAGAGAGAGAATTGCTCTTTGTGCGGCTGTGAGGAAGCAACGGCAATTCGAAAATGCAGAGAAGAGCACAGCAAACCGTGGCGAACGAAGTCGAGAGGAAACCACCTCGCCTTTGACAGAGGAAGCGCGAGGCGGCAAGGACGGGAATCCCACATTGTTCAATGTACACACACAGCGAAATAAAAAGACGGGGAAGTTGGAGGATCCGGTCCTTATCGGATCTTTGCCTGTACGAAGCCTACTAGAAGCGCACGCAGCTGCACATTGCGAAGTTCTCCTCCATTGCTGTGCTCTGAAGCCTACCGTGGCCTGGTGCGCAGAAAGACTTGCGACAGAGGGAAGAGAAAGATGCGGGGGCGGCGGATTCTTGAGTGCCAACCTTTTCGGTGAATTTATCGGGTCCGCGCACGCGGGGCTGACTGCAGAAGGCGACAACCGCGTGTAGGTCTTCAACTTTTAAGCGAAAGAGAGCAAATGAAAGACACATATAAGGAGGCGACCAAAAATGGCACAAACACACATAAATTTGTGTGTAATCTTTTGTCGTTCGGCAATACATTTGCGTATAAATGGGAAGAGGGGCGCCCATTATTACCCGTATTTATTCCTGCAACAACTCCTACCTCCATACATCAAGGCCCGCCACCGTTTTTTTTCGGTGTATAGAAGTGTCACATGTGCCGACAAATGCATATATATATATATATATATATATATCAGTGCAAAAGGATATTTCTATGTGAGTATGCATTTATATATGTGTATGTGTTTTTGCAAGTTGACACGTACAGACACACTCGTTCCCGTCTCTGTCGCATTCGTTTCACTACATGCTTCCTCGTTAAGCGCCGATTATGGCCAGAAGCGCCCTTGGCATTCCGCAGTAACATCATGTGGTGGGGCTGTGTTTCTGTGTGAGTCCGTAACAGGCTGTACGCGAAAGTCAGCAAGGAGGTTTTTGCGCTATCCTGTCAACACAACTCCCCTGTTTGGTTGAAAGCGCTGGCAGAGTTTCCAGAGACTTCCATCCGGGACGAGTTCGCTGCATTCAGCAGGACACTTTCTACATCGGGAAATGACGCCCCTTCCCGTTCACAGTCTCCTTCCTTCCCTCCTTTGTTTTCTGTCAATCTCGACCCCCATTTACCCGTCCCTCCTCCGCCGCAAGAACCGTCATTTCCTCCTCCGCTTGAGTGTGGACCTGGAGCGGCGAGTTCCTCTGAAATCAGCAGTTACCCACCTCCTATGTACGGGCCGGAAGGAGAACTTTTGAAGCTGATACACATTCTTCTCCGTCTCCGAATGAGTCGGAAGATCCAAAGGCTACGGCAGTTGCTTCAGAAAAAGCAAGCAGAACAGCGCGTGTCGAACCGAGATCCGCGGGGCCCTTTACACAGCCAAAAACGAGAAAGCGAAAAGTCTTTGCACGATCACCACCAGAGGCTGGGCGGGATGACGCAGGTGGTCCACGAACAGGGAAAGAACATGGAGAACACCATCCGCATGCAGAAGAAACAAATGGTCTACGATTTGTGGATGGCTGACGTGGACACACACGATTTCATTTACTCCTCAGCGCCCGCCTCCATTGCCAAATGTTTTGCAGATCTGGCAGGATTCGAGGTGAGGAAAACGAAGGAAAGAACAGTTCTATTGTGGTAGCACTGTTTCAAGAACACTCAGGATATCAATGAGTCCCTGCCGGCCCACAACTGGAAAAGAACGATAGCTTTGGTCACAAGGTAAAATACCAGAATCTGTTAGCAGCCAGGTAACCACAAATATATGTAGAAAACACGATTTTCAGTCGAACACCGGAAAGGCAGACACAACGTTCCCGGGAAAGCAGTTGCCTAGAAAGACACCATAATCGCTGGACTTTCCTCCTAGTTGAACTGACTTCAGGGATAGTGGGGAACGCTCCTTTCTAGGCATGCTTTGTCCTTTTTTACCGAGACGTCGTTGCAACTAGCAGCTAGAGGAAAACCAATGGTGGTCAACGTGGCTTGCCTTTCCCACGTTTTCTGGCTTTTTCCCTTCTGCTATGACTGGTCACAGGCCTACTTAAGACTGTTAGGGTACATGATGCAACACAAGCACGAATTGTGTGCCCAAGCCTTGGAAGCGCCCCTTCGTCTTTTTGGTCTATCTTGCCTTGAGGCAGACCTCGGTTTTATGGTGAGTTTTTATACAACCTTCGGTGGATGGACCACAACATAGAGCGGTTTTATTGGTGGGCTTTCCACACAAGTGACTGTTTTGCTTATCTGTGTGTATATATATATATATACACGCACATGTGCAAACATTTAAATATCAAAGACTATGCGGATAGATAAGTATCATTCTCACTGAAGTTAGAGACTGTGGACAGTCTCTTCGGACGCGCTTGTCCGCAGAGCGTTTTTGCGCCTTGTCACTCGAAACCACATCAGTTTAGGGTTCGCCATGTTGCAGTGTTAAGAATTATCCTTTTGTTTGTAAAGGAAGGATTAACATGTTTATCTGTCTGAACCAATTCACTTGCTTCGTCACTTCTGTTTCATACGCTCGGTTTCAGATGGCTGAGAAGCTGATCAAGCCCGAAGAAGTTCACGCTCTTCACCAAGCAAAAAACGATTCTGTTGACCGTGTGGCGGCAATATCCATGCAACTGATCAGTTGCTTTGGCATTCCCGAAAAGGTAACCACACTTCTGTTTCTAAACGTCTGTTTTGTGCCTTCGCCAACTCTCAGCGAACGCGTGCAGAGCTCCGTCAATATGTACCTACATACGTGCATAATATCGTCTCTTCCTGGTGCTTGTGTAGACGACCAGAACTACGTCAACACAAAAATGTGAGGGGGGACACACACGTACGGACTAAGTGAATCTATCAAGCTGTCTCGGTGCGGCTCTCTTAAAGATACGCAGTCAGACATACACGCATGCTTGCTTGTATAGAACAAGTCACACAAACATAGTATCCATCAATCTGAGGTCACACTACATGAAAAAGACGACTTGATATCTCAGGCAGAAGGCTCGTATTGCGCCTGCCTCTGGAGGAGGTCGAGAAGATCCGTCTATTCATCTTAGTTGGGAGGGGAGGAGGGGACAGAGCAACGAAGGAACCCACCGGTGGAGAACTTTTTCGGGATTGTCTTTGGAACAGAATGGGGAAACACAGTGGTGCAGATGCCTGATCGACTTCAGGAATTCTTGCCAGAGGTACGGAGGACAGACATCATAAATCCCGACATCCCACTGACTGCCAAACAGTTTATCTTTTGACCCCCTCTTTGTGTTGCTTCCTTCACGCAGCTCTTGTTCGCTCCTATTGCAAGAGACTGGCAAGCGTTCAACGATCCAAGCCGACCTACGAATGGGGAACTGACGCGATACCATGACAGCGGTTGAAAGAATCGCGGTTTTACAGTGTCTAGTGCGCCTTGTATATGAAAACGGCACTGGTTCCTTGACGAGCTTCGTGATTTTGGCAGCAGCAAAATTGTCATTTAGTAAATCCAGAGCCTACATAGCGCCGATTCTTTACTGATATATATGCATTTGAACTCATGTATTCCGTGAGACGCAGCTCCGTGTCTACCCATGCTGTGAACATATGCTTAGTAGACTTTTTGAGTAGGAATATTTCATTCTTTCACTATGGAAATACATATGCATGCCCGCGTTCCAAACGCTGCCCTTCCTCTTCAGATATTGGTAGCATCCATAGGGATCATAGTGCTAGTTTGCTCTCCTGGTTGGGGTGGGTTGTGCCACCCTCGATGTTAACGCCGACCTGCGAGTTCGCCTCGCTGCCGCTTGGCCAGTTCTAGGAAAGTGTCTTATCTGCCCAACATGGGGGGACGAACTGTGGAATGCGACGTCTTCTCCTCTATACGAAGATGCCGTTCCACACGCGCCTTTTACACGCCTACTTCTTTTAAGCACGTGCGAGGAGGGAGAACACGTACACAACCAAGGAAGACATCAGGGAGCACTGCAACCTGAGCCATACTGATGACCTAGAATGAAAGACACTGAGAAACCGACGTGCACATTTTTCTCCACTAGCAGTACTTCTTCCCGAGATATTTCACTCGAGTCACCACATTTTTCTCTGTTCGGCTCTGCGGGTTTATCTACATGAATTAAATAGGTTCGCCTCGCCCTTTGCAGCTGCCTAGCAACCGCTGTGCACAACTAGATAGAAACCGAAGCCCAGCACGCCCCTTGAACGACGAAACCGCCTTAAACTCAAACAAACAGAAAGTAAACAGGTTCCTAATTTCTTCCTTTCGAGCATAAACCAAGGCTTGTCTGCTTGGCATGCAGCCTTCCCTTCTACACAATGCGCTTTTAGTTTTCTCGTCAACTTCGTGCGACCGCGCTGCGACACGCGCTTTTCCGTGGCTACACAGAATTGTCGAATTGTTTTCTTGCTAGAAATCTGAAAAGATGCGCGACTGGGGGACGAAAATGAAATGGAAAGCACATTTCACCGCCTAAGAAGAAGACTGTCGTTTATTCTCTCAGCGGTTCCGTGGCTGGCGTGTGCCTCGACTCGTGCCACTCTGCGTCAATCAGCCATGAGCTAGCCGCGGAAAGAAGTTGTCACACGAGACACAAGAAAAGCGACAAGACAAACCTGATTCGGACATTTCCCCGCAGAGGCGGACTCGCGGCTTTCCGCAAACGCTGTTTTCATTTTCCTCTCACACAACGGGGTTTTTACTGCTTGAAAGGAACTGTCGCCTTTTCGCACTTGCGAGTATCAAGGCCTCGCCAGCCACAGGCTGGAGGCTCCGGATTGACCGAACTTACCTTTAACATACTCGATGATGAATAAGGTACGCAGGTCAACACATCTTTTTTTGATGTCTTTCTCGACATCTCAAATCTTTTGGTGTCTGTCTGCTTTGTATGGGTGGTCGTTTTCGTTTACTGAAACTCCTGCGTGAACAGTGGATCTGTCGGCTTTCCAAGGGCAGTCTGAGTTGGGAAACTCCACACTGGAATTCCCTTCAGCGAAGGCATGCACCTCGGCACATTCAACCTGTGCTGTGTGCTCCTTCACCCTTTTATTTCGTTATTTAACGTAGCGTTGAACGCCGTTCTTAAAGTATTCGCGCGTCTTTCGTTCTGTTCTGAACTACGTGGTGCACGTCGCCGCTAAACCCTAAGTCTTCCTCTGAGCTGGACCAAGTTGAAGGGAAGTGGAACGCTATTGCAAGGGACACTGTGGGACAGAGGCACTCTCGTGAATGGAGTAACGAAATCCGGACATCGCCGTCTCTCCGGGGAGGGCTGCAGTCAACCCACAAACCGAGGACATCTGGCAAAGATGCGTTACAAGAAAGGTAGACATGAGACGTAGAATTAGGCGAAGAGCCGAGAAGAGCGAAGGCGACAGATTCCGCCTGAAGGCGGGAATTCTCGCTGGACTTCTCGTGCTGAAACCTGTCTGGGGAAGAAGTGCTCAATGGAAGGAAGACAAATGCCGTCACGAGCAAAGACCCCAATGTCGCAAGTTTCCGATGCAGACACTTAGGCGGTGCGACAGAGCGAGACCGACGTCCGACCAAAGCGGGTATCGTGATGGCCGGTGGAGGAGAGCCTCTCGATGGAAGGTCAGGGAAGCGCGTTCGCCTTTTGCAGCGACTTCGTCCTTGTCTTCTCCACGTGGCTCTCCTCAGTCTGATCTGTTCTCTTCACCGCCGTTGTTTCCAACGTCGACAGCTGCAGTGTCATCTTCCTCGCCTCCTCTGTCACAGCCTACTGTCTTTGCCTTTCCCCATCCTGATCGTCTGTATTCACCAAGTTTTTCTTGCTCGCATTTGTCTTCTCAGTCTGTCTCACATTCGCCTCTCGCTTCTGCAGCTCTGTCGCCCTTTTCTCGCTGTTCATTTCCCACATTTTGTTCGTCTCCTGTGGAGGAGTGCACTTCCCCACCTTGTTGTTCCCCTCCTTCACCCTGGACACCGTTTTCGTGTTTCTTCCCCGCGGCGTCAGCCCTCGTGCATGCACGTCGTTGGAATCTTGGAAAAGAAGAGAACAGACTTTCACATCCCGCCTCGAAACAACGACGATTTATTCGTCTGCGTTCTAGTCTTCGCTGTCTACACTGGCCTATTCTTTTTCTTTCCGTCCTCCTCGTCTGCACTTGCCTGTCCCCTTCCCTGATGACCAGTAACCTTCCCTATCAAAAGCATGCGCCCTCTTTCTTTGTTGTCATCTTTTCCCACGCAGTCTCCCACAGTCATGGCGGAATCAGCCTTGCCTATGTCTCGGCTGATATGGGTGACAAGGGTGTCTTAAAAACTCTACCTCAAGACTGGGAACCTGCCGAATCCAGCGAGCTGAGGCTTTCACCTTCTCGCCGACCTTCCCCTTTTCGTCACAGTGTCACATCACGTTCTTCTTCTAGCCAAAAGTCTGGCAGGAGCGACACCTCTCGACAGAGAGCCGCTCTGCCTGTCCCCTCGGTTCCCTTCTTGTTTTCTCAGTATGGAATGGCCTCACGGGTCGTTTCTCCACTCCGTTTGGAAACGCAGGCAACAAAACCCTCTGCCTCATCTCCAGACTCCCAGGAAAAGAATTTGGGGGGGAAAAGTCCTTCAGAGCACGACTTCGTAGCCGCAGTTTCTCCCCATACTGAGATTCGACCGGCTGACAGTCGCAGTGCTTCCTCGTCGGGAGGAGCTCTACTTTCCATGAAAGACCGTCACCGGCAAGAACGGCAGCAAGGTAGGGGCGGATCGAGCCCCCCAAGGACCGCGCCATCCCCCAAGGGAGCAGCGCCAGCCTCAGAGGGTTCTTTTCCTTCTTTCACAGAAAGAAGAAGCAGCTTGGGAGAAGTAGAGAAACGTGAGCTTCTGAAGCTTTCTGCTGACGATTCAGCGTTTGAGAAGAAGACATTAAAGCTTCGCAAAGGCATTGTGAGACCGTGGCCAGTTGCGGATCCTAGCTTTTCCGGTTCTCTCTCAACTCGCGTTTTTTCGCCTTCGCGTAAACACGGCCCTTTGCTCCACGGCAGCAGTGAACTCGCGGAGGAAAACTCTACCGCGGAAGAAGACAGAAGCACGTGGATACCAATCGCTTCTTCGCAGGGAGACGGCGAGAGTGAAGATGGACCTGAGCCGCAACCAGAGGGTGTAGAAGAGATGCCTGGGTCGTCGGGAGGAAGCCGCCGTGAAGGCGAAGTGACAGGCAGAGGTGAACGGTGGAGTGGTAGACCTGAAGGGGCGAACAACACAGGAGAGTTGATGCACCGCCAGAAAGCAGAGAAAGGTCGCCTGAGAAGGCGAAACATATTAAGAGACACCATGGCGGAAAACGAGGTGATGGCGGGGGCAAACATGCTGGGGGAAATCGATGGCGGAGTGGAAGAAGCCCTGTGGACGGGGGCTTACCCTGGATCTTTTTTGGGAATCAGGAGCTCGGACGACGACGGAGACGACGGCGACGATGACGGTGATGAAGAAGAGGAGGAAGAAGAAGAGTCGAAGCACAAGCACCACCCCAAACACCACAAGCACAAACACGACAGCGAGGAGGAAGAAACAGAGGAAGACGAGGAAAAAGAACACAGGACACACAAGGCGTCGGAGAGCGGTCACAGTCACAGGGATCAAAGGTACGCGCACACGGGAGCCTCGGTAGCTCATATCTTGCAGGGGAATGAGGATGATGGGATGCGAGAAATAGAGGAAGAGAAACGAGAATACGATGAGGAGAGAATGGAGGAGAATCGCGAGAGAGATGAAGAGAGGAGAGAAGACAGACGAGAAAGAGACGCAGAGAGACGGGAAGACAAAGAAGAAACAGATGAGGAGATCAGCGAGGAACAAGAGGAGAGAGGAGCAAGAAAGGGCAGACGCTCAGAGACGCATGCATCGCACTCAGCCTCGTCATTCAGCACAGAAGAGGACCTTTCGACAGTCCTGACCATGATGTCCCCAGCCTTCGTTCCGGGCACGGGTTCGCACGCTAACACTGGCCACCAGTAAGCCGCTTTCTTCTCCACTCATGGCGAAGCTTGCGGCCACGATGAAGAGTGTCTTTTTTCCTCTCGCTCCCGCCGCCCTGTCGCCTCTCTGCATGCCTGTTCACCTAGACGCCGAAGGCAACCATGTGCCTCTGACAACCTAGAAAGGTTCTTCAACACCGAGCGCCAAGCACACAACTTGCGCAGCCGAAGAAAGAGGCAGACAGGACAAGCCTGGTGTTTACTCCTGTTTTAACGGAGGGGCGCTAAAACACACAACATATCGTAGCTTCTCTCGGGATTAGACTAGGGGAGAAACCTGTGGATGCTGAACAGGCCCTTTTATCGAAATTTACAGACTGCAGTGGTGAAACATGTGTTTATGTGTGCGCGGTTTACACGGTAGCCAGCTCTAGAGCAACGATCATGTGACTTAGTTGCACTTGACTTCTCTCTCTCTATCGCTGTCCACAACCATTCCACTACTACACTACGCTAGCAAGAAATGTGCATGCAGGTATACCAGATGTCTCTCATTGTCTCTGTGCGCTGCCTTTCAGCGAAGAATCCCTTGCGGAGAAGAAGCACAAGAGTAATGGAGCCGGAAACGCAGCCGGATCTGCAACTCAAATCCCAGCACAGGCAGGGCAAGCCGCAGCCGCTGGCACTCCTGGTGTGGCCGCCGCAGCCCCTGGCACCCCAATGATGCTTCAGAAAGTCCCTGGCGCTCCGAACCTTGTAGCAGGGGGCATTGCCGCGGCAATTCCTGCTGCAGCCTTTCCCCAAGCAACAATGGTGGCGGGGTCTAACGGCCTCCCTCAGGGAGTCCCAGTAGCTGCGCCAGCTGTACCTACTGCTCCTTCTGCCGCTGCAGGGGCACCAGCAGCAGCGGCTTCAGGCGCTCCGCCAGGTACCCCGTCAGCAGCAGCGGCTTCAGGCGCTCCGCCAGGTACCCCGCCAGCAGCAGCGGCTCCAGGAGCTCCGCCAGGTACCCCGCCAGCAGCAGCGGCTCCAGGCGCTCCGCCAGGTACCCCGCCAGCAGCAGCGGCTCCGGGCGCTCCGCCAGGTACTCCGCCTGCAACAGCAGCGACTTCAGGCGCTCCGCCAGGTACGCCGCCAGGTACTCCAGCAGCGGCTTCAGGCGCTCCGCCAGGTTCGCCACCTGCAACAGCAACGGCTGCTGGCGCTCCGCCAGGTTCGCCACCTGCAACAGCAGCGGCTTCAGGCGCTCCGCCAGGGTCGCCACCTGCAACAGCAACGGCTTCTGGCGCTTCGCCAGGTACGCCGCCAGGTACTCCAGCAGCGGCTTCAGGCGCTCCGCCAGGTACGCCGCCAGGTACTCCAGCAGAGGCTTTAGGTGCGGTGCCAGGTGCTCCGATAGCGACTCCAGGGGCGGCCCCGACAACAGCTACACCACCTGCTGCAGCAGGGACCCCTGGGGTTGTGGCAGGAGGGCCTGGACTTGTCCCGGCGGTGGTGGCACCTGCAGCAGGTGTGGCGCCACTTGTCGCTGCAGCGCCTGGAACGGTTGCTGGTGTACCACCCACCGCGGTGGTGGTGCCGACGACAGCGGAGCAAGCCGCTGTTGCTGCAGAGGTTGCCCGGGAGCAGCTGGTGGCGGCAACGTTGGCGGCAGAAGGCCTCGCGCCAGGGGCCGGGGTGCCGCCTCCGCCGCCGCACGGGAGGGGGTGGAAGGCCTGGAGTCTTGGCTTGCTGGCGTTTGCGATTGTCGTGGCATTTTCTTGCTGCGGAGGTTGTGGGTATGTTTTCAACAACAAGCTCACTCGCAGTTTGCGCAGAATGAGGCGAAAGTACAAAGACGCGCTGGCGAGGCGAAGGCTGTCGGAGATGGAGAAGCAGCGCGCAAAGAAGCATGGGGAGAAGGTCAGCGAAGACTCGGGAGAAGAAAAAGGAGGCGAGGGGAAGAACCATCGGCACAAAGACTCCAAGTCGTCAGACGAGAAAGGCGATGGCAAGCGCCAGGCAAAGGCAGCGCTGAAGTTGAGGGGGAACCCTCCCGCTGCGAGTGACAAAAATGCGGAGAAGAGATAATCATGGGGAAACAAAGCTGGAAAGAAGAGAGGAACCACGGCAGTCGCGAGGCGGGAGAAAGCCACCCAGAGTCGGCAGCCCTAGGGGGAGATGAGACTCAGCCAGACCGAGGGATCGAAAAGGATTCCCGTGAGCACAAGGCATCATCGATTTAAAGGATAGTAAATAAGTCTCCATTTTTGAGGTAAAAACAAACCAGTTCCCGACGCCTGCTGCCGCCGTGGGACCTAGGATGCTCAAAATGATTCCAGTGGTGAGGTATATATAATCAAGTTCTCTACGCCTTGCGTACACTTAGATATCAAAAGGATAGACCAGGTGGAAGAGCCAGCCACAAAAACGAGTGGGGTGTGAAGCAGAGAAATCGCGTTGCAAGTTTTCAATAGAATCAGAAAGTACCGTTTTTCTCGCTTTTGCTGCGTAAGGAAAAACGGTGCGGAAGAGGTGAATTGCACTCTGTAGAATCACAGTGAACCCCCCCTTCATGCCACTTTGAATCTGGCATCTTCTTTAGCATTCTCTTTGTCTGGCGAATTTACCCGGCGTTCTTTTTCCCGTCATCTCCAACTGCTAGAGGTCTGGCTTGCAGGGCTGTCAAACTCTACGGGCTTTGGGGGAACGTAGGCTTCCCTTCAGCGCTGCTGTGTCCCTGGCACCACGGAGTGCGGGAATGAGAAAGGATGGAACACGACAGGGTAAAGGCTGTCGTGGTTGCAGGCGATTTTGTGGAGCTGTTTGCTTCAGCCGTCCCCTTGGTTTGCCAATGCGTCTTCATTTTGTATAAAAAAGTCCAGTATGGCGTTGCCTCCTTTTTTTGCTTGTCAAAACACCGCGGTTTCGGTTGTCTGACCACGTGCGAGACTTTGTGTTTCATCCAGAAATCTGTTTTGTATCATATATATATATATATTCATGCATTATTGCGTATCTACGAGTATTTGAGGAAACTTGTGTACATATAGAATATGTGTACACATGTGTGCATATGCCGTCATATACACAATTGTGCAGGGATGCAAATCCTTGTCTCGCCCCCCACCTGAGGTGCATTTGCCTCAAGTTCTCAGCTATGCACAAAGACAGCTGCTGCGAGTCAAGACTCCAAGGAATCTCTTTCTTGGAACTAGAGACACAGGTGTTCTCGCTGGAGCAGGTGTACAAAAGTGACTTGATTCCCTCGGTTTCCAGTCAAAGCTACAGGATACACTTTTTTCAGTTTGCGCATCTCCAATTTAGCAGGTAAAATTACTGATGTTTTGAATGGCACTTTTGTTATGGATGGAGCGAAAACTGTGAATTGCATTAAATCAAGTAGACCAATAAAAGATTGTACAGAATTTCCAAATATGTTCCGACACAAACCGGAACAACAGGTGGTGGCGTCCATGCCTCTCACTCCAGCTTGGGGCACTTTTTCGTCACACCCGCGGGAGAAGAAGTGTTTGTTAACACGCAGAGTTCAAGTTTCGAAAAAATCTTTTCTGTATGCAGTCCAGTCAAAAAAAGTGAACTCGTGCCTGCTCTACAGTTTACTTTGCTAGCGCTTGGTCGTTTCTTCAAGCTGGTCATCCGCTGTTTCCCTCTGCAATGCATGCGCTTTCTTTCTCCGCACCGAAGAACAACTGTCGCGACACATCGACAGTAATCCTGAATTACGAGGCAGAATCTTCGGATGATAAACCTGTAACAGGGCATGTCTACGAAACAGTTATGTTCCCGTTTCTGCGAGTCTCCTCAAAGGGGAGAGAAACTCGGATCCTTGTGCTTCTAGACCGTACCCGGACAATCTTCCTGCTCTTATTCCTGTCGACATGATAGATGCTCTGAGCTGTCAGCACCTGGACAGACCAGCTGGCGACGGTGCAGATGCTCGTCTCTCAAATATACGCTGAATAGAACTCGACTTTTAATGCGTTTACCATGACACTCATGCAGAGTACCCTGGAACTGGGGTCAGCTAAGGAAAGGCCTTCAACTGTTTAGATCAACGTTTCACTGTGGATTCGCACGCTTCTCAAAAACACACTGTGAGACAAACAAATCCATGTTTCGCGCTCCAGACATACTAGACGTCCGTACCGTGGACGACGCGCCTCAGCTTGCGTTGGCTACCTTGTTTCTCCTCCTCCCTCTTCACCGAGTTCCTTGTGCTCGGCACTTCGGTCTCACAGTGCACTTCCTCTCTCGTAACCCCACGTTTCTGATATAGAAGTCGCACAAATATGATCAGAACGTTCATCCGACCTCGGTGCCGGCGTAGCTCGACGTGTCCAGCATCTGGCTGCATGCGCGACAACTTCACGTGCATGCACGCGGCGTTTTTCCAAAGTGTAAACGAGGGAAAAGCAATTTAAGTGGATCAATCAGTTACCTCCACCCTTTCTTTCCTTTGTTTTGTAGGTCATTCCTTCATTCGCTTTCGACTGCCTCCCGAGTGACTCAAGCTCTAGCTCATCGAAAGCTTCGCCCCCAATGGGCTCGGATTGAGGGCATGGTTTTTTCCGGGGCTGGAGTGTGCATTGTTTTTTCCTCGGTTTCTCGAGATGCGATGCCGGGGAGTAGCCTGATCCTTTCTGAACGTTCCACCTTTATTGATCCTCACTTAGGAGCGTTTCGCTGTGCTCAGTACAGCAAGCGGGAACGATGGACTTTCTCCATTGAATGGCGGCCTAACACGCTGGAGACAGCGGAAATGGGAACTCCTCGTTGCCTCCCTCCACTAGCCGATTGAAAGCCAGTCTGAGTCTCGCTTTCTAACTCTTATCTTGCTTCGCTCTTTTCTGCCCCCGCATGCTCTCTTTCTGTGTACTTGGGGTCGTTTGGTTCTCCACGGGTGCCGCCTCTTACCTACATGTGGCGGCCCTAGACTCTCTTTTCATTACGAACACTCTCTCTCTCTCACATCTCGCGTTTCTGCAATCTCTCCCGTCTCTGCGAGTTTTTCTCGAAGACCCTCATGTCCCTCCATGATCGCTCTGGCTCCCTGCTGGTTCGCCGCATGCGACCTTCCTTCCCCCCTCTCCTCTGTGAGCGTTTTTCTTTAACGACAGCCACCGCATCGACAAGTACAGGGTATGCCGGGAAAAGACTCCACTGGGTTGTGAGTTCGAAGTTATGCTTACAACGTAGATCTTGGGTCTTCGGAAAACGGTGCAAGGAAAATGAAGCCTTGCGCCGGCGTAGGTCTCCACGTCTCCCCGCAGCCGATTCCGGCGCGGTTCGGATGCAAGCCACGACTTAGGTTGCCTCCTTTGTCTTCGTCTTCTCGTTTCCTCCCCTCGACTCTTCCTCTTTCGTATCAAACCTCCTCTCACTCTTCTTCTACTTCTCTCCCCTCTCCTCTCCCCTCTCCTCTCGCTTCTTCTTCTCTCGCTTCTCTCTCCTCTTCTATGCGAAGTGCCGGATTTAGTTCTCGGTCCTTTCGGTTTGCGTCCGCAGGACTTCCCCGTGTTTGTTGCAGCAAGTCTCAGAGCGCGCTCAATGTCCCCCACTTTGCATTTTCGTCTCCTTCGTCTCTGTCGCTGTTTTCTGGGTCTTCTGTCTTTCCCGTGGCGTACGCTACGCACCTGTCATTTTCCACGGCCGCTGGCACGCCTCCGCGCCGACGCCTTGAGGCTGCGAGAGAAGAGAATGCTCTCGCTGCAAGTGCTTCTGAAGCTTCAACAGATGGCTCTTCCGAGAAGCCTGGAAGCAACTCCTCAGAGGACGAGAATGTCGACACGGAGACGCGGAGGCAAAGTCGCGATGCAGCAGAAGGCGAGATGGAAGATATCCTTGCAGCGGCTTGGCAAAGCGTCACGCAGGGAAGACACTTGAGTGCAGAACAACGAAAACGTTGTGCAGACGCAGTAGCTGTTCGAACGGGTGAAATTTCGCAGCTCTTCGCTGCGGTCTTGGCGGTGCCGGAGGGCAGCAGTCGCGATGCGGATGAGACAGACAGACAGGAAGAAATCGAAGGACGACGGCATTTCAATCAAGGAGAAAAAAAACAGGAAGACGTCCGCCAAGCAATGCAGGTAGGTTCCATTCATGGTCACCTTAGGAGGGAGAACGGCAGAGAGGAAAAGATGGAGGAACAGGTCGAGAAAGCTATCCGTGGAGAGACAGATCTACCTGTTTCAAAAGGCGTGCTTCAATGCTGAGTTGATGGAGACGCGAAACAACGCAACTTCTCAGCGGAGTCATATTTGAGTGTTTTGGGGGGGTGACGGAGAGTCGAAATACAGGAAGGCTTCGTCGCTGTTGCTGGCTGGCTCAAGTCCTCTCCCGATGTGGTTGCCTGATACTTGCCTCTCACGCCTCAAGCGCGTTCCCACTGTCTCCTTCCTCAAGTTTCGCCCCACATTCTCGGCTGACACTCTGGCAGAGAGGCGGCGCCGTGAGGCGTTGGAAGTGACGCTCCATTTGTCCTGAGAGCTCCCGACGATGCGTGACTGCTGCGTTGCGACGCAGTGCATTGTTTTCTTGCCAACGATATCCAGTTTTTTAGAGCTGTTTTCTGATGGAGGAGTCGAGAGGAGCTTCCCCACTGGCATCCTCACTTGTCTGTCGTGCTTTTTTTGTGTTAGCAGAGCATAGTTAAGATTCGTGCTCTGTGGTTCTCCATACACATTCACTGGCTTTCAACTGGTTCTGTTTCGCATCTGCCAACCTCGAAGCCTCCACATTCCCGACACGAACGTTACGGCTGCGTGCGAGATCCTCTGCTTCTTCTCCTCTGGATCTGCGTCCGTGTCTTGTGTCTCTCTTCTTCTGCTTTTCTGCCTTTTTGCTTCTTGGCTTTTGTCTTCTTTGCTCTCTATCTCTTTATCCCCTTCGTCTCTTTCTGTTGACACTTTTCGAAATGGTATGGAGTCTTCTTCCTCCACTGCTTCTCCTTTCTTCTCGTTCTCTGTCTCATTCCTCATCTTTTTCTCTCTTCGTTCGTGTTCTCTGTTATCTTTCGTCTCTTCGTCCTTGGCCCACGTCGCTCGTTTTTCCTGTTTTCCCGCCAGGACTTGGCTTCCTTCTTCTTCCTTTGCTCGGCTCTCAAGCTCACGTCTCTGGAGCTTCGCGAAAGCCTCTTCATCGCGGCGTCTCGCGCTGCTTCGGTTGCCCGTCTCTCTTCGCCTGCGATCCCATCCTCATCCAACTCTTCGACTTCCTCCAGAGGAAGAAGAAAGACCGTCAGTGCCACGGAGTGTCAGGAGGGTGAGGGAACCTGCTCTGATGCCGCCTCTCCGCCCTCGTCACCTTCCACTCCTCCTGTCTCTCCTCCTACTTCTTCTGTCTCTCCTTCATCTTCTCTTCGCCAAGAGGCATTGCCGCCTCCGTGGGCTGTCCAAGCTGAAGAGGCAGCGCTGCTTCTGCGTTGCCTAGGAAGCGAAGGGAGAGGAGGCACACACACTGTTCCGTACGTCTCTTCCCTCATTTCTAGGGCACTAAAGACACCGTCAAAACGGAACTTGGGACGAAATCAAGCGACCACCAAAGCTTCTTCAACATCTTCCTCTTTATCGTTTTCCTCCCCTTCTTCATCTTGTTCGTCGGATTCGTCTGCGTCTTCACCTTCTTCTCAAGGTGCCTCATCTCTTCTCTCGTCGACTTTATCTTCTCCGGTATTGGAACCAACCTGTTTTCTGGGGCTACCTGTGGACCGACCAGAGGCGATGGAGTCCCGACCTGGTGGGCCATTTTCCTTTACGGAAGTTAGAACAGGAATGCTGCAAGCAACCGCATGAGGAGTAACTTGGGATCCAGCTGATAGAAGTCTGTTCAGAATACACTGTAGATGACTTTCTGTAGACGCTGGAACTGATTAATACCGCAGCGCTGCCGGAAGAAATGAGGCTACGTGTGAAATGTTTCCCCATAAACCTCTCCCGTTGTCCGCACAAACCGTGAACGAAAGGTTCGAGGGGAAGATACCGATCAGCGTATCGACGGCGAATACTTCGCCGAGCCAGTTTTTCAATTAAAATTTCAAAAATACGATTCATTTCATTAAAACACTCTGTACAACGTTTGCTCGGAGACTGAATTCGCGTGTTTAAGACGCCCCGGGTTTCGCATCCCACCTTGTGTACAAGCATCCGCTTTCATATCTATCCGTATGTACATACGCCGATACGCATTTGTGTGGTGTGTGTATGCCCTCCCATAGATCTCTACATACATGTATATGCACAATTGTGCCTGGTGTTCTCTCTTTGATGCATGTGTACTTATTCAGAGAAAGGCGTAGCTGTATTCGTATCGCTATATATATACATATATATATATATATATACATATATATATATATACATATATACATATATATATATATGTGTTTATGTGTGAGTACCTGCTCATGCACATTCATATTTTATCACGCATGCAATGCATGTGCGTCGAGTCTCCATAAAAAGAAAGAGCATGCAGACCGATATTTTGGGAAAAGCTGCTGGAGGCGTTTTCTCTTTCCCTCAGAACACTTCGTCGAGCCTCGAATGAGGAATGCTTAAGAAGAATTTCTATGGTGGAGTGCACAGTTCTAACAGCTCTCTTCTAGCGTTTTTTCTTTGTTGGAAGAAACATGTCCGAAGACTCCGGAGATATTTCCAGGATGGCATTCACCCTAACCGCTTTATTGCGCTAACTTTTCTGCCGCTTCTGTCGGAGTTTCCTCTTCAGAAGTGAACGAAAAGCAGATTATTGAAACTCTGGTAGAAGCACTACTTGGGTGGACACGCGCCTCCATGGTGACAGCTGCTGGGTTGACGAATGCCTTGCAGGGCTACGCGTGGAATGCTGCAAGACGAGGTGAATACTTCTAGATTTTCTGAAATCGTCGAATAGATGCTTCGCAGAAACTTTTGACGCGACGCTGGTGTTAGGTCCTGCTTTCGGACCCAACATCGCTCGTTTCGGGGGCAGAGCTCAGTCACTGGTTGTGATCTTGAAGATCTTTGTTCACTGGATGAAGGTTCTGTTCTGGTGCATCCTGTTCTCGAGAGCATTCAGTAGATCTGTGATATGTACTTCAGAAACAAGTTGACATGGATCCAAGTGCTTGCTCCTGCTCTGGATAGAAACTCGAGTTTCTTTTTTTACACACACAATCTGCAGTTTATCGGTGTGCTGTAAATCTTTATTCGTCAAGTGCCGGGTTCTGTGTTGCCGTGGCGTCTGACTCCACGGAATAACAGGCGTCACTCTACCGTTACGTAGATTGGCATAATAGCAGTGACCTCTCCAGCGTTTACAAATGCTTTAGAAACACCTGCGTATGCATGACTACTGCTTGAGGCAGAGGCATAGAGGTGGAACAGTTGCAGTCCGTGTCATGCACGTATATGTCCGGCTGTTTCGATCGCCGAGAAACTCTGGTGGCGACCGTGGCTGCCGTTCTTTTGCCGAAGGAATCTCGTTCTCACAACCGTGTGAGAAGAGGTCGTCCAAGGTTTACGCTCGGATCTGTGGCAGTGGGGAGCTCCTGGCAGGAACAGCAAGTGACTCAATCGAAATCCTTGACCCATTATTTTTTCAAGTGCCCACAAAACTGTGCGTTGACATAGGGAACCGAGCGTCAAGTTAGATGCAGAGATGAACATATAACGTGTCTGTGAAGGACTCACATGCAAGAGGGAGCTTCTCCTGCGTTGCCTTATTCGATTCGAAAGTATGCTTCAACACTTCTCCATGTGCATCTTGACAGAGCTGTCTGGTCAGGTCTCTGTGTTGGTTGCACACTCTCAACGACAGTTTGTGTCTGGACACAGAAAGACGAACCTTTTCTTCTCTCTGCCTGGTGCTTTTTTCACAGGTTGTTGCCCCGTAGATCCTCGAAAGGTTGGCGTTTTTCTGCGGCCCCTAGAGCGAGGTGGAGCACATCTTTTCTCTCCTCAGCAGCTCGCGGAAATCCTGGAAGCCTTGCTGCTTCTCAACTGCCGGGCGTTTCCTAGAGTCAGTTACCTTTTCTCGCCTCGGTGCCCAACTCGAGGCCCGTTTACAGGGTCCTGTCTCAGGTTGTTGTTCTCCCCACTTGGCTGCATGCATAGAGACTTCTCCAGGGCTGCCTGCGAGCAAAGCCGTGACGCCAGCCTCACAGCTGTTCACATGTGTACCGACCTCAGCGACACGAAGGCGAACGCGTCGGAGTTCCAACCGCAGACGTCTCTCCACTAGAGAGTGCGCAAGCGTGTGGCGAGAAGTGGATCATTCCTTCTTCTCCGAAGGCTTCCTCGAACGCCGTGCTTCCTTCCTCTTTGGGTCTGTGTCCGCGTGTGTCTCAGATCCGAGAGGTTGTCGAGGTGATCACGGCGGAGCTGCTGCGGACAAATCAAAGCTCAGCGTCTGTGCCGCCTCTGAGGAGCAACTCCGCAGGTTTCGGGACGGGCGACTCGGCTCTTCTGTCTTCATGCTCTCTCTCCCCTCAGCAGCTCACTCTCTGGCTTGTCGTGCTCACAAAGTATCGCGTTGAAAACGATGTGAGGGTGAAGCGCTTGAGGGAAACTGGAGTCAACAGAGAGGTCTCGACGAACAAAAGGTTTAGATCTTGAACGTCTGTTCTTCCCCGATCCAGATTCTCTTTACTTAGCGGCGCATCGCTGAGATAATAGTCAGTTCAGAAAAGTAGAAGGAGAACCAGGTGCACACCGTATCTTCGCCGCACAACGCTGTGCAGTGAGGTGCTGCGTACTTTTTTCTCAGCATTTGGTGCGGGAACCTGCGTGCGGCCAAGGGGCCAAGCCTTTTGTGTTTTATTCTGTTTCGCTTCTCCTAGATCTTTTCTTCGCTGTGTTTTAAATACGTCTAGTGAGCGAAGTAGCAGCAGGAGAGAATTTAGGATGTTGCAACCTACAGCAGCCATCTGTGCCTTGTTTTCATCTTTTTTTACGTGCATCTATTCCCACTGGTGTCTGCCAACGTGTTCTAGTGTCTTCGCAGATACTTGGGAGACAGGGCACGCCGTCCCTGTCCTTACCGACTCGGTGCTGTACCCTAAGCCTCTCTTTTGTTTTTCGGCGCACCCTCCATATTTTTGCAAGCATGTGGAGATATCTATACATACAAAAGATATCCTTTAAAAATTACAAATTTGCACCAAGGCATGTATATCTAAATTCAGATCCGTGTAAATCTGGATATATATGCATGTAAAAACATATACGCATGCAAATATATATATATATATATATATATATATAAAGTTCTATAGACATATGCATCTCTTTCCTACGCATTTGGAGTCTGCTTTCTCCCCTTGTCTTTGCTTTTCTTAGGAGGCGTTCGAAATCGTGGCGGAGATTCTTCAGCAGCCCGACGTGGTTCGGCGTCACCTGTCTCCTTCGCTGATGGCAGGGCTTGCGTACTCTTTCGGAAATTTTCTTGGGGGACGGCAGCAAGTTTCTCTCGAGACGCTGGGAACTGGGGCGAGACAAAAACTGCATCTTTTTTCCTTGGGGGATCTAAGTCAGGTAAAGGAACTTACTTTAGCCAGGCAGGTAGCATGTAACATATGTGACCGCGTGTCAGCTGAGACATGTTGGTGGACACATTAGCCACTGTACGGTGTGAGCGCGAGTGAAACATAGGAGTACGAAAGATACCGTTGGAGCATCCATTCAGAGTTCCCCTCTTGCTGATTACCGTAATCTACTCTTGTTTCGACTTTTTATTGGATGGTATATTGCAGCACATCTAGTAGGGTTGTGAACTACGTTGTTTCTTGCAGTCGTAGGTTACATTGCAGGCATTTCACCTGCTGCCCCTCCGACGTTAGTGCTTTGGTTGTAGCAACGAAATAAACTGGTTCTGTAGCAAAAACAGGTGCTCCTTTATCTAAAACCAGTTCTGTTACTTCTTGCTACTTAATTTGTAGCTTAGTTTTGCCAGGCTTTTGGGTGGAAGTAACTTGGTGCTTATTACTTGCAGAGCCAGAGGTAAAGGAATTGAAAGAAGTTTACATAAAGCCTAGACGATTTCCCGAGCAATTTCTTCAGTCCGTTTTTTCCGTATCCAACATATGCTGGAGGCCTACTTACATTTAGAGGGTGGTAACGACCCTACAGGCACGGTTTACAGTTGTAGGTGATAGGTATGTCAACCTTTTAGACTCGCGCTTGAACCCTTTGGTCGCCTTTGCGCCGTCCGGACAATCGAATATATTCAGCCCTTGAATAAGGCGGGCAAGAAGGGTGAAAACAGAGGACGTTTGATTGAAATACAAACGTGGAAACAAATATAGGCAGCTAGTGTATCTTGACACAAGCACTTCCTTACGCCTGAAAGGCTTCTGAAGCCCACATTTCCACTTTTCCATTGTCGTTGAACACCTATCGTTGACCTAGGTTAATTGCTTCAACGGTTGTCGGCCACGAGCAACTGCGTAGGAAGCTTGCGAAGGAACTTAAGACAGCCAGAGGTAGCGATACCATGTGTGCACTGAGGTTCCGCCTACCGTTGCCAGACGCTGTATAGACAGATTGTTTTCGAGCTCTCGCTCGTGGTGAATCAAGCTGGAAATGGAGAAAAGGAGGGGAAGAAAAACTGAGATACAACAGAAGCTGCGCGCACGCAGATACCCACGCCAAGATAGATGGATGAGGCAATCGCAGGAATATACATGGATGGGCGAAGGCAAGGATATTAGAAAATATTGTACAAATAAAGATATCAGAGGTGTACAGCCCGTTGACTCTGTTGCTCACTCAGACCTAGAAGTCGGTCAAGAGTCGGGTCGAAAATGTGGGTTTTCTGTGACCTTCGTTTTGCATGTTATGCAGCTCCTTGTGTCCTTGACGAAGGCCGGCATCGTCGACCGAGTTCTTTTCGCCCGTAGCGCCGTGCTTGTCAGACGATCGCTGGCATTGCAGCCTTCTTCTCCTTCTCTTTCGTCTCCCCCGTCTTCTTGTGACTCTGTTGGATCGTCTGCGTCTTCGCCTTTGCTTTTTGGCTGCGCCGATGCATCGCGTAAGCTCGCTTCGCCGAGAGGACTGTGGGGGAGCAAATTTTCGCCACTGAAATTTCCTTTCCTTAAATGCGTGCTGTGAAGATGTTTGCCTTCACTTGATCAAGCGACCATAATTCTTTTCCGGATGGCTCTGAAACTCTAAACAGGCGTGCTCGGTGTGGGTTTGAGGGTCTCTTCTGCGAGTTACTTGAGAAGAACTTTTCTGTCTGTCTTCATATCATGTTCATCCGGGTAATGCGTTTTCGGAACTCACTGACGTGCAGTGACCAATCATCAGAGGGTTTCTCGAGGAACGCCTACATTGATTTAAGCCTCTCTATTCTCGTTTTCCCCAGTGCAAATCTGCATTTTTTTCGTGTTGTGTCTGCTTTTGTCTGTTAGCCGAGCAGGTGGTGAATCTGTGCGTCACATTCGCCAGACAGAAACAGGGCGACGAGAGACTCTTCGAAAGTTTAGCAGCTCTCCTGCTTGCACCTCCGCCCTCGTGGCTTATTTCTATCTTTGTGAAAGAAACGCCGTAAGCGACATAACATGTTTTCTTTTTCCGAATTTTTGAAGTCAAAAGCTCTATTTTTGACACGAAGGTCTCTAAGAACCTTTACCTACAGTGCGTTCTTTGCATGTGTGTCTTATCAGTATGAGTTTTTGAGGAAAGCCAGTGCAGCTCGACGTCCATCTCTTTTGCTCCTGCTCCACTGCCTGTTTTTCTTCCTCTCTTTTTTGCAGGCGTGGCACTCTCCCGGAGACGAGGCTCGAGTGTCTCACCGCCGAAGACCTGATTTCTGTCGTCGTTGCGTTCGCCCAGATTCGCAAGCTACAAAGGCCTCTCTTTGAGGTACAAAGTTGAGCTTTCTCGTTCAAACGACTTTTCTCGGAACTCGCACCACTCGTTGCTCTTCTCTCTTGACGGTCCCTTCTTCGGTGTGATTCTTCGGCTCCAGGTGTTCTGGAGCCAGCCTCAGAAGCAGATACGAATGGTTTGCTTACCTATTCATGTCCCTATATATACATATATATATATATATATATGTGTGTCTGTATATATGTGGATATTCGAGACGATGCAGGCAATCTTTGTTATTCAGGTGGCACACACGAAACATTTATATTTTGCGATGGAATTTGATAGACGCGGAAAGACATTGGTTTTTCGAGGAGAAATCTGTGACTTGTTATGTGGTGACTTGGGGTCTTCAAAAAGGAACTGTTTTTCGTCAACTGCCTCGTTCGCCGAACGTGTGTTTTTTATGAGAAACCTGGCCACGCAGACTCCGTTTGCAGTGCTGTTTGCATGTGTCCCAGACTCCAACGCGTGCAACAGAGTTATGTTCATGCGTGTCAGAGAACTTCGATATACTCTAGATATGAAAGGTCTTAAAGTTTGAAGTCACCAAGTTTTACAACTTTACAAACTAGATTAATACTTGAAAATTAGTATAGGAAAAATCGAGTTGTTCAAGCTCTGCTTTAGAAGTAACAAATTCAAATTGTTTTGTCCCTGCATGTTCGCCGCTAGTAACAGGAACTTGCTAATTTTTTTCTTTTCCTGTGAGAACTAAGATGATTTAGTCCTTCAAGAAAAACATCCAAAATTCAACAAATAGTGAAAAATCTCCCGGTGTGAGTGTACGCAGGCAGTTGACAGTCTGTTGGTTTCTCGAATGCAAGACCAAGGGTCTCTCTCTCCGTCGTTGACGCTGAGGATTCTTCAAGCTCATGCCAAGGTGAGAGAACGTGAGTTTGTTCTCAGTGCAGTGCCAGGCCACCCCTCTTAAACAAAGCCAGAGATACACTGGGGAATTCGCATTCATCTACAGCTGCGGTAATTGTTGAGTTTTTAAGTAGCGGCTGGTGGTGTTCAGCAATCATAAAGAACTTGGTTGTCTGTGTCTCGTAACTGGAATCATATCCAGTATCTTAGGTCTGCTTTTCTATACAAATCACATGGATTCTGGTATTCTGTGGTCATCCAAACGGCGAGAATGGAGGTTTCAAAGAAATAGGATGTTTAGTCGGGACAGTAATGTCTCCTTTTAGCATGCACATGCATACAGGCGAACTCCCACGAAGCAAGAGGTATGTAGACATTCAGGCACCACGAGAGTGCGTGACGCATGCGAAGAAGCGGCTGTAGATAAAACGCCATTTGTATGTGTTCGAATTCCGTTGACTTTTTTTTGTTCGAATTGCCGAAAAAAATCAGCTTCTGAGGTTGTCTGTGCCTCGTCACATTTCTTTTTTTGTCTGTGTTCCTTTCACAGCTCGGCTACCGATCAATAGAGCTACATCACTGTTTACTTCTGTCGCTAGCTATGAGGATTTCTGTGCTACCGACGCGACTCTCTGTCGCCGAGTTGCTTCAGCTCGTCGAGGCAACAGAGTCTCTGGGACTCGCACTTCCTCCGCGTCTCAGCGACTTTGTTAACAAAGAACTTCCTCCAGAGGTAATCGATGGGCCTGCTAGATTCGCATGCAGAAGTACACACAGAAGTCTATGAGCATCAGCGAAACAGCAGGTTTCGCAACACGACACTTTACACTCCAGGGATCATTTCCATAGACAAAGTATCTGCTTACAATGTGTAGTCCGGTGTGCCTTGGATTTCAGTAGCCTACAACAGTAAAATTATTCTAAGAATCGCGGTCAATCTGGGTCTGCACACGTATAGGAGCAGATTTCCTTCACGGGGATAAAAACTGCTATGAACATACAGTTAGAAGGAACCAGTGAAGTGAAAAGTCAATGATCGCATACACATATGCCTATATATATATATATATATAGTAATATATATCTCTAGCTCTCCATACACCTAATATATATATATATATATATATATATATATGTATACGTACCGACTTGCAAGGGGTGCAATTTCTGAGTAGAACCAATTGGTTGTTCTTCGTTTTATATGGGGAGAACCTAAACCAAGTGGGTCTACAAAGAAACCACCGACACGAGTTTGATGAGGTTTCTGTGTGTCGTATGCAGCTTCGGAAGAAAAGCACAACCGCTGATGAGGATTCCGATGAAGAGGATGCTGCAAACATGTGGCGAGGGATGCGCGTAAATAGCAGTGGAAAGAAAAGGAAGAGACAGAAGGCACGAAAGAGAAAATGGACGTGGTAATATCCACCTTCGATATGTGACACGTTGGCTTTCTGTGCATGTAGGTACGGTCCATGTCTTTGGGACGACGGTGTAACTGGTTTACACTATTGTACGTATACGTGTATATATATATGTATATATATATATATATATATATTTGTTTGTCTACATGTATATATATATATATATATGTATTTATGTGAATATGCATGTGTGCGCACATGCGTATACGTATGCACATTTGTAAATGCTTGCGAGGTGTATTCTTCGTTGCGAATAAACTCGTTGCGCGTACGCCCCGCGTCTCAGTAGTCCAGGTTGTCTACCATTTTCGGATACAACTGTCGACATGCATCTCGAAGACTGTCGAGAGCCGTATGCTCGCTGAGAGGCCAATTCGTCTCCTTACATGTCGACCAAAAACGGAAGCAAAACATAAAAACTTACAAACGCTTCGGTTTCACACACGCACACACACATGTACATACAATATATATATATATATATATATGTAGATATATATAGATATAGATGTAGATCTAGATATAAATAGATAAATAGACATAAACTTGTGGAGAGACAGTGGCGTACATGCAAGCATGCATATTCCTTTGTATTCAGTTCACTTGCGTCCGCATACGTAGACCCATCTAAATGGAGATGGAGAACCACATTTGTATCAATCGGCGCGTAAAGCGATTCTGCATAGCCGTTGTGGAGGTATACTTGCAGGCAGACTCACATAAGCAAATCTATATCGTTATCAATGATGATGTTGAGTCATAGTATGAGGGTAAGCGTTATGATTTGGTTGGATTGAGAGGACATTGGCAAGAAACACAATCTACTTCCTGCGAAAAGTCGTGAACTATCACTGCCTTAGAGTGTGTGTGGAGCGCAAATACTCAGATACGCACTTGAGTGATGGAAAAACTGGTGAAAACCTGATTTCTTCTTGGGGGCGAAGGTCCTCCCCCGGGTTTTCTCTGAAAAAGGTTCAAAGGAAATCAACGTGAAGTTTCGCAGCATTTGTGTTTGGTGCCGTGGCAGTTTGCATGCTGTAAAGTGCTCAACAAGCCTTTCGTAGAATAGCTTTCATGCCGACTGTCAACAAGAGTTTCCTAGAACTGTTTTTTCATCTCGATTATCAGCAAGTGTTTTCTAGAATTGTTTTGTTTTCATTTCGATTGTCATTCCTGCTTTCGTTAGTCTGTCTCGAAGGATGACACCGACCCCAGAGGCAGGTGTACAGACACCGCATAGGTTGGTGCACGCATGAAGCTGAAGGGCTAAAGCGAGCCCCGTTTCCACGAGCATCTTCCCGGTTTGCTTGTATCCTGGGTCTCCAAACGAGGAACCAATTGTGACGGTTATGACGGTTTCTTTGTGTTGATGGTGCGGGCGGTTGTAGCGCCGCCTCTCAATGCCTTCTTCATCGTCATCTTCCATCTCCGTGATCTCTTCTTCCTCCAAGTCTTCCCCACCGCTTTCAGGCGAAGGCAGCAAAGCCACTGGGCGCACGCGGCCAATTGCTTTTATTTCGAAATGGCCGTTGTCAAGAAACTGGCGCGGCGGACCTTCACCTGCGAAACAGAAAGAAGAAAACAGGCAGTAGATCTCTAGTGTACCTATTTTTGTGGCTGTATATACGTACATGGGCGAGTTAGTGCTCTCAGTGAATGGTAACTACTGTAGAATTCGCAAGAGCATGCACATGTACTGTCAAGTCCCTATAGATATATGCTAATGTTTGCATCCATGTGCATTGGCACATTTGTGCGCTCTTGTGAGGGTGGTTTTCTCTGCTATTTCACTTTTGCTGGCCTGAATTTTTATTCTTACCCGGCTTCGGAAAAAACCTGAGAGCTGTTAAGGCGGCTCGCGTGAAGGAAAAAGTTGCAAGGAACATGAGAATAAATGTGACGAGGGAGACGACCGAAGCCGATATGATATCGTAGCTCAGAGCCACGCACTCAGAGTAGTGGAGGAAAGAAGGGTACGGCCAACACACAGAACATTCGAGCTGACTGTCTGTCTCGTCTATCGACGCGGGAGAATTCGCAAGAGACATTGCGTCCGTCTTGCTCTTTCCTAGATCTGAAGAGGACGCGCGTTCGTGCTTCTGCTCGTGCTCAGCTTCCTGGTCTGGGGAAGAAAAACTGTCCGAGGCCTTGTTTTTTTCCTCTGCGACTGTGGAGGACAATCGGCCAGACGACGAAGAAGGTGGAAACACAGAAGGCAACGAAGTCTGTTCAGATTTACCGAAGCTTTGTGATGACGGAAATCCACACGCAGCAAGGCTGGGGTCCTGCGGATAGATGCCTTGCAGCACGGTCGAGAAGCTGAAGAATCACCGGAAGGGAAAAGAAACGAGAAGACGAAATACAAGCAGGCAGGCAACTTGCTGTCCAGGAAGAATTTGCACTTCAGTGTTTTTCCTTTTTCGCCGAAAATCTCCCATCGTCACTCAAACATTCATGGAAGATCTGACACTAAACCTCCTCCACGAATGGGCTGGCGTGTCATTCTTCTCGTCACAAACTTTGAAGTGTGGTTTTCTCTGTTTCTTTAAGAGGATCGGGATCACGTGTCGGCGGCCACACATGTTGAACTGTGGTGCCACTCATCACGTTTTTTGTAATAGTGGACTTGAAAAAGGAGACGCTACTCGCTTTTATGAGTATTGCATTGATGTAATTACCCTACTAGCACTCAGATACAGACAAAAAATCAGCGCTCTCAGGCAGAGTCTTACCGCACGACATTTTCGTTTATGGGAGCCATGACATTGTAGGCGCAGTACCCGAAGTCCTCGTCGTATTTGGCGAGGAAGCTTGCAAGAAGGAAAATCGCAGAGAAAACTAGAATCAGATGCATGCAACTGTGGTGGACACACAGGTGACCCGGAAAATGTGGAGGTGTACAAAGTAAAGGAGATATGTACGGACACAGACAAAACAATCGTGAACAAAGTGGCAAGCAGAGAGCCCAAAAGAAAAGCCATCTTTAGACAGTAAGGCCAGGTGTGCTACTGTGATACACTACAGTCATACAGACATCAGCAGAAATGTCATGAGACAAAGTTAGACACACCGCGCAGAGTCAACAAACCACAATTTAGCGTCACTTGCAAGAACACGAATATATGCGCGCACATTGAAAAGCACACTTTCCTGTGTGCCAGCACATTGAGGTACACACATTGCCGTGAGAAGACATGTGTACATGTACACAAGTGTCTCTTTCAGTGCATCGAAACTCACATTTGCGGTTGTGTAAAGGCAGCAAAGTCGACGTGACTGGGTGGGGATGCCGCCGCATATTTTACCAAGAAAAACGGATCAAACACTGCACCTTCCTCAAACAGTTGTCCTAGTCCCACCACCGCGCTTCCAGAAAAGCCTCCAAAGCAATCTGTGACAGCAGTCTTGATCTATGAAAAGCCGAGAAAGACAACAACGCAACGTTTGTCCTGCACATCCGACAACTGACGATTTTGTATCGTCACTACCGAATTCTCTCCTACCTCCCATCCATTCGTCGAAAACCTTTCGTCTGCTACTGATAAAGACAAAGGAACATCTGCCTAGTCTTCTGTGTATCCCATACCATATAATAATATATAGTAGACATGCATGCCTCATATATGAAAACATTTGCGGAGAAGCGTTCGTTTTTGTAGGTAGAATGGATACATCTGGAACGCGACTGTGTGTGTATCGACGAGCAGAGGTGCAGCCATCCACGAATCGTTTCACACCTCATGACAAGGCATTTTTCGACGACGCAGGGCCTCTCGCTGAATGAGAGCCACCGCCAAGTCACTCGGGAGTGAATCGATTCCGCAAAAAGAGACGAGTTTTACTCCGCGAGCAGCTGCTTCTTGTCCATATTTGTAGGAAATATCAGCGACGAAGGAGAGCTCTGAAGCGGAAAGCACCCAAGCATGCAGTGGAAGACGAAGCAGGCAAATCCACGCTTCCGGTTCGGAGTCTCAAGAACGCTCCTGAGAACCTATTGAGTTTCAGAAGATGACAAACGGGGAAATCAGCGTCCACGAAACAAGCCATGTTGTGTAGCAAGTGACTCTGTTTATCTCTCGGACAGCCTCGAGCGGCAGAGGCGAGCTATTCGGTTTTCGATTAGAGAAGAAGCGGAGGCTATCGCTTCTGGTTATGTTTCAGTTTTCAGTTGCACGTTGGCCCAAAGATCCTTGTTGCCCTGGCACCTGTTTAGCAGCTGAATGAACCTTTTTACGCCTGGAATGTTTCGATATTAGTCGAGTCTTTTGTTCCTTGCCTGCAGTAATATCGCAGTAGTGTGTTTTGGCGGCGACACACGCTTTCACAAGAGACTCTCCACACAGTCTGTATGGGCCACAGGCGCTTAGAATAACTCGAGTTCGACTACAGAGATCTTCCATCTCTTTTTCGTTTAAACTGTCGGCAACCAGGAGCTCGATATGCATGCAGTTTTCCCCGAGTCGATCTGCAAGATTTCTCCGCAGTTTTCGGAGGCGAAGCAGAGAACGGCCGGCAAATGCAAAGCGGATTGGTTTTCCAATGTTGTCATGACCTGAGAGGGGGGAGACCGCTGAAGGCGAAAGGAGACAGATTCCTTCACCTTCTGAGTCGTTCCTCTGGCTTTTGTTTTCCTCTTCGTGATTTTCCTTCACGTATTCTGTCGGTTCCTGTTCCGGAGCTTGTCCGTCGTCTTTCGGTTTTCCGTTTCTGTCTGCCCCTGCTTTTCCTCCGTCCTCAAAGCGCTCTTGACGGTTTTCGCCGTCGTGTGTTTGCGTTGATCCCACTTCTTCTGAATGCTTCTCTCTCTCCATTTGTCTCGATTTCGCGCTCCTGTTCGACGGAGGTTCCTCGTCCTTTCCTGTCCGATTGTCGGTGCTCATCTCTACCAGCTGCCCCCCCCCTACCTTCCTCCCTTTTCTATCTTCTCTGGTGCCGTCCAGCTCTGCCTCCGATATTGTTCGTGCACCGGTATCTACCCCTTGCTTCCGCCCGCTCTCTGGCTCAAACGATGACAACTTTGGTTTATGCTCTCCAGGTGTTACTACAAGGGGGCGTATCTGGGAGGCGATAGGAGGTCGATGGGGTCCGGAAAGCCCGTCCAGCTGTTTTTGCCTCTTTGTTGCAGATGATTCTTTTTCGGCCACAGCAAAGGGGGGAATAGAATTTCCGCATGTGAAGTAGCGTCTGGCCAGGTATTCCGCAGCAAACCTGGACACAAAGCCGGCCACGCAGGAAGGCATTGCACCGAAAAATGACCTTTTCTCTCAAGGTCCGAATATGTGAAGAAGCTGGTGATAGCCATAACAAGTATTCCTTCCCGGGTTGATGGCAGTGTGCACTGCAGAGACTAGAGTAGAAGCGAGAAGGAAAGTTGTTTCGTAGATTCTGGACGTTGCGGAAACGAAAGCAGTACACAAGCACGCAATTTCATATAAATGTTTGATTACACAGACGATTGCCCACGTGCACCTCTACACACATATATAAACATGTAGACAGTCTGCCGATATAGACGAGATGGGTTGCAACTCGAAAGAATACAGATTTCCATGCAGTGTAGAGTGAGTCGAAAAAACGCTATCGCTATACAGGCTCAACTGGTTTCTCATCAAAGTCCAAGCAGTATCGAGACCAACAAGGCGTCAGCCACAGAAATCTTGTCGTTTCCTAGCTTTGCTGCTTCTTTACCTCTTGTGTCATTATCTTTCGTCTGTTCAGTTAGATGAGTCTACGGATCCCTGTCTCTGCTACCTCTCATGCGCCGCTTCTAAACTGCAGATTTTCTTACCGGCCAGCGAAACCCGTCGCTCCCCACAAAATGACATGGAATTCGCGGTCTGCATCAAAAAATGGTAGAGTATTGTTTTGGAGGTTACTGGAGCCAGATAACGTTCCATCCGACGGCGCCATGTTTGTATGTTGTGTCCCTTTGGTGGCTCAGAGTGGGCGTGTTTTGTTTTCCTTTCTAAACGTTATCTCTGACAGTTTTGTCAGCGATACAACTGACCGTTAACGTTGCAGTCGTCCTTCCGTTTCTTTTTCGAACAGATACGTCTGCTACGCTGTGTGGAACTTTGTAGCGTGGACCTTATTTCGGCCTGAGTCACCCCAAATCGTAGAGGGGCTTAACAGTTTTGAAAGACCGAAGCATGAGAACAACACCCGACTAAGTCGGAGCAACTTGCGAGGGTTGGCGGGCTGGCAATGTAGACACGAGAGACGATTCTAACAGATTTATGTCTCCCTGGACGTTGCAAGTGGCAAGAAGTCACAATTTTTGCAACCCATGAAATTAAGTTTGATGAAATGCGCAACCGTCGTCTCTCCGGCGAAAACCGTTGGGTGTTGCGAGTCCTGAAAACATAAAATGGTAACCCTGTTTCAACTTCAAAATTTCGTTTCCAGCGTGACAACCGCACAGCAACCAAAAGGGCAGACTAAAGTCTTAGCCTAGTGTTAACAGATGCAGTGTTTTCCACTTGGGAAGAAAAACAAACACAGGTCAAACAGTTTGAAGAACGTGAGGAAGGAATCGTGTCGGTGCACTGTAGTCCGCGACACAGTTATCATCCCACGTCCCACGTGGACGGCGAGGATTCTTTGCCCGGCGGAAAAAAAAGGGAAAATGAAAAGGTGTCGAAACCATACGGAACGCTTGGACAACACATGAAAGAAAGAATTCGCTCTTTCCCCAGGTGAAACCGTTTTTTTTGGTGTGATCGGAAAACGTAAGAACGTCAATGGCTGCTCCCTCAACGACATGTATTATTCATTTACATGCTGAAAGTCATTTTATTCGTTTTTATCCAGGGATACACACAGGCAGAAACGATGGACTCATGACGTATGTTGCAGTGGATGTTAACGTTCTACGAAGGACCGCCACGTCTCTAGATCATTTTCGTGTGCAACAAAACGGAACGAAAAACAAGTTACAGATTTCTCCCCAGGCATGTGTGAAAGGGAAAATCACAGCATGGAGGCGTCGTATCATTACCCCCACTATTCTGACGCAAGAGCAACGTCAGACGAAGCCAATAGCGTCTACGGTTTCCTCTTCATCTGAGCGAGTGCCAGAAAACCGCCTGTTTTTTCCTGCTTTACGCCAGACGCCGGTGTGCTGAAAATCGACATCCTTCTACACGGCAGCGAAGCGAACCGACTGGTGATAGTATTCAGAGAAGGGAAGTATTCCAATTTTACAGAAGTCGCCTCGAAACCAGAGGCGTAACAATGTGCTCGATAAAAAGTGACTTTATGATCGTGTGCATTTAGGCCCATGCGTACATATCGTCGTCTCCGTCTGCCTCTCCATGCCTGCATGCCGTTGAGCTTCTCAGTCCCCCTGTAGTTCTTCAACAGTGTGGCTTGCTTTGTGCCACGTCAACATAGAAGAAAGGGAAAACACCGGTTTTTGGAAGTCCTCCAACAACCGATGGGCGACAGGGTGACAAGCTTCAAATCAGTCGGTGACCCGTTAACAAGATATCAACGACTTGTCAAAACACTTGTTTTTTCTCGATGAAAGGGACACGGTTAACAAACGCATGCAGATAGACTTGTACCTATTCACATCCACGAGGATGTGGACGAAGTGAGATGTTTCACGCCAACGCTGGAGAAGCAGAACGACAGATTTTGGCAGCCGGGGTAAATTCAGAAAGTGCACGCTCGTCCGCCCTCCATGTACCCGATTCTCATCGGACCTTTTCTGGGTGAAACCTTGATGGCACGAATGAGCGCCTTCGCATGTACATGAAAATCTCAATTTTCGTCAGAGTGCGACCTCGCAAGATCAAACAGTGCTTGTGGGAGCAACAGCCTCGAAACGCACTTGCAGATCTCTCTAAGGAAAAGATTTGCCCATCCTGGTTGGCATGCCTAAGCCGATAACGACGCATAAATATACAGCCGTGCATGAACGTCTGTATACTTAACGGTTATTGTGTTTGCATCTGCTTTTGAAAATGAAGGGAGAGACGCTTCGCAGCTTCCTTTTGTCGTTCGCTGTTTACTAACCTCCTCTGCTTAGGAAATATACATGAAAGCCTTGCCGTGCCGAGAGTAGAAATGTACATGACAAATACGAGTCACCAATTGGAACGGAGTAAATAAATGCTTCTTCCCTTTTCTGTGTCGCTGTGAAGGATTTGCGTCTACACGGTCACTGCTGGATTTGTTTCACAAGCCCGTCTGGCTGAAATGGAACTAGCTGTAAGCTTATCTACCTAAAACACTATCCTAAATGTCGAGCGATGTATCTCTCCAAGTCTCAGGACGTCTGATCATGCAAAAACGGTGCATCTGATAGCATGACCACATTCCCTGCCTCCCAAGCCCGGTTGCCAAAAAGTCGGTTCCATATATGAAAAAAAGTCATGATCACAGAAACGGTTTAAGCCCCATGTCACCATTCTTTGCTCACCGTCTCTCTCTCTCCGAAGCACACATCAAATACGAAATAGATAGTTACCGATTTGCACACGTAACTATGTACCTCTCTTGCTATCCATTTTTCCGTGGCAAGCCAAACAGAGCGTTCCACTCGTCCAGGCAAGGGACTTGGTATTTAGTTCTAACTCCCCATGGCAGTCAGCACAGTGTAACCGGCTAGAAAAAGCCACTCAGGTAAGATATGAGGTGGCGCTACGAACCCCCTTTTTCGTTTGACCTCTTCAATCCTACATTTGAGCGTCTATAAAATTATAAACAATTTCTCAAAAGCGCAGCACTGCTGAGCGGTTTCAGACAAGACACCTCCTTATTTCCGAAAAAAATTGCTTGGCCCTCGTTTTCCCTGTGGCTGGTTGCGCCTGTGATTGATCAACTACGGGGAATAGCCATAGCAAACTTTATCGTGGCACTTCTTGTGGAAAAGCCTAGGAGCCACGGCATTCCAACGAAGTTCCTTTCTTGTCAGTCCTGCACCGCAAATGCTGCTCTATGCAAAATTCTGTCTGCTGGTCCTCCACCACCTCCCCTTCTCTATTAGCAACTCCTTGATCGTTTCAATCTTTCTCGTTCAACTCCATTTCCCTTGGATGTTCTTTCCTGTCAATACCCGTACCCGTGTCTCCTTGTTATTACTCCAGTCCACTTCGCTGCTCGGACCACCGCATCGTCTCTCTCACTGCGGCGTCCATGCGTCATCTGCTCAACGTTCACGTCTGTTGAAGCCAAGAAGCACATCTCTCTTCCACCGTCCCTCCATGTTTCTCTCCGTCGTCTCCGAAGGACATGTACACTTCCTGCTTTCGGCGTAAAAAGTGCAAGGCAAGGACCGTGTCACTCATCCCTTCCTGCAAGTGCCCTTCGCTCTCTTCCTCGTCCTTCCCTTTTCTCCTTCTATACAGCAGGTTTTTTCCACGAAGATCAGGCGTACTTGGCGGAGAGATACTATGCGACTTCCCGATATTTTACTCTCTTTGTCCTTCTCTCTCGCTCTTTCTCTACGACACAGAACTACTTTCTCTCTCCGACACAGAACTACTGTCTCTACCCGACACAGAACTAGCTTCTCTGTCTGGGTCAGAACTGTTTTCACTGAGAGCCGCAGATTTCGGCCGAGGGTCCCGCTCATGCAAACAGCACACAGCGTGTCTGTGGTGCGCATATTCCCGCAGCGTCTCGCTAGCTGCGATAAGATGGGGATTCACTCCCTGTGTGTCTTGTGGAAAGCGCGGGAAACTGTGGTCTCTGTTGTTCTCGCCTTCTGCCCCCTGCTGGCTGCTCTCAGAGAAACTACTCGCCTCAAGAGAAGCTGAAGAGACAGCCCGCGTCGAATTCTCTGCCGAAACCTGTTGATAACCGAAGCAACCTACGCCCTCTGGCAAAGGCGGCACGTCGGACAAATACACGTATCCCTTTGCTTTTCGCCGTCTTTCAGAAGAGAGAGAAAAGCGTAGAGTCCATGCGGGCGGAAGGAAACGATGAGAAAGCAGGGACGAAGTGCCTGAAGCCACCAAGACAGAAAACAAAACACCAAATCCAGTATCGTTAACGTAGACACACCGAAGTATTCCGTACAGACTACGGTAGACTCTTGCATGTAATGGTACAAGCTGTAAAGAAAGAACATCGACACACCAGGCGAGACGGGGACAGCGTCCAAAACTGAAGAGCTTACCCGACGAGAGAGAAGAAGAAAGAAATCGGGTTACAGATTGCACGAAAAAAATCGAGGCACAGAGGCTGAGATAGACAACAGCGTGGACAAATGATGAAGCCAAGGAGATGCAGTCGAGAACGAAGAATCACGAAGCGAACAGACAAGGAAGGGCTGAAAAAAAAGTCAGACAAGGTCGCCGATCCTCTTCGCGGGAAGTTACACGAACACAAACAGATCACTCCCATATATATATATATAGAGAGAGAGAGAGAGAGAGATTGACGGTACACCATCTGTATACGGCAACCTCATTCCTCCTGCAGCCACAGGCATGCTTACCTCCATATATATACATACATATATAAATACGAGTATAAACATGTATATATATACATGTATATATATATATATATATGTACAGAAAGAGAGAGGTTTTCGTACTGGTGACATCTGAACGGACTTACCATATATCTGCTCCCCTCTTTCGCCTTCGATTCCTTGTCCTGGTGGCTTCGTTGTGCTCCTGTGTGCTTGCCCTTCAAGCTCGTTTTTCAATCTCTGTGTGTCGCGTGCTCTGCCTTTCTCGTTTATTTGTTTTTTCTCTGCATCTTTCCTCCTTCGATCCGCGTTTCCCTCCTGGTTGCATGCAGTCTCTTGCCTGTCTCCTCCCCCGTCTGTCTTTTCTCTGTGAGGCAGATCGTACAGCGTGTCGGGAGCGGGAAAAGAGACAGTGTGGTGGCGGTATGCCGTCTGCGCGTGCACTTCTGTCTCCATTTCCAAGGCTGCAAAGACTTGTCGAAATTCCTGAGGAACACTGTCGTCCTCGCCATCGTTGAGGCGTCCAGAAGTTGAGTCTACGCTTGACACAGAAGAAGGCAACAAAGAGAAGAAGAAACTCGACCCTTGGACGAGAACTAAGGGTGAGGAGACACCAGTAAGGAAATTGAGGAACATATGGAAAGAGAAAGACAGGCACCGAGGCTAGGCACGTCATGAGAAACACGCGAAAATATGAGACACAGACAAAAAGGAAGTGAAAAAGGGTTCTTCCATCGAGACAGCCACAGAAAACAGGGACGCCAACACCGCACCCATCAAATACCACAGGATGGCTGGAGCTGTGCAACAAGAAATTCAAAGAATGCGTCACCGCCGAAATGCCACCATAAATCCTACAAAAATTCCTTTTTCCCGATGCTATAGAATTGCATCGCCGAGTTCCTTAAATTTATCTCGTTCTGTGGGTCTGAGAGAGGACTTCATGAAAAAACGCTCCCATTGTTTCTCTCGCGCAACATACATAGCTAGCCACAGTTGCACATATTTCTACACATAGCGTATGCATGTTCAGAAGTGTGTAGTTACAGCTCTCCAGATCTGTATAGGTATGTGGATGTGTCTGTATGTGGCCAGAAATATGTAGACGGAGATGTGTGCAGTGAAAGGTGTACAGATGTGCAAACTAGTGCGTGCCACACATTCGGTCTCATTACAAATGGCAGGAATCTCCAGTTGAAGAGAGACAGGTGTTCTATTTACCTTGAGGAACAGACACTGGAGAATTCGACCTCTTCCACATCAACTGAGACTCCCTTGTTGTCCGCACGAGCTTCCCTTGCTTCAAATCTCTCGACACTCGCACTCGAGAGAATCATAATTCCTGAACAGATCAAACAAAGTCAAAACCTCTGAGCATCCAACTTCACCTCACGACAAAAACGCGTATAGGCGCTGCACAGAGTAACCAGGGAAACCGAGAAAAGGAGACAGCGCAGACAACAAAGACCCCGAAACAAACGCTTGTGTCACACGAGAAAGACGAAAAAACACGATTCGCTCTTGTCCGGAGGCGAGAGCACAAACTGACGAGAATGAGAACAAAACAGGCGCATGCAGTTTCGCTGTATATCCAAGAGACGCATAGGAAACAGAGATATCACGTACCCGCCACTGTGTGATGCAGATCTCCGTGTTGTCTCTGAGGATAATCGGACGAGACGTGAAGGGAAAACAACGGTCCTCCACAGAATCGAGGGAAGCGGCCTAGAACAACAATAATAACCACAGTCTAGGAAGAAGACTCACCTACAACGATAGAGAAACATCCTCCTGCAAAGAGCAAGAACTCCGTCTGTGGCATGTGGAGGACGTTGATGAAGAGAGCGATTTCAGCAAAGCAGCTGCTGACAATCAAGACGCTCATCGTGGTCGGGACCTACAGTGCAGAAAAAGAGAATGAAGACCTCGACCAGCACAGGAGTAAATGAATGAAAAGAGAGCGCCACCAACCAGAAGCGAATCTCCAGCTGAGCAGGTGACAGCAAAGAAATCGGGAAAGCGAGCATCCGCAGACACGAAAGACGTTTCTTCTGGAACTCTAGATTCCAAAAACGGAATCCTTACGACCAAGTGGAAGCATCTGTCTCCATTAGGCAGGTGCAAACTCCATCGCGGGAAGAGACTTAATTAGACTTGTGGCGAATCCTTCCTCCCCTCACCACGTAGAGCGCTTCGTAGCGCGCGAGGCCGACGTTCAAAAAGAGCAGCTGACCCACAGCCATGCCTCCGAGAAGAAGCAGAAGAATGAAGAACTTGTAGTGGAAAAGATTCTCCCAAGTCTCCTCGTGCCACACCTGAACGTCAAGAAGACGTCGGAAACAACATGTTAGAAGTAAACGCCGACGAGCAAGAACAAATTCACATCCGAGAGAACCTGCACCGCGTAGCGCGGCAAGGAACGAGGTGAAGAAGCGAATCCAGGACCCAAAGATTCGCAGGTAAAGTGGGCAGATGTGTTTCCTTGGAGCCCAGCAGAGACCCCAAAGTTTCACCTTTGTCTCCGTTTCGTACCTTCATTACATGCTCCATCAAGACATTCGTGTTGCCGCCACAGAGGCCACTGACTGCCGCAGTGCTGAATCTCCGAAACGCAGGGTTGAAAAAAAGCGGGTGAGAAGAGAAAAGTCGGCCTTCGTTGGTGATCAAGGCGCGACAAGATCCCGGCTTCCTGCGCCGACCTACTCGCCTGACGTAGTCTTCCTCTGTCCCTCTCCACTCTTCATCGTCTTTCACGGTCGAGGCGGGCACCGTCACACAGAGCTCTCTCGCGCCGAAGATCTCTTGGGAGTGTCTGTGACTGTCGTGACGGCCACAGCTCGATGTTCTGACGGTTTTCTCCCCCTGAAAGACCTCTGTCGGGTGCATCTGCATAGTGTCTCCTTGAAGAACTAAACTATCGCCTGTCTCTCTCGGTCTCTTCGGGGGGAAGCGCTGGTCCTTTCTCTCGCGCGAGTCTTCTTCTCCCCACCGGCTGTCTTCTTCTCCCTCAGAGAAACTCGTTTCCCGTTTCCCTCCTACAGCAAAGAGACCCCTCAAGTGCCGTTGGCCGGAAAAAGGAAGAGAAGGAGGTGAAAAAAGAAACGAAGAAAGAGGCGGCGCGAGAGAACGGTCTTCAACATCGGAAGCGACATACACAGAAGAAGCAACCGGCTTGTGGTCTCGGGGTGAAGGACAGGAAGCTGAAGAAGTCTTCTTCCTGTCGGTTTCGTTTTGAGACGCGAAAAGAGAAGGAATGGGGGACGAAAACGACAATGCAGGGCCCGCGAGCACGTGAAGCTCGAGTGTCCTGCGCTTGCTGTGCGCGGGAGAGCGGCAGGAAGTGACCGAGGAGAAGGGAGAGTGAGAAACGCTTTCGGGAAAGTCCCGGCCGACAAGGGCGACAAAGATACAGAAGGAGATGCAAAGAATTGACAAGAAAAAGTAGAACACGCAAGTGTTCTGCGAGTACAGTCGTAGTAGCTGCTCCAGAGAAAGCGGCGGAGGTGTATGAACGCCGAAGCATAACACCAGAAGAAGACCTAGCAAAATCAATGCGCTTCCTATGTAATGTTGCGGCAGTACTTGTTCCTAAAGAGGCAGAGAGGACAGACGAAAATAAACGGTTGTCAGTAGCGAGACCGAGTTCTCTTTCTTCTCCTTTAAAGTCAGAGATAGGCGCCACACTAAAGGCTCATCATGTGAATCATCATTTTGACTGCACTGTCGATGGAAGACTTTCAAAAAAGAAACCGACTACTCACCTGAATAATCTCATGTATACTCAAACGTACTAGTCTTATACGTATTTATATAGAGAAGCAATTTGTATGTAGTGCATGAATTAATACACGATAAGATGCATATCTAGAGATATATACGTACGGATGTCGTGTCTTACAAGTGTCTGAAGACAGAGAATGACCTGTCGCTGTGCATGTTCTCGCGGCGGCATGCATGTGCACCTCTAGCGTAGAAAGTAAGAATTGCACGGTACATCTCCATGCGTGGCTCTCTTACTTGAAGGACGAAGCGGGATAGAATGACATTCCAGAAGATGTGGAGCCCAGCAAATGGCGTGACGATTGCCGCAGTTGCAAAGTCGAGACTGATGATAGAAAGCAGCGAGTTTATTACTGTCCCGAGACATGTTCCGATGATCCACAAGGGCCTCAAATACAAGGGCCTTCTCCCCGTGGCGGAGCAATCCGTCAGCTTCTGTATCACCCCTTTCTTCCCCCGCCCAAGTACATTTGGAGTTTCCCTTCTATCATCTCCCCTTTGGCACTTCTCGCTGGTCTCAAAAGTCTCCCTTTTGTCTGCCAATTCTGTCTTCTTTCCTGGGGAAAATCTCGTCGAAGCAGGATCCTGCAGACAAGAAATCGACTGCTTCTTCTCTCGGGTAGACCGGCTTTTTTCTGCTCTCGAGTGATTCGTCCTAACAGCCCCTCCCGTCTTATTCGGTTTCGCCTCTTCTTCGTTTCCGCCCTTCGCTCTCCTTCGCTCTTCTCGACGGTAGCTTGCGAGTCTCTTCCTCTCCACGACAAACGAAAGGCGGACCAGAGCGTCTCCCGCAGCCCCGCAAAACGAGGCGACGGCGGCGAAGGCGATGCCCAGTTGCCACATGCTTCAGAGAACCTCTTTTCGACGAGAAATCTCTTCTTTCCAGGATCTAAATGTTTCACAGTCAAGAATGGATCTCTCGCCGTTTTACACAGATTGTACGACGCTAGAGCCGCGGAGGGGCCTGGTATCGAAGCAGGTAGGAAGAAACGGTGTCTCTCCCCAAGCAAACAAGGAAGAACAACAACTTCCACTCTTCTGTTTCTCTTCTTCTCTGTGGCTCTTTTCTTCTCTACCTCTCGCGTCCTCTCTTCTGTCTGCGTTTTCTCTATATATCTATGCTCCTCTGCTGCTTGTATTATCCCGGCGACAACTGGAAGGAAAGTAGATTTGCGGATCTGATGCATCAAGGGAGCGAAGGTGCAGTCCTGCAACTTCATCAGCTTAAAAAGTGCCTTTCCGTCTTTAGGAATCAATGCGTGGAGCGTCCTTCCCTCCTTTCCTGCTCTGTCCACGTAGTTGACCTCTCTAAGGCTATGAGCCGAGAAGACCAAGAAGAGGCAGACGAAGAGAGAGCGAAAAAGACACTTCCAGAAAGGAAACACGAACGGTGGAAGTCGGCACTCGTACCCTTTCAGTCCTCAGCAATACTCGTTTCTGTTCTATCTCTGTGGAGCTGAATCGATTACCAAAAAGCCAAAGGAAAACGGGACTACTTGCTATGCACGAAAGATGGGAGCGGCAGAAGGACGCACTATGCCACCTCATCTTCCTTGAGTCTACACATCTACTCCTTCCTCTCGCTGAAAGTCGTTTGAGGGGAAAACGTGGGCAAGCTATGGCACCAGTCGCTAACAGAAAAAAAGAGCAACTGGAACTCCTTCGTTGCGGCAGTGACAAAAAAACGAGGGCGATGCGAAAGCGACGAAAGATGTTTGAATCAAGAATGCTATCTACAGGGGTACAGGAGACATTTATTGAACGGAAAGGAAGTGCACCTCTTCCGGCTCTCCAATGTCTTTCACTTCCCCTTTCACCACGTGCAATCCATGTTCTGGTACATGATAAAGTAGATTCTCCACGCGAATATGCGAAACAGGACGCCAGAAAGAGGGAAAACTTCCCTTCGGTGCAACATGAAAACGCCTAAAGGGTGCCAACAAAACAAAGAATCGCGAATGAGGCGACAATACCCGGACAGCTATTCTACACGGCGCTGCGAAACCAGGTTCCCCTGGAGGCAACCTCAGTCCTTCTCTTCTATGGGAGTGAAACAAAGAAAACAAAGAAAATGTACAGTGACAGTGAAAGATAGAAAAGAACACCTTTTTGACACTCAAAACAGAGAAATGAAGTCAATGGTCAAGAAAAAACTCATTCACCACATGAGGGGGGATACGACGGACAGCTTTGAAGCCTTGAGAGAAAACGCGTTCGTGCTCTGTCTCTAGAAAATCAGGGAGGTTCTGTCACCAGAAAAAAGGACAGAGTTAAGCGTACAAAAGGCACACTAAGACACGCGGTCGGACGGCAACGCATCATTGCAAGTGCTGAGTTTGTTGTAGAAATGGCTAAATGGTAGAGTGCAGTTGATGCGAGAACAAGCACACCGAAAACCCCTGCCTTCTACTTTTGAGGGTTCGGTTCGCTACCAGTGTGATCCTCTCGGTGTAATCAGAAATAAAACCTGTCAAAGAAAAGCGCAGAGCTGAGCCGGTCGAGTGGCAGCTCTTCGAGGATAAATGCGACGAGCCGAAGGCGCTCCATTTTGTCATCTACCGTTTTTTGACTCTCTTTTGACTCTCGGCGCAATGTCGTGCCTGGCAAGTTGTGAGATACAGAATGAGAACGGAAGCTCACGAGAGGACGGCAAAGGCTTCGCAGCCGAGCGACTCGGCTAGAACGAGAACACGCCCAGACAGAAACGAGAGGCTAGCGACAGACCTGAGAGCGATGAAACAGGCAATGAAGCACGCAAGGAGAAAAAAGGACGGTGACAAGCGGGAAATGCCCTCAAGAACAGCAGCTAATGCGACCAGTTTGACAAGAACGAGGCTTCTTCGCCTCAAAATGAGACGCAGCCGGGCACCGAGACACAGTGCAAGAACCAGAGACAGTGTGAGAATGGCACGCATGCGCAGCAAAAGAAACCGATGCACACAACTACGTGCACACATAACGCCATGGGTGGTTACGGGCCACAAACTGTCCGCGAACAGAAATGATGGCAAAACAGAACGCTGTGCGGGAGTTCTGTCTGCGCAGCGCGATCGTGAGGAACAGAGTGAGGAAAAAAGAGGGTTGTATGACCACTGTGCACAAGGGTAGACATGCTTCCCAGCTCGTATCTTCCGGTCGTATGGACAGAGCTGGAAAATTGGGAGGAGAGTGTAGACACAAAGGGGAGAGCGTAGAAGTGTAAGGACGTGTTTCGCCGGAGAATAGTGATCTGTCTACATTAGCTGTGCACGGAGTTCATAGAAGGTTGCCCTGGAGCCAATAACACTTGGCTGTTCCAAACTTACGACATCCGGCCAGAGGTGGATGAACCGCAAGGAAACGAGATAAACCCATACCAACGCAGCTTGGAAGGGAACCAATCACCTTCGAGCCTTTGGCCACCGAAGAGAAGCTGCTTTCTCTGCGTTACTGTGAATGGCCCTTTCCCTGTTTCTTAATCCAAGACACAATGTAGGTTTGGATGTGTGTGTGTAGGCGTCTCACGATGAAGGTAAAGGGGTTCTCTCACTTCGCTGCTGTGAAATGTGCGCCGTCGTCTTTCTTGTCGGTACCGGTTTACGTCTTCGGTCCGCTGCCATGACTGCTGTGGATAGGCTCTCTAAGTGGAATTGGATAGACAGAACACCCTGTGGTATAGAAAGCATCGGCACTTTTTTCTGCAAGTTCATTTACCCAACAGCACGAGATGCCAGACAAAAATATAAGCCCGAAGCCACGGACGCATTTCGGAACTTTGTATACGAATTTTCCCTACAGTCGTTTCATGTTGCTGAAACCGTCGGTATTTAAGAAAACACAACCGTGTGGCGCATTCTATAGGGCCTGCATGTTATTAATGCCCCCGGGAAGGCGGTACATAAGGAAAATATATGGTGGTTGCTAAGGAAAGCATTCCTGTCAGCAAAACGCAACAAAAAGCTTGTCTTCGGCAAAACGTCAATTCGGAGAAGACAAGACGTGGTGTGAGAGTAGTGACCAGGTCGTAGCAGGTATCTGTTGACAATTTCCGATCCAGCATTTTTCCAGGAACAAAGCTAGTGCTCAAGTTACTCTTCTCAGTTCGAGTCAACCAGGCACTCATGTGGCGCACATTTCCAGTTCGAAATAGAGACTATCGGCATACGAAGCTCCTCGGTGGGTATTCGAAGCTGACGGTGTCATCTGGTTTTCCGTTTTTCAAGAGGAGTGAGCAGTGTGAGGACGCCCACAGGGAGGGTGCATATACACCTCAACAGTGATGTGGCAGCACAGGTCATATGTTCGAAATAGTCGATGCAACAGTAAAGTGTTGAAGTTGGTTGCACTGAACGAGTGACTTAATGAGTGCCGCCTAAGAGTGGAAGTCACAAAAAGCGCATTCTGGTCAGTCCTCTATTTGTCTCAACTTAGGGGCAAGTAGCTCTCCGCGTGGGCGCCTCAAGGTTTTCACGTTGTGGACAATATAAGGGGTATTTAGGGGAAAAAGAGATGCACTAGTAGATTCGAGGACCCAAGCAAAGCTGCCTGTGTGTGGGCTCAACGGATAGGTTTGAGAAACGATCAACACAGGCTTGTGTCGAATATGGTTGAAAGACAAGCATGTCCTGACAGGCTTGCGCGATCGAAAGTCATTCCTTCTGTTTACGAATCAGCTGTTGCCGCATTTCAGACCTCGTGTTCGACTGCCTCCTCAAAAAAAACGATGACAAAACCTATAGAAGGGAGGGGAAGGAAGCTAAATTGTGGTAGCATTGTCGATCTACGTGAGGCCGACACACCTAGAGAAAGACCACGGAGAAACAGCAGAACCGCTAAGAGCGACTCTGTAGATTCCTGTACGCCATGTTTTCCTCTCTCTTGGCATTCTTGCGCGCCGCCAGCACCTCTTCAACAAACGCCAAAGGTGCCGGTGTAGGCCTGACAAGAATCGTAAACACGCAATTTCTGTGTTCAGCTGTCTTTCCCTGAACTTCCTCAGCTTGCTCCACATGAGCACCTTGAAACAAACGACTGATTCACAGCCACAACCGCGGTAAGTCACAATTCTACGGCACGCGAAAAACGTGTAGCAGCTACCTGCCCTTGTCCCTGAGAGGACGTCCCCATCATGCATTCCACTATAGATAATTACAGGGGACACATATGCGCATGAATGACGAATCTGAAAGAGAGACCCAAACAGAATGAATAGATGTGGCATGTACGTTTGTATTTCGGTGCATGTGTGAAGTATCGATGTGCGTATATATATATATATATATATATATATATATATATACGTGCGTACATACGCCTTGACATGAATATATGCACGTTTTTTCTCGTCGATTGTTCCCTGAATTGCACTTTTCGCCTGTAAACCATATGAGGGTATAGCTTAAAACTTGTCACTGTATATTCACTATCGTCTACGAATGTCGCACGTGTTGTCCTTCTCTTTCTCGTTTTTACCTGACGGCCACCCTGTCGTTGATTCGAATTGACAAGGCTCTAAGACCCAGCGGAGTTGTGAAGAATGCGCGAGAAATTCTCCTTTTTTGGAGAGCTTGGAGGCACATGGGACAGGGGTGAGATGCCTCGTACCCGAGACCTGTGGCGTCCAACTCAACGATGCACACCGCGGCGCCATGCGCAGCATCCGGTGGAACCTGATGGGAAAAAGCGACACAGCAGCAAAGTAGGTGGACGAGAAATAGAAAGTGTCCACACTCAAAAGTCAAAGCAGGGATTCCGCACAACAGGAACAAACACAATCTTTATACTGGAGAAAAGAGAAATCAAATGAAGCATCTTAACGCAAGCACTCCACTGCACAAAACACCGCACGCTTAATGTGTCACTCTTTCCTAACCAACATAGCATGTAAGGCATGGAGAACAAACGGAAGGCGTGTGTATCCTTCCAAGCGTATTTGAATGCTTCTTACGGAAACCTGAGAGACCCACAGTCGGCCTTTGCCCTACCTGCGATAGGCAATCGACCTCGGCATGGACAACGAGAGAATTTATCTTCTTCGTCTGTCCCTTGCCTTTCGTCTCTCCTCTCTCCACGTCTCCAGTCTCGACTTTTGAGTTTCGCTGTCTCGTCGTCTCCCACTCTTCTTTCTGTCCAGATCGCAGCGAGTCTAGTTCCGCGTCTCTCAATGCAATGTCTCCGTTCCCGGCTTCCTGCGCATGTTCACCTCCTGACTCACCCGCCCTCCGCCTCAGAGTCTTTTTTCCCTCGGATTTCTTCTTCTCTCGATGGAGCACGAAGTTCCGACCCCCGCTGAGTACTTCAGATCCCCGCAAGGCCGAAAAAAAGCGAACAAAGGGATACTCAGAGGAATGAAGGACCGCAGACGACGACGCGAGGGAAGACGATGGAGACATCAAGGGAGAAAGTGGAGATGAAGTCGAGAAGGAAGAAGAGCCCAAAGCTCCAGTGTACTCGCCGGGTTTCTTGACCCTAAATAAAGCAGCGCCATGACGGTGTTTGTTTCGAGGGCAGCGCTCGGCCTGGTGTGCCGCTTCGAGAAAGGCTGCAAATAACACTTTGAGGTGTCCGTTGTGTTCCTGCTTTCTCTTCACATTCCACCCCTCGGAGACCTCCCTTGCAAGAGGCCTTCCCTCGTCTCCATCGCTTTTGTCTTTTAGTCGTGTAGGCCTTTTTGTCGACTCATAAATGCCCGGGCGTTCCGTTCCACTGCACGACACTGGATGTTTGAGAGGGATGAAGCCAGCAGCTTGAAGGCGCCGCAGAAAGGACGGCTGAAATACCTAAAAACCCGAAGATGGTAACAAGGGACGCCCTGAATCAAAGGAGCAGAGATCAGAAACGACAGTATTTTCTATCGTCCTTTTGCCTTCATGTAGTCGGAAGGCCCGACGGTGGACAGCATCTGGTATTGAGACCACACAAGGGAGTTCTGGGATGTTGAGACTCTCCTCTCACGTACCTGAATCCATCTGCTTGCTTCTCCGATCTCTCCCGTTTCCTCAGAATGCGCAGGGAAATCGAGAAAGATGGTTTTCTTGTCGATGAGCTGCAGCTGCCTGCGTGCTTCTTCGGCATGTCCAGCCGCTAGGGCTGCCCCCAGAAGAGTCACGTGAGTCCGAGAGTCGCCTGAAAAGTTCAGACCACTGGAGGAGATGCCGAGCTGAACCTCGAGGGCTTCACGTCTACGCGTTCCCTTGGGGGTCTCTGAATCGTTTGCGAACATGTGAAGCGTGGAAAGCGGCGAAGAAATTATTTTCCTTTGCTTGAGCTCTTCAACACACTCTTCCTCGCTGCTACCCGAGAAAGCATCGTTCATCTCCCTGCCTTCCTCGGTCTCTTCGCACCTCTTGTGGCGAACCTCTCGCCCTTCCTCGCCTGATCTTTTGACCCTGTCCCCGCAAATGGATTCCTCACTCTCCACGCGCTCTTCGCGTCTTGTGTTTCTTGTTTCTATGGCATCCCTCTTGAGGTTACACGGCCGAGCTGCCTCTTCAAGCAATTCACAGCAGCGCCGAAGTCTCCTCTTCTTCAATTCTCTGCCTAGCTGCCCTGCTCGGGCCTCCGCAGCGTCCTCCAGGAATGGAAAGAAAGACAGTAGGTCTTCTTCTCTCTGTTCTTCACCGGATGCCCTCCTTAGAGACGATGACGGCGAGGAGCACGACATGTCTCCTTTCGTTTTGGTGTCTTCCATGATTTGCGTCTCCTCCAGTCTTGAAGAGGAAGATGGTGGTGAGGCAGTGTCGAAGGGAGAAGGGTTCTCCATCAAATATTTAAGCAAACATGTGGTGAGCTCTCGGCGGTTTGCGCGGTCTGCGCTCAAGTTCAGCGATGGCAGTTCGCCTTCGAATTTCTCGTTCAAACGGTTGCTCTCGACTCTTTTGCTCTGCTCCGATACTCTCAGGGACTTGGACGACCTTTTCCGGAGCGACGAAAGATGATGGTTGGGATGCTCTCGGGTGTCCGATTCGTGCATGGTTGTCTGGTCTTCCTCAGCTACCCCCTCACTTCCTCGGTGCAACTCCGTGTTCCCATCCTTTCCTCGTCTCCAGAAAGAAAGCAGCTTATCATATTCAGGAGATAGAAGCCACCGATCTGAGTCGAGAATTTGCGTAAAGCGGTCAAATGCCTCCACAAGAACGAGAAAAAGTGGTTTCCGTGCATTTGTGGAAACCTTATCACTAGCGTTATATTGTCGACTGTCTGCGTGTCCATACATCTCACTTCTCGGTGCGCGTGAGTCACTGCCGATCCCATCAGCCTCCCGTGTTCCCTCCAGAGCACCGCATTTTCTTCCTGAACAAAATTTCTTAGCTGTGTTTACTCCCTTTTGTTGATAATCTCGTTGAAGTGAGTGACCTCCTGAATTTCGTTCTTCTTTCCTGTCAACTTCCCTCCCTTGGCCCGGCACCTTCGTTCCACCCTCTGCGTTCCTCAACACAGAAACGCCGGTCGCATATTTGGGTCCAAATATTATGCCACCTTCCACCGCGCAAGTTGCAGAATCATGTGGTTCGCTCTCTGCCATTTCTTTACCCTGACCGACACCTCGCTTCTCCTGTCTGGTCTCGCGTAGCTCCTGGACAACGTCTTCAACTAGCGGAGAAGGCAGGTACAAACAAAAGGTTTTTGCCACGAGAGGCAACGTCGCGTAAAAGGCACAGTTCTGAAGGACACGATTGAACAGTTGAGCGGCCGCCTGTCTCCGGCGGTCTGAGACAGATGGGCAGGACTGCAAGAAACCGTCGGACAGAGAGAAGATGTCGGAAGACGAAAGCGAGGATCGAGAGGGAGAAGATGGAAGGAGGGAGACCGCAGACGAAGCACCTGGAGACGAACCAGCACCGTAGTTTGCAATGATGGTCGCCAGAGCAGCGTCGTATCTCAGCTTCCGTAGAAAATCTTGAACGCGATTCTTCACTTCGGGATATCTCTGCCAACACTCGTCTTCTCCATCACCGCCGTCAGGAGCAGTCTTTCGTTCTGGGGAGTGCTTTTCTGCGTCTTCGTCTTCTTCTGGTTCTCCATCTTCCTTATCTTCTACCTTCTCCTGTCCCTTATCCTCGCATTCATCTTGTTGTGGTATATTGTTTGTCTGTATCTTCACAGCTGCACTTCCGGCGTGGCACTGCGATTCAGGGGTAGCCTCGAAAAGCGTGGCTTCGGTCGCTCTAGTCAATCCCGGTATATTAGCCTCGCCTCCTCGTCGAGTGAGGCCGCAGATATTTTCTTGTTGGTCCCTTGATCTTATGAGAAACAAATCCCGGTAGAAGGGAGAGCGTCGTTCTCCTCCCCGAAAAAGACTCGTTTTGCTCTGGGAGGCATGGTGGTCGCCCTGATGGCTGAATGAATGAAGAAGGTAAAAGGGATGAGTTGAGGGAAGACAGGAGGAAGAGGCATCTGCGAGGGGGAACAGAGGAGCGGCACAGTCGGAGTCACGAAGGGATGAATTCAGTGAAGTAGAAGGTTCCGTAACAGAACAGCGAGAAAGAAAAGAGAAAAAATTCTCACAAGGCCATCGCTGGGTCCCGACAGAAAAGAGAGGAACAAAAGAAAAGTGGCGAGACGGAGGGAATGCAAAGTTGTAACCACGTGTTGAACGAAGCCACAGCTTCTGAACGCGCGCTGATCTGTACGTACACCTGTGAGTCATAGGAAGACGAAGCTTCTCTGGAAAACCCGAGAGCTGCAGAAAGCGTGGACAGTTTGCGAAGGCCCCGGTAGATGCAAAGCGTCTCAACTTCGTCCGAAACGTCAGCTCTCGAGACTCTGTGGAATAACTCTCCATACACGTTGTGTTTCTGCTTCCTGCAGCTGCCGAGAAAAGGGTGGCTAATCCAATACGCCGAGGCTGAGTGGGGAAGAGTGGGCCTTGAAAGAAGCCACGTTCATTCGGTACGCCAGCGAAGGCGGAGAGATCCTTGCAACACGGCTGTCCACACAGAATGAGAGGAGGACAGTTTTGAGAGAAAACAGAACAAGGAGCGAGACAGTGGAAAAAAGGCCTTGGAGAGGCGGTCAGGTGGGACGGACATGCTAGATACAGTGCAGGTGAGAGGGAGTACGGAAGGGAAGAAGGCGCGAAACACGGAGAGAAAGACACAGAAGCGGAGAGGCAAGCGGAAGACCGCAAGAGTAGACAAGGGAAAAATGGAATGTAAGAAGGAGAGAGACTCGACGCACACACGCAACAAAGAAAGGCAAGAAAACAGAGTCGCCATGCTTCCTGCCAACCTATATAGGATGGTGTTCCCTTGAACCCAACGAATGGGAAAAGAAAACGTCGCTCTGCTCCGTCCATAGAGATCCGAAAGAGGTCCACGTAGAGACGGGCAGGAGGAAAAGAAGAGATTGAAAATGGGAAAACATGACGGCTGAAAGTCGAGAAACACTCCAGCTAGAGACAAGTCATCACCACCGGGGCACCGGCTGGGCACCTCACCAACAAAAACAGTTAATAGATGAAGAATTGAAAAGAGCAAAAAATGCTCAAATGGTTGTTTCTTCGATATGATTAACGGTGTAGCTGATGCACATGTCAGTACCCGGCATGTTAGTCGCCGTACAGGAACCTGTTGCGTTGCTGGAACGCATTTATCGTTTTGATAGACTCACGAAAAGTCAAAAAGGAAGTTGGGTCCATATGAAGTTGGTGTCTGTGTTTTCCACCATTTCAGAATACATCTGTCCAAAATGAAAAACCCAAATTGTCTTATTTTGGACGAGTTTAAAGCCGAAACTATCCGCGAACTGCCCTCCTCAGGAGACGTCGACGCGGGGTAAGTCCGAGATGGTAAGTCACATGCCGCACACCTGTCATGAAAAATGTGTTTTCTATAAAACAGAAATAGGAGAGGATAGTTCTAGACTAGCGAAGTCACTCCGAGTCGTGAGGAAGCAGAGGTTTCTCAGTTCTTAGCCTGGACTCTCGGCCCAAAACGCATGCGGACGGACAAAATCGCCAAGGTCACCTTTCGAGAGGGGGGTTGGTGTACATCTAGTTGCGTTGTGCCAACTGATGGGAAAAGTGGAACGATACTGATGTTAGCATGACACCTGTGCAAGGATAACCAGCACAAGTCGAGAACTGTAAGCACTTGTTTCTTTCTTTTCCGGTATAACTCTTCCAAAACGCACAAGCAGTTACATTAGTTTTCACGGGGGGTTTTCGCACCGGCCATGTAATAAACCTCTTCGTGGCGTTGTTCTGTTGTCGCACTTGCGGCAAGATCAGCTTCGCAACCAGCGAAAATTGACGGCATGGCAAAGTCAAAAAAAAAGTCACCCGCGCGTACCAGTTGCTCTTAAAACACATGTTTGGGGTTCCTCCTTCACTGTTAAGACTGTCGGCTTTTTTTCATAAGGCATGGGTGCCTTCTCTTGTTACTTCACAACTCACCCTTGAGAAGGAAACCATGGATTTGAAAATCACCAGCGACTCCAAGATTCATTCCTTCCGGTGCGGCACAGACCTTACAAAGCTGAATTCTGAAAAGGCTTCATAAGTGGTACTCGATTAGCCGTGCCACAACGAAGCGGAACTCTCAGGAAAATTGCAATTTGCTAAACTGTTGAGCAAGAACATGCTCCACACGCTCCCTGTGGAGGAACTGCCTGAGCCTCCGGGCCCGTGCTGCTATAATTGTTCTGCTACCGATGACTGTGGAAAGAATAATGCATCAGGGACGGACGGAACCAGATGCACGGTCACGATAAGCGTTTCAGCTGCTAATATCGGCAATGCTGTCTCGATCCCCGCCAGAACAAGGTCACTGGTGGCCTTTCTCTTTATACTGTAACTATCTTCTCACTTTTCCTTTTGATGGTCTTGTAGAACAGCTCTGATGGTAGTGGACGGCAGGAGATGAAACACTTGGTTGAAGTCCACCAAGCCTTTATGTCCAGCACACGAGTGATGAGAGAGATAAACCTAGCGAGAGGACACGAAACAGTACGTTTTTTTCGACAAGAACCATACAGCGCTGAAAAGTGACAGGGTGACTCGTGGGCATGACAAGCCCCGTGCAAGGCTAGCGACTGAGCACCTTTGTTTTGGTCCCGGCTCTACAACGAGTAGAGACGGCATTAGACGGGAGATCTCCAACGCCATGTTCAAGGTTACCGCTACCGGCTATATCTGTCTAGAGAAGTGAGGATGTCAAAGTGAAGAGCGTCGAGAAGGCATGGTATGAACCACGTCGTTCTTAAAAGCTTTTGAAGGGAGATCCTGTTCGTTCCACGGACAACAAACACGGTTGTTTCTAGGTCACGGTGGCCGGACTGTTGTGGTATAGTCTCACCATCTCCCTTATGATTCTGGTGGGACGGAGCGATATCGTTCTTTGCAGCTGGTAATTCGTGGTCTCCAGTCGGGCAATGAATTACACTACTTACGACATGGGGCCGTTCAGCGGTGTCGTAAGCCCATTTGCAGTCAACACGTGTTCCGGAAATAGCTTAGGAGAAAGTATCTGATGTTTGTGTTTCGGCTCTGTGACCACGCTCGGTTATTTTTACGAAACACTGTTCTGGAGCAGATGTCTGCGGGTCCAGACCGCTCTTCTAATCAATCTCTGGCTGGCGGTGTGCAATATTTCCAGTCCGCTTGGCACCTTGTGAACCATCTGATTCACCATGCACCTTACATATCAGTGAAAAAAGATGCAGCTCTTCAAAATAAAAACTAAAGTTGTTCATAGGTTGAGGGATTTGATCTCGTATGATTAACGCTTACATATCTTGAGGCCTTCTCTCGGGTAAGGGCTCATGCCGTCTTGCGGGAAACCACCGATGCTGCCTGTCTCGATGCAGCGCCCCTAGAGAGATTGTCTTCACCGCAGCCGTGCAGTGTGACGGTCAAGACAGCGAGGATGATAGTTACAGTCAAAACGATGTTCTTACGGCGCTCACTGTGAGGCAGGTTTCCGCGGAAATCTGCCGGACAATTTCTTTTTTGTAGTCAGAATAGGATCGGGGCAAAAGGATTTGTTGTATCAGTTAGTGTCGTCGACTCAGAGGGTCCAGACTGCTTTCATTTCTGTTTTTCTCGACACCTGTCACGGCCAAGTCTTGTGGTAAACTTCGTTTTGATGTATCTACCTCCCTACCTCTCTACTCCTGTGTGAGCTGCAGTTGTATGTGTGATATGGTCCAGGTTTTAAGAAGATACCGCACTGCCCCTTGAAAGTCGTCTCCAGTCACTGGAAAACGGTGATTGTCCCACCGGAGTTTAGGTCACAACGGCAGGATTCTGCTGAAAAGTCTGCTTTGAAGAGTAACTGTTGGCTTGTTCACATCTGTCTCTTCTGGACCAGGTGTCTTTACGGCGGGGAAGAGAATGGATTCAACTCGTAGGAGAATGGCGGGGGCTCTGTTTTTTGTCGTCGCAGCGCTAATGTCCCCTGCAGTGCCGAGGGCGGAGACAGCCACTCCAGGCCCGTCTACAAATACCTGCACTACGACTTCAGGCAGCATATCTGTTTCGGTTGACCAGACAACTAAGACGGTTTCCTTCATCTGCGGTACTAACGTGAGCGATGTGCTACCGTCTGCACAAGACACGGTAACGCAGTACTACGAAGACAAAAACATCACAAAATTGAAGAACTTGGTGGAGCTCTTCGGCATGGAGTCGAAAGGCACCATCAAGTCATCAACAGCAACGAACGCCTCAGGCAAAGAGGTGTCGTTGACACTGACAAAACTCCCTGAAAAGACGACAGACATCTACTTCGGTTGCGCCGCCCCGAAGCCACGTGAAGAGCTACAGGAGGGGGTAGGGCGGGAGACTGGAAACCTCAATGACGCAGACACAGCCAAAGAAAAATGCATCGTCACGGTGACAGTGCCTGCTGATCCAAATGTCAACAGTAAGCCCTAAGCACAGTGTACTTCGAGTGCTTGCAGAGGGTCTCTTGTAGCACATGAATTCGAGCATCACATAAACATGCCTGGAGTCAGGAGAGTCGCAGGCTGAAGCATCTGACAGTCTCAGCTGGGCATTTTTAATGCCGCGTTCATGCAACTTCCACGTATACCGGGTTCGTGAAGATTGGGGCTCAGATGATGCGGGGCGGTGACTGCGGGTGTAACCTGTTGCAACGAGATGTCGGTGGGGACACATGTGCGGCGAGAGAGGCACCGTCGCACTGCAAGTAAGACGAAGCGGCAACCGCCTTCCATCAATGTGACCCGCATGTAGGAGCTAGTGCCAAAGTAATCTGTCTCGTTTGCTGTCTGAATTTTCTGTTGGTGTCCTCGCCTTTGCTCTCCGCTTATGCCTGCAGCATGCACCCTCAAGAAACAAAACATGGATCTGAAGATCACCAACACAAACAAGAGCGTGTCCTTCCAATGCGACACAGGCATTTCCACGCTGACTCCCAAGAATTCTTCAAATATGATATTCGATGAGTTGTGTGACAAGCAAGTAAAGCTGCAAGAAGTCCTGCCGACAGCCACGCTAGTGAACGCGGACTCGCGCTACACCTTCAGCGTAGGGAAGTTGCCTGAGACTTCACAAACTTTCTGCTACAAGTGCTCCGCTTCGGAGGTTGGCAAGAAGAATGAGTCTCAGGGTTCTGCAGAAGCATGCACTGTGAAAGTAAAAGTTGCAGCCGCTAACCTGGACAGCGCCGCCTCGACTTCCGCCACAGCGGGATCAATGTCGACTCTTGTCTTCGGATTTGTTTCTTCAGTTGCCTTCTCGACGAGCGGCTTTTAGAATCCCTTTCAGTGCTGTGAAATACAGAACAAGGCACTTTTTTTAAGTTCACAAGGTCGATGTATAGGGGACATCTGGAAAAACAAGAGATTTGTGTGTGGCGGCAGGGCATGCATTGATGATCTTGGGTACCTTTTGCACGGCCAGAAAAGTAGTCTCGATTGTAAAGTACATTCTACACCTACACTTCAGCTTTTCAGGGAATGCGGGAATAATGTTTCAGGGACTGTGACGACGCCATCAACCTGGTGAAGCCAGAAGACTACACTGGCTCAGAAACGTGCATTATTTCGAGTCGTTGGTCATCTCTGAGGGAATGTTAGTGCTTCTGCAGGAATTGCACCGTTAATCTGAAAGACTCTTGTCGACCAGAGGATTTGTATGAAATGGTAGTTCTTTGGCGACCTCAAATCTCGCCGATAAAGCGAGTGCATCAGCTGTTCGACGATTAGACAGTTTTCCATGTATCCGTGCTAGATATGTGAATTTCTGCTCATGAACAAAGTTCTGTGGAAAACACCCTTCTACAGTTAGCGTTCTTAGTTGTTTGTGCCCTGCAGACGATATCGGGCTCCCGAAAATGACGCTTCAATATCGCGTTACTCAACACAGCTGTCACCTCAAGGTCTATAAAGACAACGTTTCTATTTCACTAAGAAGAGATTGCTTATTTTGGGCTGACCTCGGATGGCACATTTACGTGGCGGATTGTGCCTCGTTCTTGCATCAAGACTTCAAGGGAAGGGAGTGGAATCTGTTTGTCTGTCGTTGAAAGCAAGATTTTCTGGCACGTTCTCCTCTCGCATGCCCCGTAAAAGTGGGCAAACGCGAATAAAGGAACTATTTCATGTACGTCAGGGCGCTTCTGACTCTTGAAGAGATACTGCAAATTCATCTGTCCAATGCGCGTGCCTTTACTATCACTGCCGTTAACACATTCGCGGCTAATAGCCGCTGCAAGCGCAACTTTGGGTACATGACCTCAATTCCTACTTCGTTACTATGATATCGAAAGAAAATTGTCACAAAAGACAGCTCTGCAGTAGGTGAAGTGCATACCGCCCGCGTGCCGACATTGTAGCTGAAGCTGCAACACGGCATCACTAAGTTGGCAAGCTGCGCGTCACTCCACGAAAATACCTTCACGCCTTCACATACGAGAATGACGTGAGTTGCGACTAGTCTGCCTGCGAAGGATTCATCACATGCCTTGAGTGAACAATTCGGAAATGGGTACGACGCTGAAGTGGCGAGAGCAGACAGAAAAGTAGTAACTGTTCAATTTTCATCAGTCCTTGCTGAACTGTGCTTCGTGGGTCGTTTCCATGCCCAGCATCGATCGTCTGTTTCGATTCAACAGGACCAGAGTTGCCGCAGCGGAGACGAGCACTGGCTCCAGCCGACACACGTCTCCAAGACAGTCTCACTTTTCTGGCCTTACTTTTTTATCTATATCTTGACTTCGTGTTCGATAGTGGCATGTCTACTGCTTTGAGTCCATTCGCAAATCCTCTAGAAGAGTGCCCTCGACAGACGAGCCAGCCGGTAGGCAATTAAATGATCGATTATCGTTTTGAGAAGTTAAGTGTTTCTCTGGAAATCCAAAAGTCCCTCCTGCCCCAACCTACCCGCGCCACCCGCCTTGACAGGGGAGCGCCCTCCCACATGAAATCGTCCCTTCCCCAGGTGTCCAGCCAGTTGGACACGGCACAGTGGACAATGCTTAGAGAGCCAAACACGGCACCTACTGTTCTCACGGCGAAGCACGCTTCCCTAGATCTACTCCTTTCGCGTCAGTTTTGCTCTGCGGTCCAAGTACCCTTCTACGTACAAAAACAGGAAATCGTCAGCTGACATCGATTCGGATGGCGTCCTGGACGACAGTACCGTCATCAGTTCCAGCTGGTTTTTTTCTCGCTTCTCCTTCCTATCAGCTAGTAAACATTACTTTGATGAGGTTGTGTGAATGGATCAACTTCCTTATCTCACGCGGTTCTATTGAAAGACAGAAAACGCTTGAGACTAAATAGCTTCTCTGTGAGCGGCTCCGTTCAGGTATCTGGAGGAAAATTGACAAATCATGACCACGATACGCTATCCGTTACCAACAGCTGCCGTTAACATAATTGACGAAACTACGAAGAGAAAACCACTTCAAATTTAGTTTGCATCGATCATCCTCAGAGGATCCTCTTCGTTAAAACAATTCTGGAGTACATGTATGCGAGTACGACTCCCGTATGAGGGAAATGCGGATGCGTCTCTGAAGTGACACCGTCATACTTCGCTGTTTGCTCACCCTCCATTTTGCAAGACTGGACGTCTGCCAGTGAAAAAAGAAGTAACTGCTCAATGTAGTGCGGATGTGGGTCGCATAGTGATGAGTGGGATTCGGCCTAGTACGCTGCATCCTTCCCACGACCTGAGCTAATACTAGGGCACAGCAAGGCCTCTACGTACACCTACGAAGAACGTCTCGGAATACGTGACAACTTTTACCGTTCATCTTACGTAAATCCCCCTCATTAACAGTTCAACTACCAAAAGATGAGAACATTTCGACAACAAGAGACCTGAGCAGTCTCTCTGCAGAAACATTTCCCTCAGCTCCTTCAGGTCTCCGTAGAAAGAGCTTTATTTTTGCCTGTTCTAGCTGCTTTCGCGTCCAGTGCTGAGCTGCTGGTTTCCTCCAGACACTTGTGCGGACTCTCGACGAGAGTTTTCGGAGGGAAAACGTGCACAAAATGAGGCAAAAGACAGTTAATGTGCAATTGTCCTGGGCATGCCGGGGTCACCTAGCCAAGAACCCGTTAGCGCCCCCCATCACCAACCCTCCATGCTGTCTGCCTCGACACGGGAGCGCCCCCCGGAGTTTGTCCCGTCCGCAGCCGTCCCGTCCGTTGGACAAAACGACGTGGACGACGACTTGTGTCTCAAACGAAATGAATGATCTGCCCAGTACGCTGGAGTTTCTGACAAGAACAAACCCGATGCTGCACTTCTCTTTAGCAGACAAAAAAACCTGCGGTCTACAACCTCTGAAAAACTCAGCAGGTGCTCGGCTCTTCTGCCATTTTGATACGACAGAGTCGCCTTCGGTTCAACTCAACCATTACAGCGAGCGCGGATCTCCACAAGTCCGTTGCAACGAATATTCCTTTCGAATACCTGCTGTAGGTTGTCCCGCGTCTCTTTCTCCCAGAAAAGTGGTGACGATGGCGGGAGCTCAAGTTATTTTTTCGGAGGTGAGAATGACAGGGGCTCTGTTTTTGGTTGTGGTCGGGCTCATGTCCACTGCAGCTCTGGGGAATAACGGACAGGGCGACGAAGCGTCTAAATACACATGTACAACACCTGGCGCTCAAACTGGCATATCTGTCACAGTTGACACAACAACCAAGAAAGTCATGTTCATATGCGATGCGGAGAACCGCAATGTGCTACCGTCAACCACCACCACAAAGCTCACCAAGTTCTACAACGACAAAGATATGCCAGAAGAGATGGAGTTGGACAAGGTTTTCGGCGAAGGCTCGGAAGCCACTATCATGACTGAAAATGGAGACTCCACGTCAAAAACGACGGTCGTTCTGACGCTGGGAGAACTGCCTGAAAAGTCGACGACAATATATTTCGGTTGCACCAGCACTGCTACGTCCGCCGGTGCAGTGGCTCGTCTTGGAAGAGCCGACAGAGTGTCTGAAACGCCCGTCACGCCAAACCCCCTCGATGGCAAATGTATCGTCACAGTGACAGTTCCTGCCGACCCAGCTGCCAACAGTAAGCCACAGAAACAATCCCTGTGCCTCATAATTTGTTGGTTGAAGCCCTCCAATGGACGGAAACAAGCATCACGAAACTGCGTTCTCACACATGAAAGAAAGTGAAAAGCATATTCGAAAAAGAGTATCCGTTTCACAAAGACAAACCGCACCAGATGCAGACACAAGCGAACTAACACCGTATTCAGCCAATTTGTGTTCCTTACACTAATTGCCCTCAATGAATTGTGTCTTCGACTTTGTCTTCGCTGCCACGGGGTACCCTCCATCATCGCACGTCGTCGTGCGTATCTCGCGTATTTCTGCAGCATGCACTCTTACAAAGGGAAACATGAACCTCGAAATCAGCAGCACATCCAAGAGCGTCTCCTTCCAGTGCGACACAGACATTGCCGTATTGAATCCAGAAACTGTTCCAGTTATGGTATACGATGAATCGTGTAAGGAGGAAGTGAAGCTCTCGGACAAGCTGCCAACAGCCAAGCTCGAGTCGACGAAGCCGGAGTCTGGCCACACGTTCAGGGTAGAGCATCTGCCGGAGAATGCACAGAGTTTCTGCTACAAGTGCTCCGCTTCGGCTCCTGAGCAGAAGAATGGAGTGGCACAAAGTCAGAAGGATTCATGCACTGTCAAGATAAACGTTGCAGCGGCTAGTCTCGAGAGCGCTGCATCGACATCCGCCGCAGCGGGGTCAGTGGTGGCGCTCATTTTTGCTTTAGCACTGACCTCATTCTTTCTTTTGTTTTCCTTTTAAAGCGTGTTTGGGTTTAGTGAATTACAGGAGGTGAAAATGCTTGGTTGAAGTTCACCAAGCCTATAAACACTATATGTGTGACTCATTAGAATTGCGCTGAGCGAGGGAACAGGAAACGTTGCGTGGTTTCGTTGGACAAGCGTCCTGTAGAGGTGAAATGAGAATCAGACAGGATGTCGGATGTGCGTAGTATGTCCGCCGACAGGCCTGCAATGGAGCTGCTCCGTTTTATTATCGCCCCTTCTAGAGGGATCAGAGGTTGGGGAAAAAAAGCCGGGGAGTTTCTAAACTTGGTGAGTGCTGAAGAACACATTTGACGAGACAAACTCCTCTCGTCGAGCGTGCGTGTGTCTCTGAGTTAAGGTGCATGAGGCTGCGATATATGACACAGCAAGAAGACAGGCGTCTGCCTACTGTGGCAATTGCAAAAAAAAGGTGCGGCACCTGGGGTATCCTCAAATAAGAGTCTCCATACCTCCTGATATGTTGATGCAAGATCGAGACGAATGCTCTCGAAACTGGCGTCTCACAAACATATTGTTTTTCGTACACGGACACGATTACGTGGAATGCGCTTGAACGAACAACAGGAGTAGAAATAAATTCCTTACAGAACCAATATGGTTGTTCTTAATGACGTCCAATAGTCATGTTTCCCAAGCCAAGTCTATCTTCCAAAAAGTTGCAGGCGTAAGTTGTAAACGCTTTTGGGTGGAGGGGAGAGGGTTAGTTTGCATAGTTATACGGATCCGGTGGTAAATTCACTCTCAGCGCTGCCACAAGCCTTTTGAGGCGGGGGACCGACGTCTCTTTGTCACTTCATCTAGTTGTCTGCCCATGTCTATGCTTCGGTGCTGATCAATCACAGTAAACTATCCAGACGAAGTGGTTGCTCGGCATCAGGCCCACTGCTGATTGATGAATGAAACCATGCTCTCCTGTCACGACTCGTTACATTTCACTGTCACTAATACACTCGTAGCCAGTAGTTGCCCTTGCAAGAATTGCTCATTATACGTGATACGAAGTTACATTTTGTTGCTGGAATCATCTCATGTCTGTAAAAAAGACCGTTTTGGAGTAGGCGTATGCAAGTGCGTGCCTCTGGCGGGACAATGGTATGGATGAGGGTGCTAAACGCTCACGAAAATCTCCGTTCCGCCTGATTCCCCAACCTTATCACGAGACAGCAAACTTCTCTGTGGAGAATCATGGCGCTACTTAAAGGTAAAAATAAAGTAGTCCTACGCTGCATCCCTCTCTTCACGTGCGAACACACCGGAACGGGATATGTCCTTGACGTGTTATCAACATACGCTGAAAATGCTGTGCTTTTTTCGGTGTCCCTCTACAATGCACGCTTCATCCATATCCTATTCTTCTGACAACAGGTGTCCGTTTCGATTCAAAAATCCCACTGCCGTGGCTGTGGCCAAAAGCTGCCTGCAGCGGAGGAAAGTATCGAAAGAGCTACTAGCTATATTCTTTGCCGCTCACTTGGCTTTGCCTCCAAAGATAATACGTTTGTGTCTTGTGTTACTCCTATATACTCACGACGGCTGCCTCATGAAGCAAGACGCAACGCTAGAACGAGTTCAACAAGAAACATAATTTTCTTCTACTAGACAGTTTGCGGCTTTCCCTCAGGAGGGCCGCGAAACCCAATTTCAGCCATCCCCTCCCCGCACGCTGCCCGCCTAGACATGGGCGCTCCCCCATGAGTTTGTCTTCTGCGCAGCTGTCCAGTCACTCGGACAAGACAACCTGAGCGACAAAGCATGCCAAAGTTGACGCGTTTGTTGCACACTGTGAAGGCAATTTCTGGCAAGAATTTGCTTGGCACATTACTGCCTGTGTTGTCAAAATATGAGAGGAGAAAAAACTCTTAAAAAGTAATTCATTGTCACAGATTCGGGGAGTATCACTGGCGACAGTGTCGTCCCCAGGTAAACAGCCTTTGTAGAACCCTCCTTGTGTGAATTGGTGCGCAATTCTTCCTTAAGCGTCGTTAATAGGTTGGAATCATCGCGAGTGGAAAAAGCATATGAGTCACAGTCTCACTAACTTTCAATAGTTACTAGACAGCTCCACATCCGGCCGTCTCCCTTCCGCTGTTAACGTCATCGTTGGGCCTGAGTGTGACTCTCGACAGTGTAGGTGGACGAAGTGTGTTATTCAGAGTCTCTGCTCGTTTTTGAAAGACTGCATCCTCCAGCGAAGTGGTCCCCCTTGCAATAACCACAATTGTCGCAACGAATAGGAAGATGATAGGGGCTCTGGTTTTGTTTGTCGCTGTCCTCATGTCCGGGTCTGCCCTGGGAAGCCATGAAGGAGCTCAAAACCCGCCTGCCAATATTTGCAAAGGAGCAGCAGCATCGGAATCAGCAGGCATAGCTGTTGAAGTCAACGCGGATAGCAAGAAGGCGTCGTTTGTGTGCGATTCTGAGGCGAAGAACTTGTCGCCGCCAGAAAAACTCGGCAAGGTCACACAGTGCCACAAGAACAACGCACTCAACAACATGGTGACTCTTGCGGAGCTTTTCGGTGATGGGTCAGAAGCCACTGTTACATCTGTCGCCGATTCCGCTCAAGGGTCTGCAGTCACGCTGACGCTGGCAAGTCTCCCTGAGACTGCGCAGACCATCTACTTCGGCTGCACCGACGAAACGGAATCGTCTGAGTCGCCGCCAGCTGCGCGCGTCAAACAATCTACAGACGGGGCAGGAAAAAAGTGCACTGTCACAGTCATAGTACCCGCAGATCCGGCTGCGAACAGTAAGCCCTACTTGCACCGTGCCTGTTTTTGTTGATGCTGGTGGAAGTTTCATGCTCTTCCACGAAATCGAGCACCAGATGAACACGACACCGCATAACAACTGAAGTCATGTTAGACGAAACACTGGCATCGCGCCTATTCGTAACCGCGTCAAAGTCCTTTCTAGAAGAGAGATTCCATGCAGGTGTCTTGATGTGCTGAAAGTGACTTGAATGATGTGTCCGTAAGGCGACTCGGTACCTTCCGCATCAGTTCGCCTGTATAGTCATGCAGTTGCTGCGTCGTACGCCATCATCTTTCCGTGCTCATCCTCTTTATAATGGGTGTTATTTCGTGTGCTGCAGCATGCACACTTAAGAAGAAATTCATGGATCTGAAGATCACCAGCGAAACCAAGACGGTGTCGTTTCAGTGCGACACGGGCATTCCCATGTTGAGCCCAGCAGCGGACACACAGATATTCGATGACAAGTGCGAGGAGCAAGTTACCCTGTCAGATGTGATTCCATCTGCCAAAATGGCGAGGAGGGGCTCGCGCTACTCATTCAGTGTAGAGGAGCTGCCTGAAACAGAAGTCACACTCTGCTACAAGTGCTCGACGTCTGCTCCTGCAGGATCTGACAGGAAAGAAGTGTCTGAAAACAACGCAAACGCGTGCGTTGTCAAGATCAAAGTTTCGACCGCTAATCTCGACAGTGCTGCCTCGACTACCGGCGTAGCAGCCTCGCTGCTGGGTCTCGTTTTCAGGCTAGGTGTTTCCGTGTTCTTCGTTCAGTTGTTCTTTTGAGGCCCTCTCTAGGCGGCGTGAATCACATGAAGCGCGGGGAAATCGCGCCACGACGCCGCTAACTACATTCAGGTCCGAATTGCGACCAAGAAGAGACTAGCATATGATGGGGAGGATCCGAAAATGATGCGGGGCTTTCTCCCAACGAGCAGTCTGTAGCTCTGAACGGAGACCATCCATGCTCGCCGACAGGCTTGCAATGTTGATTCGTCCTCTCGTTCACGGCAGTCCATGAATTTGAGAAAACGGGGGTCATAGAATGTGAGGACAGCTAAAACATGGTAGATACTGATGCCCACAAGAATTGAGGAGTACTCAGGATACCAACCAACCCCAGTACTCTGACAGAAGCTCTAGGATTCTGTCGATCGTGGCCAAGCAGAGGCGCACAAAACACGTTGATAAGTGTGTTACAAAGTGTTGCAACCCCGCTGAAACCGTTTCTAACGATTTTTCCTTAAAGCGTCAATTTGGCGAGCTGAGCAACGGATGACCAACGGGGGCTGCACTCCACGCAGACATGCTGTACCTGCATGGGGGTTTTGCACAGGACCAGGAATGTGTGAAGCCTGGTCAACAAGCTATGGCGGCTGCTTCACTTGTTTCTGTACATACTGAGGGAAATGTTCAGAGTGATTTCACACAATGAGTGTAACACAACAACTTTATCCTCGTAGCTTTTGAAGGCGATACGAATGAGGTTCGTGCAGCAGTACAACAAAAATTTCAACCTCGGTGGACATGCACCTGCAGCAGGTTCTTTCGTCTTCCTTCCTCACGCTTCTCTGCGAAGCAAAGGATGCATTTAATTGTGCTAAAGTAGCCCAAAATTCATGGTGGTATCTGCTTCAGTGTCCCGTTAACCCTAGAAAACGCGTCAGGCGTACTGTCTTTTCCCGATTAGCCGTAAATCTAATATCTGAGGGATGCAGATAAACTGTGATTTCGGAACATGATCATTTACTAACAAGTGCTGTTAAGGCATTCACAATCACGCTTGCTAGGGACAGTTCTGGAGTAGGTGTAGGCGAGTGTACTTCACGGATGGTGATCAAGAGTGTGAACTCTAAGAAGACTGCTTCGATTCTCTTCACCTAGTTCACCGTTCATTTCATGAGGCTCCGCGTATCGCTGGAAAAGAAAAACAAGCAGTAATTCACGCCGAATATTGAAGAGGGTTACTTTAAAAATCTTTTGGTTCTCCTACCTACGATGCATTAATCAACGACATGCGCTACTACGCTGAGTGCTGTTTGTTCGTAGTTTGACGGTAAGCACTGGGAAGAATCGATGTAATGTTCTCTTTAATGGTTGCTGAAATGTGTATGGCAACTCTTTCAAGTAACTGACAACAGAGGTAGCCTTCGACTCGAAGAGATTATGGTTGTCACTGTGGGCAAACACGTGTTCCGACTACAGGTCTTGGAGGAAACAAATTGATTGTTTTGACCCTGTGGCATGCAAGTTTGCTTTAAAATGCCATATTTGTCACATTGAGTCACTGTCGGATCCGTATGTCACCGAATATACAGAGAGAGAGACGTCACGAAAACTACAGGAGACGGATTAGTGCACTGCGGGAGTGGGTGACAAAAATTGTTCGAGGCCTCCTCTTGAGGGCAGCAAGCCCCACCGGGAGTGACCCCCGACTCGGCTTACCTCGAAACGGGTCCCCGGGTCCCCGGAGATTGTCCTGTCCGTAGCGGTGCTGTCTGCTGGACAAGACAGTGGAGACGACAAGAGGGTCACACGACATCTGCTGCACGCACTGTTCAGCACAACTTGAAAAGAATAAATATGGTGGGATATTTTGCTTTTTCGGTCAAAGCACCGTTCACAAGTACTAAAGAAGTATGCAGTTGCTGCCGATTCCGAGGGCGACCTAGGCGACAGTGTCGTCTGTAAATCAACCTACTCGCTCGTTCTCCATATCGGCATGTGAGCCTGTCTTGATAAAAAAGCGTTCGTTGTCAGGTGTAACACTGAATAAACCCTCTCACTTGGAAGAATTCCTCCCAGCTATCCACAAACGGCCGTCCCTTTTTTCAGCTCATCGCTGATTATTTCCCGTGAGCGCGAGTCGCAAAGGAGTGCTGGAGAGTGAAGGTGTCCTTGAAAATAGCTTCCGGCTTCTGTGTATATATTTCCTTCTGGCAGTTAATCTCCATGGCGACCGAAAGGAGTGTTCTGTCACACCGGAGGATGGCGAGTGCTTTGCTTGTGGTGGTCTGCGTACTCGCGTTCACTGCGGTGCTGGGGGATCAGACAGTCACTGAAACACCTGAAAACATCTGCAGTGCGCAAACGGAGACGACAGGCATATCGGTTTCAGTTGACCCGAAAACCAAAAAGGTCTCATTTGTCTGCGATAAAGGCATGAACAAAGTGTTGCCTTCGGCTGAAGATAACCGTGTCACTAAATGCTACACCAAGAAGGAACTCGAGGGAGATGTGGACTTGGTACGGTTGTTCGGCGAAGGTACCACAGCCGTAATCACATCAACCGCAGAAGCCTCCCAAAATTCAGAACTCACACTGACAGTGGGAACGCTCCCCATGAAAACGAATATCATCTACTTCTATTGCACCACCTCAGCTGAGGATTCGGATTCTGTGACAGAGTCCAGGCCAAGCGACACGACGCCTGGACTTGAATCTGCTCATGGTGGCTCTCTTGTCCCTCCCCCAGCGGCAGCAGCTGTGAGTGGAGTCAGGAATACCAGCAAGGATTCGTCAGTTACGCCGAGAGGCACTGTCGGATTAGTCGGAGGAGTGCGCCGGCTGATGGTGGTGGACGACAAACAGGATAAGGCCTTGAGTCGGTCAACTACCCTAGAGAATGGTGAAACTGTAACCCCAACCCAACCGAAAGCCAAATGCCTTGTCACCGTCACAGTCCCCGCTGATCCCGATGCTCAGAGTAAGTTCCAACACATTACAACCGATTCGTAGCGCACTGTTAGAAGCCTCGCAGTACTCTACCAATTCTAGCATCGCGGATGTCTGATCTGGCATATACGCTATTGCGGACGCCACGGTTTATGCAGGTCCATTTGTGGTATATGTATTGGTGTCGCTGACGTATGAACTTTAGAAGCGTCAGGAAATAAGCCAATGAAGATACGTCATTGCATGTGAAAAGATGTTCGCAACGGTGAACCAACATTGTCGACGTTGCAGCCAAAGCGGTCCCATACTGCACCGAGCAAGAGGAAATGGCACCAGTTTCAAACGTCACCAGTATCCTGTATTACTGTGGATTGCCAGACATTCGATTTGTTCCACCTGGGTCGTTACGGAGCGTTGACTGTCACCACATTTTCTGTCTCCTCATTTCTGCAGCATGCACTCTTGCGAAACAGAACATGAATCTGGAGATCACCGAAAAATCCAAGAGCGCTGCGTTCCAGTGCGACACAGATATCTCAACTCTGAGTCCAGATGTTGGTTCAAAATTGATTTTTGATGAAAGGTGTCAGAAGGAGGTGAACCTGACAGAAGTTATTGCATCTGCAAAGGTCCAGACCACGGACACTGGATACGCCTTCAGTGTTGAGGAATTGCCTGACACTGCACAAGTATTCTGCTACAAGTGCTCCACTGCCACTGCCAACACGGAAGCGAACGCCCCCAATGAAAATGCATGCTTTGTCAAGATAAAGGTTTCAGCCGCTAATAAGGACAGTGCTGCTTCGGCTTCCGCCACAACAGGGTCAGTGTCGGCTCTCTCGATTGGAATAGTCACTTCATTCTTTGTCGCTGCGACTGTTCTATAGAATCCTTTTAGGTCCTGTGAAGCGCAAGAGGTGTCACTTCGCTCAGATTCCGCAAAACCATGCAGGCGATCCTTGCGAGAAACGGGAGACCGGCGGATAGAAAAGGAGACAGGACATTGCCTGGTGCTTCTTCATCTGATTCTGGGCCCTTACGAGGAAGGGGGAGGTTACAGTATGCGACAAGGTAGTTCTTGTGTTGGAGGTTGGGGACCACCGGTTGTGAGAAGTATGGAACATGTGGAGTGTCGATGCACCTCCGAGGAATTCTCCGTAACTGTCCCAAGCCCGACGAAGAAAATAGCCAGCACTTGTTGTCCAGGGCTGCTTCCAGATATTGGCTTTCTTCAGACACCACTACAACTCGAACTCACGAGTGCATGAGGCGGTCGCCTAGTAGGCTGGTGTCCATGCTTCGGCCGAATTCTTTTTTGGCTCTTTCGCATGAACCGGATCCATGTACAACATGCTTCAAGAAGCAGAAAACGGAAGCGGCGTCTGTAAATGGAAACAAAAAAACGTGTGTTGCACAATGTAATTTTTACCTTTGAAAAACTTCGTGGTGACGCGGTTCAGGTCCATGGAGAGGTACTACCACTTCTTGTGTTGACCACGATGGACTGACTTCAGCGATAGAATTCAGCGCTTTTCATTGTCCCTCGAGGCTGGTAAGAGGAAGTGATCAGTTCTTTGTGTCAATGCCAAAGCTAAATATGACTAGCGAGATCTCCCATTGAAATCTGCGTGATGTCGGGCAGATTCTTGAGACGAGTCGCCTCCCTCAGATAAGGTGTTCTGTCGCTTTCGGGGACGAAAGTGAGAAATCGAGTTCTGGGTGCACGATGCTTGCTCGACTTCCCGTCGTTAGCGCATTCGTGGAGAGTAGGCACTGTTGCAATTTCCGCACGAAAGGATAGAGTTATTTTGCTGTTCACGTTATGCAATCCTTCTAGAATAGTCCCAAAATAGGCAGTTCAACAGCTGGCTAACGTATGCAGACGCTTTGTGCGTTTACTATGTGGGTGGAGATGAGAAACACCATCTCTCTGCTACATTGCACCGGATACACAATCCGTTCTTCATGGCATGGTGTGCATCTTTGTAAAAGTTCAGCGCTATGCAAAATTACACACGAACTCAATTACGTCGAACGTTAAGATGCGATTACACAAGATACCCCATCCTAAAGCATGAGATAACGCTCTCGGAAGGGGTATGACGGAAAATACGCAACAAAATACCAAATGGATCCCTTTCATTCTTTCTCGGTTCCATACGGACTGAGTTGTTTCAGATGCCGAAAATACAGATTTGTCTTCATGCAAAAGGACGGGAACGGCTACAATGACCATCCCGCCTTGAGACAAGACAGCTCCAGTTTTCAGCCTCTGCTTATTTCGTGGCCTCGGGAGACATGTTTGATTCCTCGAGAATAATGCCACGCCCTCCCCCCTCATGGAAAGTCCCATGCAAAGAAAAGAATACCATTGAAGAGAAGTGAACATTATATACACTCAGGGTTACTTTGCATCGTGAGGCCACCAGTCGGGGAAGTGTAAGAGACTCTGTTGCGGCGATCCCCGACTCTAACCCGCTGCGACACGGGCGCCCCCCGATATTGTCTTCTCCGCAGCTGTCCTGTCTGTCGGGCAAGGTAAGATGGACGAAGATCAAAGTGCCAAGCGCGACACCGACTGAACTCACTGGGGAGTCAGTTCCGGCAACGATATGGCAGACATGTCGCTTTCTTTCTGAGGTCGAAGTACCTAGCGTGTTAAAGATATAAATTATACGAAGTTGCCACCGATACGGAGGGGGTACCCAGCCGTAGTGTCGCCCCCGGATCCAGGCAGTTGATCTCCGGATTTTCTTCGAATCATTTAGTGAGCAGGCTCCCGGTGTGCCTGGCCTGATGGACTGACGTAGCTAAACAAAAGGAAGCATTTTTGTGACGGACTGATTAATCCAGAGTAGTTCCACAAGTCCCAAAACGACCAATCCCGGCTTTCCCCTAAACCAGCATTGTTTTGCCAGAGTGCGGTTCCCGAACGTGGGCGAATTTGCGTATTCTATACCTAATAGGTGGTGGTTGTTGTATATCTATATCCTTCAGAAAGGTGGTCTCCATGGCAGAGTCTGGAGTTTTCCCGCTGCACAAAAGGATGGCGAGTACTCTGTTTTTCATAGTTGCTGTGCTCATGTCCAGCACAGTGTTGGCAAACACTGGGGACGCAGAGGCACAAGTGTCCAAAAATTCCTGCACCACATCCGCCGCCTCATCAGGAATATCTGTTGAAGTTGACAAGTCAACCAAAAAGGTCTCATTTACCTGCGGCGCTGGCATCAACGAGGTGCAGCCGTCAAACGAACAGTCCGGGATCACTCAGTGTTACACGAAAGAAGTTCTGACGGAACCCAAGGACTTGGTGAGTCTTTTCGGCGATGGTTCCCAAGTCACCGTCACGCCATCAAACGGAGAATCCAGTGACGGCGACAAAACAGTCACGCTGAAACTCGGCAAGCTCCCTCAGACAACACAGACCATCTACTTCGGTTGCACTGGCAAGTCGGCGACAACGGGGGAGGGGCAGGAAACCCTCGCTGTGGCTGCAAAGGACGAAGAACAGAAATGTGTCGTCACTGTAACCGTTCCCGCCGACCCAGACGCAAACAGTAAGCCGAAGACTCGTAAAGTATCGTTCTTTGACTGTTTGTGTAAGCCAACCTACTGCGGGGAAAAATCATCGCTGGCACATCACTTGAGAGACAGGTCAGAGCGAGCGCTAGGATCTGCGACATGTTCTCACCATTTGAAGAGGACTTGTGATCCACGGGTCTCGTAAGAGGTTGAACATTGCCGCATGTGTGCTGTTCTATGCGACTAGGCAGTATGCCCATGAGAAATGTTAACCAGATCTCACAGCTGGAGAGCGCAGCCTCACAGTTTGCCAATCAAGACGAAATGGCACTAGTGTCGGACACCACCAGGCGTCCATATCAGGTGGTACGAACAGTTCCGTTCTCCCCTGTTTCTTCGGCAGTACCGTAGCCTGTGTCTGCCACCTGACTCCGTGTTGGTCCTCTGTGGGTGCTTGCAGCCTGCACGCTTGAGAGGCAGAACATTTATCTCGAACTCACCAGCGGAACCAAGAGTGTTTCGTTCCAATGCGACACAGACATCCCCACTTTGACACCAGGTGTCGATTCAAAAGCGATATTTGATGAGACATGTGCGAAAGAAGTGCCCCTGGCAGATATGCTGCCATCCGCCAAACTGGCGACAGAGGGTTCACGCTATACGTTCAGTGTCGACGAGCTGCCTGAAACTGCAGCCGCATTTTGCTACAAGTGTTCCGCTCCTGCTACTCAGAAGGGCAAAGCGCCAGAGCAGCAGACAGTCGCATGCAATGTGAAGATAAACATTTCACCTGGTAGTCTCGAGGGTGCTGCGACCTCTGCCACACCTGGGTCATTTTTGGCCCTCATATCCGCCTTACTTGTGCCCTCAAGCTTTCTAGTGTCTTTTTGAAGGCCTCTCCGGCGTAGTCAAGACCAAGGGCTGAAAACATTTCAGATCAGGGTCCGCCATGCAAAAACAGTACGAGACCCGTAAAAAATGAGGGAGCAACATCTGTCTGAGAGGCCGGGAAAATTGTGGGCTCCATTCCGACGACGATTTTGTATCCTTTAGTGTGCATATGGCGACTTCGATGGTGCACGTCCTGTCTTTCGGCACGTTTTCGACAATCATTGTTTGTCCTCTCGCTTCTGCTGGGAGAGGATTGTGAGACCACCGCAACTCAAAGAGAGTGTCTTCCGGGTGGAGGCGGAAGGTTACAGGAAGGGAAGAATCCACAGCATGTTGAGGATACATCCATACGTGTGGCAGTCTCCTTGATTCTGAGAGAGAAGTATTACGCAGAAAAGTCAAAACCACTTATCCAGCGTTTTACAGAGTGCTTCAAATCTTCTAACACATCGTTCAATGCAATTCCCTGCGTATCCTGATCTCATGAGTGCAGGCACGTGTCGACGAGTAGCCGTCCGTACGTGCAACGGTGCTATCTCTGTATGGGCTGCTTGTATATGAATGAGATTCGGTGCAGCGTGTTCTATCACTAACTGTGTCACCTGGTTTACTTCTATCGGTCCCGACAGAATTAGGCTGCCGTGAACGGCACTTGAGGATAATCGTACATAACGGAAGTATCAGTTCTAAAGTTTGAATGCCACTCCAAGTTTGCTGGATGCAGCAGTGGTACCGGTTCGTTGGATCGACCTGGGTAGTCGAGCGTAATGTCATTGACCCGTTCTCCTTCCTGCTTCACGCTTAAGGGTGGCAAGCTATCTCGACCAGTGCTAGTATGAAGCTGACATTGCCCTTTCATTAGTTGAGTTCCAGACAGGCCACAAAACGCGTTTCATATGAACAGCCCTCTGCACGTCACTTGCGTTTCCATGTCTGAGAAAGAACTGAACAAAACATGGTCGAGATACATGATTGTTTACCCACGCATCTTTAGCCCATTCGCATTCAGGCGCTGTTGTAGGTATGGTTCAGGAAGAAGACGGGTCGTATTTCACTCCTCTTCGATTGAATGTGCTTCCCCAATGGTTTGATCTACTCACTTTGGACAACAGATTCATCTCAAAACGGCCGGGGTTGTCGCTGTGGGCATGGACTTCTTCGGGTGCCTCAAGCCTCCCGGGAGACAGCAGTTTCTTCTCTTCCCGCTTATCCTCTGCCGTGAAGATTTCGGCTTCCTGCTTGAACTGCAATCAGATATCCTGAGTATCCACAATAGGCAGAAGGAAGCGACGTAAAATAGTTGCAAAAAATAATGGTAATTAATGCCCTGTTGGCAAATAGAGACCTTCGGCAGAACATAATTGCGACCTTACGACACCACCCGACTCGACACCGTCTCCGCCTCCCCGCTAGCTTTGTACCTTTCGTAGCTGTCCTGTCTGTCGCACAAGACAACGTCATGATGATTGGCAGCCTGTTTGCGATGCAGTCTCGACAAACACATAACTGCATCGAGGACGGCAAGCTGCACAACAAAGTGAAACGGCAGCGTTTGGAGTAATATCAACTGCCCTTTGCCACTTCGTCTCAAGGCAGGGTTCGTCGCTCCACCGTTCCAGGTTTCGAATGCTTGTCCGTTTCTTCATTGTTTGGTTTTTCTTTCTTATGCCTGCAGCATGCACCCTCCAGAAGCAGAACATGGATCTGGAGAACACCAGCGAATCGAAGAGCGTTTCATTCCTACGCAACACCGGCACTGGCAAGCTGACTCAAACAAACCCGGCTGTCACGATATACGATGAGCCATGTCCGCAAACGGTGACATTGTCAGAAAAGCTGCCAACAGCCAAGCTGGTGACAGCGGAGACTCGCTACATGTTCAGTGTAGACTTGCGATCATGGAGTGAGGTGCAGCTCCTGCTTGGGGAAAAATAAGCTCACGTAGAGTCAAGAGTGCAAAAGGCCAAGAGCAAGTGTGCACCTCTGAGGAAATCTACGTGATTCTGCAATCGGAATGACAGAAGCCTGACACCCACAGGCGTCGCACGGAAGCTCTGTGTAGACGTCATTTACAGGAGGGTCGATAAGAGCCTCGTTCTGCGTAGAGCTGTCGCTAGTAGCTGAGTAGAGTGCTCTCCAAGCAAAACCGTTACGTATATGGGGGTTTGCTACATGCACGCGGTTCTGTTGCAAGTACTGCAACCATTTGTATGTCAACTGCATTGTACGGCATGTAGAAGTTTGAAAGATTGCTGGGGTGAACACGGTGGACCGATACCCGTGGTACTTTTTCCCGCGCTACTACGCATTCTTTCGCCGGAAACAAGTGACCTTTTTTTGCCACTTCGCTTCCGTAATCCTCAGTATAGTCAGGAGGAAGAAAGTGCTAATGTAATGTACGCGGCAGCATACGCCTCGAAATTCGGCTACGTGAATGAGAACATTCGTCTACTTTGCACATGGTTTTCCATCCTTGTCGCAAGGCAGCATATCTCGAAAAAATGCAGCTATCTGAGCGTAACAATGATGTAGGTTGCATGGTGAATGTTGAGATTCGTCTGATTGTAACGCATTCATTTCACGGTCAAGTTTGACTATCCAGCATTGGATACGCATTCAGTGTGTCCGCGAAAAAGGCAAAAGACAGTGTGTGCTCATTTAACTCGTCTCCAGTGAAATCACTTTCGAGCGTTTTTTCAACTACCGAACTCGGAGGTTGTTTTTAGGTCAAAATGACAAGCTGTCGCTTGTCACTACGGACAAGCATTTCGTCAGCAGCGCAATCTCCCCTTTTCCCCACCAGTTTCCCCCTCTAGTTTAATTCGTGTTCTGTAGTGACCTGTTTGTAGTCTTGGGTCACTCTCGTGTCTTCCGTACAAGCGCCACATACAGAAAGAAACGTCACACTCAGACGAAAGAGAAATACAACCCCCTGATGGCAGGTGTCAGAAGCGTGTCACCACATCGGGACTGTCGCACGGCTACGCATGTTGGCAAAGACAAAAAGGCAACACTGGGCCCTTTTCAGCGTAAGACCTCATGACCTTCACATGGCCCCCAAAAATACTCTTTCTGTCCTTGGACGCAGATCCTGTGCCAGTACCCACTTCCTTACCAGTGGGTAACGTCAAACAAGAAAAAACAGCGATTTCACACTCGTTTTCTCAACAGGAATGTGTTAACGCAACAACACAGCCTGCTCGGCAACCCTCACAGACACACCTCCACATATTGCGCCTGTCTGTTACCCTCTAATGAGGCCTTGTCCATCCGTCTTTCCTCAAAACTTCATGTCGGCCACACGCCTGGCAGCAGACAAGGCTTAAAACGTGGGCCAGGACGTATACGGCGTTCTAACGAAATCGTTGTGTCGGCCTCCATAAACACGGTCAATAGAAAGACGAGCTCTTGGAACAGTAGCTAGGGGTCGGGAGTAAACACGTTTTCCTCGCTCTTCAAGTTGCTCCACTCTGGTCCACATACCCTGCCCCGGTCGGGCACTAGAAGAGATAGCGGCGCCGTTCGCGCCACTCCTTCCTCCAGGAGCCGATACTCCTGCGGGGTCCTGTCCAAGAGAACGAGCCTCCTGACCTACAGACGAAGGCAACCCAAGAGCCTTTGCGTTGCCGCCAGATACGCCAGTGCTCGAGGCGAAGGGTGAGGTTTGCATGCCCCTGAGGGCTTGGTGGCGGGGCCACCACTGCGTTGTACAAAACGTTTTCCCCGAAAAGACTCCGGGCGAAGTCCTGTTCAAGTTGTCCGGAGACACAAGCGGACGGTTCCCAGTCCAGCCAGCCACTGCTGCGGCTGCCGCCGCCGCGGTAGCGGCGGCGCGCCTCTCTAATGCAGAGCGCAGTCCCGGCTTCTTGCTTGGCGGTGTATTCCAGGGATAGGCCCTCGCAACTCGATTCTTTGCCGCGACCCACGATGCGGCATGGGACCCCGAGATCCCGTTCCCGCTCTGAATGTCGCCTTCGTCTTTCTTCCGTAGTGAAGCAGAAGAGCACTGCGAGGACGATCCAGTTGAGCCCCCAGGCATGCCGGAATTTGCCGCACCGCTCGTGTACGAGCTTGACGCTTCTCTCTGCGCAGCTGTTGAGCGGGGCGAGTTGGGTTTCAGTCGTTTCGCCACATGGCCCCTTGGTGCGTCGCAGTTTCCTGACTGACCTTCAGGGCCTGCATGTGGGAAGGTTGACTGATCTTGCGAAAGGGCCCCTCGACGAGTAATCACGATAAGTTGTCCGCCGACCCCTCGACGAACTTGAGGGGTAATTGGTGAGCCTTCAGAAAAGGCACCGTTTTTTTCGTCTGTTCCAGTGCCTCCGGTACGATCCAGAGACGAGGCGGCACCTCCAGCAGTGAACGCGGACGCGAGGCCTGCACCTTCCGTCTGCTTCGCCCGTTGCTCTCCACTCTCACCAGCACCGCGTCTTGCCCGAGACCGACTTCGCTTTCTGGCGCTCAAACCTCCCCGGCCTCTCTCATATCCCTCCAGTTCTGACGCACTCGCCTGCGGAGTCTGTCCACCTTCCCAGTCCTGCATTTCCCCCTCTGGATTGACATCTCCGCTTTCTTTCGCTCCTGCGCCTTGTCCGCGTTTGCGTCGCAGTTCTTTCGCTCTCCGCCGGGCCTCGGTCTTCTGTCGCAGGCGAAAACGACTGTCCGTCCAGGACCAGGGCCTATACGGTGGAGGTGTGGGACAGAAGCAGAGCTGCTTGACGGTCATGATGTCTGTCGCATCTGTGAGAGCATGCATGGCCTCTGCGTACCACGCACACTCTTCTCCGGTCAACGGGTCGTGTCTCCAATCCAACTCGATGTCGCACTGGCCCTTCCACCAGGCCTCTAATGCAGGCAGCAGCTTTTCGCGGAAGGCGGTTACATCTAGCTGTCGAGCGAAGCCGTACTTCACAAGTTCTCGGTGAAATGCCGCAGTCACCTGTCCCCCTCTCTCCGTCATGTCCCGTTTTCTCTGCAGATCTTCCAACGCTTCCATCCACAGGCGTTTTGCCTCTTCCGGGGCAATCCCTTTCCTCGCCATCAAATCGCGGCGGGACTCCGGCAGTTGGAGACGACGGTCTCCTTCGCTGTCTCTGGACGCCGCCGCCTCACCATGGGAAGCAGCGAGCCGAGCGATGACGGGGTGGGACGCCCGAGTCTGAGCAGAGACATGCGTGTAGTGTCGCTGGTCGTATATCTCCGACAAAACAAGTTCGGGAGGCGCCTCCCCGAAAACTGTGAAGGGGTTAAACGCGTCTTGGCGGCTCATCGCAGCTCGGAGTTCCTCACGCGTCGCCCAAGAGGGGCATGGATGAGGATGGGCACCCGCAGCCAACGCCGCAGTGACAGACGGGAGAGAAGAAAACGAAGGAGGGGGGCCCTGAGGCGCAGCCCCTGATGTCAAAGGATGTTGCGCTTGCCGCTGGAAAGTCTGCACATGAGTTGGATGGTGAAGGCCTCGCGCATAATACAAGATCTGCACGTCCCGCCGCAGCAGCTCCATCGTCTCTTTCTCGCACCTGCATACGCGAAAGCGACCAAGCAAAACTGAGGGGACCAACAAGTTTAGCATCTATCTCGTGAAAAAGGACAGGGGGAAGTGAGGAAAATAAACAGAAAGATAAGGGGGAGAGTCGACAACACAGAAAACTCGCAAATGCGGCAACTGGAGATACACAAACACAGAGTGAAGGAAGAAAATGGGACATGACGCGTTCGAGGTTCTCGACGAGGCAGGGCGGAACAGATTGGGTGTCAACGTGTTGGCGCAGAAGGCGAGGGGATCGAGAAAACGGAGAAACGGGAGCAGGGTGCATGTGGTTGTCTAGACTTTCGAACAATGTTGAAAGCGTTTCTGTAAAAAATGTACCTCCGTTTAGCGAAGGCGACAATGTCAATGAGCGCATCGTAGTTTTCGTGCAAGTTCTTGCTTCGAAGCGGACGCAGAACGCGATGTCCAAACACCTCTGACCGTTTTTTGCCCTCGTGTCCGGCCTCCTCGTCTTCCTCCTCCAGCAGAATATGATTCTCCTTGTCGTCTTCCCTGTCTTTTTGAGAATCGTTTGTGAACATCTGCTCGCGCCTCTGCTCACTGTGCTGGATTTGGTGAGCAAAAGAACGAGTTTCCATTGTAATACCACCACGTCCCGTTGCCTCGCCCAATGTTCCCTCTTTCTGTTCATAGTTGGCATACAACGTCGATGAAGAGATAGTTCGGTGGGTGTCATTCGAAAAACACATAGAACGTGAAGAGGAGGCTACGACTCTAGTGCTGGCGCAGGTGGTAACAGAGGCAGTGGTTGAAGATGACGCAGCACTCAGAGACGACAAGGGCCGAAACATCTGCGGCGCCTTCGAATTCGACCAAAGGTTATCCACACCTCTATCTCCGCTCTCTCCACCGCAGCACGGACCAGTTTCCGCGTATCTACCGTCGATCCGCGACGATATGGACGATCCGCAGTTCTGTGCAAGCCGAGAAAAAGGGTCAGAGCCTCGGGAGCCCACTTCACCTGTCTGTGGATCGAGCGATGATGGCAAAGAAGAGAATTGCGTCTGCGCGTGTCCCCTCTCGCCGTCCCCCGTAGAACACGGAACCGAGCAGGAGGAATTCGGGAGGGACGGTGCGGACGGGGACGACAGGTGATTCGGCGCCGCCGATGAGAGATACCCTCCCCTATTCTGGAGGGTCTGCTCGTTGGCAGAGGAGAGATGAGGAGACAGCGAGGAAGTAATTCTGGTAAGAACCTTTCCTTCCACTGTCCCAGATCCTTCCTGTCTGCACAGGCCGTTGCCCCTCGCCTGGCCGGGACGCGCCTCGAGTTCTGCTGCACTGGCAGAAGAGCCCGCAGGGAACCCCAGCGGACGCGCGAACGCTAGAGATGTCGACAGATGACCGCTCGATGGCAAACTGGCGGCTGTCTTCCGCTGTATTTCCCTTATCTCCGTTGATGGGAATGTGGAAACGGAGGCATGGGACGAGAGAGCATCATGACCCGTCGCCTTTGCTTCTAGGTTTTCTGAAGCCGAGTCTGTCCCAGGAATCTGAGAACTCATTTCCCGCAGCGCCTCTGATCCCAGAGGTCTCTGAAACTCAGATTCCGGGATACCCTCCCGTTCCGGCGCCTTCTTTGCTGAATTCCTCGCCTTTCTCCTGAGCGCTTTGCCCCGCTTCGACCTTTGCAGCTGCCCCCCAGGGTGCTCTGTGGCGGGCCACTGGTGGACCGATTGAGAGGAGTCGTCTTCCGTCAGCACACCTGTGTCTCCAGCTTCATTTCGTTCCGCATCTCGGCGGTTCCCACCAGTGGCGTTTCCTTGCCCTCTACCAGCCGAACCGCGACGACGCTTCGCTGCGGGCGCGAGAGATTTTTGCGATGGCAATACACTCCAGCCGCTGCCGTCTTTTGTGTGGCCACCGGAACATCGTTCTCTCCTTCCGGGCAAGCTATCAGCCGGGATGATTCGTCCTCCCTGCCTTAAGACACACCCTGCTGGAACGGAACCAAGAGGTCGGCCACTCTGGCTACAAGCCACTCCCGAGGCAGCCGTTTGCAGTCCCGCCTGCTCGTCTTCTCGCTGCTTCCTCTTTTTCGATGTCCAGTTCTGCAGGGTGCCGAGCAGAGGCTGCACCAGGCCTCCCAGAAGAAACGACCCAAGAGAGTTAGACATCTTTGAAATCGCGGACACGGGATGCGCTGAACGTCATCCGTCTCTCCGGGAAACGCACTTTGAATGGAAGACTCGGGTCGTTCACAGCGTGTATGCTCAGCGTAGAAACAGGAAGATGGCTTTCTCGACGGCTGATTCTTCGTCACGCTGTAACCTTCACAGGCGGCTGAACAGCAAAGTCTCCATGGGGCACTTCAGGGCAGCAAGACGCGAAAGTAGACCATGGGAGGGCGGACGGATTAGCGCTTCCTTGTCTGTTCTTTAAGATTGTGAGCACCGGATGTCCAAGTAATTACACGCAGAGAGAGCCGCGATGTTTCCCGGAAGCAAATTTCGAGTGGCTTTACGTCGAACGTTGTTGCTTGTGGCAGAGGTCTTTCATCACAACCACGGACCAAAGAAGTTCACCCAGCGTCTGAACCGCCCCACGTCTTTTTAGGTTCCAAGAAATGGTATAATCTTTCTCGATGTCGCCAACTCATGTGTCCGACATCCCAATGCACGCACACAGACAAAACCTTGCGCCAGCGCAGGTAGACGGGGCTGGTAGAACTATTTTAACATGCAACCGAGGCCCAACTGTTGACATCCATAGTTGCCCAGGAGACATTCGTACTCGAAATCTGTTAGGAGAAATGACTGTCGTCACGTCCACCGTCCGTTTTCTGGCATTACATTCAGGAACAGGCACACAACCAAAACCAGTTTTCAACCGAAGATAAGAACGGATATAAGGGCGAACGAAACGCACAAGACTCGAGCACACACGCGTGGACAAGAGTGCGCCCCCGAGCGTTGGGTCTGGAGACGATTCACGGACAGCTCTCTGGATTGGTACGATGTATCTCGTATCACCGAAGAGGGATGGTGGGCGTCATGAGGAAAATGTGCAAACCTCTTTATACCCACATATAGTTGTCGACGTAAGTGTGTGTCTTCTGAACAGTCAGATTTAGATATGGTGTGACACACTGTGTTTATACAGTTGCTTTGTCAAAGAGGTACATTATCTTTTTGCCGTCCGTCCACACAGACGTGGAAGTCACACAGCTGGCCTCTGAGAGAACGCTAATTGGGCTGTCCTCTCACGCGAATGATGAATGGTCAGATGACGCGGAAAACCAGGGGAAACAGGAAGAACGGAAGGTGAAATTAAAAGCGGGATCGTGTGTAGGCCAACCACTTTGCAGCTTGAAGGCGCACACAGAAACTGGTTGGTGCACGAAAATGTAAGTGAAAAAATTCTGGCTTCGTGGCGAAGCGCATGTTTTGGAGAGCAGCAAGCTAGCAACCAGACGAGACTAGAAGCAAGGAGACCCGGCTGCTTCACTTCCATGCAGTGTGAAGCAAAAATTCGGTGAAGAGAGAAGAAAAACTCGGTTTCGCCTCTGGAAAAATGTTCAGAAACGGAATAACCAGAAGATGGGAAAAAGATGCAATTGAACTTCTGGGACAGACAGCCGTCAGTCCCCCCCCCAAAACTGCCCCCCCCCCCTTGCGACCTTCCACACTCCTCCGCGTCTTCTGCCGTGAAAAGACACGATAGCAAAGGCGAGCATCTCCGCATCATCTTAGTGGCTGAAGTAATATCTGTTTGTGGGATGGTAACTATGGGGAAGAGCAAGATATCAGATGGTATGTGCAACGGCGAAGCAAGGCTTCCGTCATTGGCGTTCTGGAGTCGTCTGTTGGTCGCAAACGGTAGAACGGCAAACCGCAAGAAAGACAGAGATGCCCTGACTCTTCAACCTTTTCTCCCTCTGTCTGCTTCGACTCCCTCCTTTTCTGGCCTCGTGCTTCTTTCTCGTTGTAGTCCACTGTTCTGCTGTTCCTCACTATTATTGCTTCTCCTCTGTGTAGATTCGCGCCCTAGGTCCAGTGCGGTGGCCGTATAAGCTGTGCGCATCACGATGTTCTAGCAATCACACAGATGGGTCTCATGCTTTCTAACACGAAGTCTCGTTGCTTTTGAACCCAACAGACGTCTCGCACCCAAGCGAAGGAAAGGTAATCTAAAGAATGTGCTACTGCTGGAGAGGGGGATGAGAGGGTAGTGGGTATGAACTGGGAGAAAAAGAGTATTTTGTTTATCTTTCCTCTTGTTTCTCCTTTACTCGTTTGTCCGTTATTTTGGTTGTGAGCAAAAACGCACTTAGGAGCAGGAGGATCGCTATGCTTTTTGTTCGATCGAGGAAGTTCTTTCGTCGTAGAGGTTTTCTAGGCAATGCAGGGCGTGTGCGAGCCTCTTGGGCTCGAAAAGAACTTGATTGTGTCTCGCGGGTATCTTGCCATGGTTTCGGTTCGACTGTAGCAAGAAACGACTTTCGGTCCCTCTTCCATCGCAAGTAACGTGAACAGAATAGTCAAAAAGTCTAGTTGCGCTTTCGACAGGGATCTAAAATACGGTGTGGCCAGCCGGGTTATGTTTTCAACGTGCACAGATAGGCAAAACAGGCAGGAGCCACGCGGAGATGCAGAAGGGGCGAACAGAAATACACGGTTTCACTGTTTTGTCAGTTCTGAAATCTTGGCAAAATCTCGAGGTAAAGTGAACGAATAAGAGAAAAGAGAGGGAACGAAGAAGGATGAAAGGGTCCATAGAACATCTGTGACGCAGTCGACCTTGCTACTCGGTGGTAGAGTACTTTCCCGCTCATGAGCTTATGTGCTGTTAAAGTTGAGGATGATGCGATGCCGGTGATGGACTACCTCCCCAGATCTGCGTGCATGCGACACACAGCAAACTCTGCTTTTGTTAGCAACAATGCGAATGTGACACGGAAACTGCTTGACAGCAACTCATTCTGCCTATGGCGAATGACAATGGAGCGAATTCCCGATGGCTAAAACTTAGTGCATCAGACGCAGAATGAGAAACGGTTGGCATATTCTGACACCTAGTGAAGACGCAAAAAGCTCTCGGCCTTCAATTGGTGATACAATGTCCCTCACACGTGGTGAACACAGCTCGCTCTACAGTATCTGTGTTGCAATCACTACCGCACATAGAGAAGATTGCAGTGTTATATCAAGAATAATGTTCTTCCAGGACGGTTCTTTTCTGGCAGGGATCCTTTTCTTTCTGTGTAGGCGTGCCTACGAATGTATTGAGACCAGGCGAGAGCTTACTCGTGCAGGCATCAGTCCTACGCCTCCACAGGATGAACCTATTGAATCTCCTGGTGAAGACGGGAGTTCACCTCTGCCAACTATGGAGTTGATCTCTTTGAAAGGGTCCGCAGCGGTGCCCACGGCAATGGGATGTCGCTCATATACAGAAACAGGAAGCCGTTTATCTGATTCACGTTTGCTTGTGTTGTAGCTTATTGGGTGTTGCCCGAAAGCGGGAGATGCGATCGGTCCTACGTGTTCTTGTCTCTTCAGTGTCAGCGAGGCGCTTGTCTGTGAGAAATCTTCTTCGAATGTTGCGAAGAGAGGAAGAAAACAAACAGAATATGATAAATTAGCCGGCGGCATGGAACAAGCTTTTTGGAAGTGTACGATCCATTTGTGTTCGGCGATCTTCATCTAGAAACGAGGATTAGAAACACGGAAATAGAAAAGGTAGAGAGCTACGCTGCGTCCAGAAACTCTTATTTAGGGGAAGAAAGACAAAGCTTGCGATGATTGTGCACCATGTCCGCATTCGTAGCCAGGGTATTGTAGGTGGAGCTCCCGCGCGCTGCAGTGTGTTGAAGGGAGAGTTTCCACGACCAAATTGTTTTTCTATTTCAAAAACGCAACAAGCTGAAAAAGCAAGGCAGCACACTTCGGATTTCGCTAACACCACTTCTTGTTCTCTCTATTTCTAGTACCCGCGCATGTTTGCTTACAACTAGATTTGAGTAGATCGTTGAGCAGCATGCTGACCGATCAATGCCTTCAGCTTCCATAAAGCTGAGTCTGTTACCTTTAAGTTGCGGAAGACACCCCCTGTAAAATGTGTTCTTTTAACGGAGAGCGAGTGCATGTTCTTGTGGCAATCATACAACAAAGATCAGAAGCCTCTCGAAGGTTTCTACTGACTTCGAGAAATCACGATTCAATTCTAACATGAATGTTTGCAAGTGCTCACCACACTCCATGTGGATTTTCGCGGCGGTCGCCACGTGCTTAAGAACGTCGTCTACTTGCTCCAGAGGAATTGATGTGGATGTTGAGGCATCGAGGAGAGTCGATACGGAGTCGCTCCGTACATCCTGACGAGGGAACCAGTTGGAGTTCATTACACACACAGACAAGCGGCTCATACGAAAAAGACCTCGATCCACGCGCGAACAAGTTACAGGGCAGAGATCAGTTTCAATCTTGCTAATAGTGGGAGCTGCTGCAGAGACATGGACACGGAAGAAAGGAAAGACACGAGAGAAGGCAGTGCAAAAAGTGGCTTCACGCAAGTCTCCTATGTCCTTCCCGCGGATATATTTGTGGCAGAAGTTGAAACAAAGAGGAAACCACTCAAAGTGACTTCTTGTACAGGACAGTTCTCACCAGATCATCGAACAGTTTCGCAAACTCCTCCATCTGCCTCAGAGAGGTGCCGCCATCTAAAGTCCTTAATGCATTCGACAATCCGTAAGCTGCTGACCTCATCTGCTTGCTCATCTGACAAACACCGACTCCAGATAACCGATGAATGACATATTGTTTTTGAAGAAATAATCGAGGAATGTCTTCGCCTCGTCGAGTCTACTTAAATATTCTAAGAGTATACGTAAAATCATACTCCTGTGCACGCGACGCTGTCAGCAAGTATACCATGTGTACGCAGTGACACCGGATTACTCCTTAGAAAGTGAATGACGTTTTTAAGCTGCTGTAATCAAGTATATCCCTACACCCATTTGCAGTCTTCTTCACTGTGTCATAACAGTACTGCTTTGTTCTCTCTGTGTTCGACAGCTTGCAAGAGTGAGAACACACGCATGTTATTTGCAGATAACTTTGGCCAGAAATGGTGTCACCGTCTTATCTACATCGGGGAAAAGTTCATTAATCGCTTGAGATCTTGTGAGGTTGTCTTTTGGGTTTTCTTGACTTCAGCAGTGAGGGGAAAGCCTTCCGTAATACGCGGGACTATCAGAAGGTGATTCGCAATTGACAGTCAGCGAGACAGTCGCACTCGTATTCACGCATATGTGAATATACAATGCCAGTCTGAAAGGGCTAGAAAAACTTGTATCTAGAGGGGTGTCTTTCTGCATATACATACGCATATACAGATATCTTTGTAAATATGTTTGCATGAACTTCTGCACTGGACTGTATTTTTTCCAGAAGTGCAGTTCATAATACCTTGCCGGCGTGACAGCGGCTTGATTCACCCATGTACCAAATTTACCTGTTGAGACCGGTGGGCAGCGTCCAGACGAGAGGCGACCGCATCGAGCTTCGATGATAGCTGCAAGCAATGAAGCCCCTCCTGCTGCTTTCGAATAAAATTCTGTGCGAAAACCCTGGCAAACAAATTAGCGATATACTCGCGTGTGAGCATATTTGTACATGTGACGACTTACATTGTACATAGCAGATCATGTATGTTGCAATGCATCTACTTCTGTGATTCGCCATGTATGGTTTAGGGTTCACATCTTATCGATCTCCCCTGCTCTAGCCTCACCTTGCGCCCTCGCTGTTATTCTTCTGCAGCGCCGCCTTCACTTTCCCCTTCTCTCCCTCGCTCTCCCGGTAACACCTCTCGCTCTGACGTTTCTGCGAAAACGGCCCCCCCAAGACGGCACATCGACAACCCGTAGGAATACAGGGAGCTTTTCACAACTGAAACAGAAGACGCAAAGCGGTAGGTAACGAAACCCATCGGGCTCCTCTACATCGGTAAAGCTGTGAACTTATACAGAAGTGTGTTCTCTATTTATGGCAAGTGGATAATATGGACGCGTATCTTTGTCCCATCAACGATGGAGTACACAAAAGCAGAAGCTAATAGAAGGGTAGAGTCCTTGTTGACTAGCATGGCAAATTTCTGTTTCTGCCAAGCTTTTCCTTCAAACCTATCACCGCCGCATCAGTGTTGTCTTGGTTGACACCTCGCAGTGACATGAACCACATCTTTTACGTCGTTTCGTCTGTAGACTTCGCTGCAGTACTCACCAGTTCTCTTGCTTTGATCTTCATGTCAAAAATCAACGGGATCACAGAGTGTTTATTCCCCATGGTCACTGTCCGTGGCGGAGCACGTCTTGGTTGGAGCAAAAAAGAACGAATGCGGCTACCAGAAGAACATCTGATGGACTGGAGTCTTCTCTTTTATCTCGTCTACTCCCCTGGAGTTGGTAGTGCTGGAAAGGCCAAACTCCTACGGTCTTGGATCGCAGTATGGTTAATTCCGCCACCTAACAATGGCAGGTTGCTCTTTACGGAGGCTAATGAAACAGCATACCCTCCACAGACTGCAGACTGAGGACGGACAAGGATTTCGCTTCATTAAGCGTCAGGCAATGCAAAAAACTGAAAAACTGGGATAGGCCTTTACAAGCTGAACGGCACTGGCGACTGTGGCCCTCAACCAGGCAACTTAACAAATTGACAGAAAAAACAAGTTCAAGGCCAGGTGAAGACTAGATATCAGGCAGAACACGAACTTGTTTGCTTTCGAGGCTCCGAAGATGAATGGCAGAAGGAAAGATAGCGGAGTAGACCCACTGAGTCGTGCAGTTGCAGGGGACGCAGAGGACACCTACTGTACAAGGTGAGACTTTCGCTACAACAAAAAACATGACACAGAAGTAACAGACCCGTGTACTTGTAGGCTTACTTGCCAGTCATTTGCACTGAAGGCATACAATAAAACCCGTACACGCTACACTACGAAAGGGACACGAACCCAAACACTCAGTACAGCGTAGAAAGAGCCGCTCGCTTCGGTAGGACCAAAGAAAAACACGACAATGAAGGGAAGAGACCTTTTGTAGCTGGCAAACTAGACTTAAAACACGATGGCGATGCCTCACGCTAAGTGCAGGTCACGACAATAACGTTACCAATTGGTTGTTCTAAAAAAGCGAGACAACTGGAAAGGTTGGGAGCGCGAAAAGCGACTTACGTACTTGCAGCATGGCAGACACAAGGGGCGAAACCCAACAGAAACAAAGGCGGAGCAGCTTTTTGAGCAAACCCGTCTGCAGTTTAGCCTGTGCGCGTCTTTTTCTGGACCCTGGTCTATCTTCGCTGCCCTTTTGGGTACATTACCCGAGACAATTTTCGTAATTTTCTAATAACAGTTTAAAAAAGGCGAAACAGAGAAGGGGGAGCGCACGTGAAGCGTGAGACAAGCATTGTGTTTCTTTTTTAAGAGACAGGTGCCACGGAGTGGCCGGCATGTTTGCATCACACCGTAATCTGATTACGAATTCCAACGTGTGCTTTTCGTTCCACCGCTCAACTTCCGTTTCCTCCTTTATCTGCTTCCCTCCCTGTGTCTGCACACAACTGCAATAGCTTTATCGGATCGTGTACGTAAACATACGCCCGCTTTGCTGTAAAATAAGGAACCAGTATGCAATGCCTGTAGATCGTCCGTGACAATATGCACTGTGGCCATGCTCGTGACAAGACGCACTGTGTATTCGCAAACCTAAAAACACAGCTGGACCACAATCTAGAAGACTTGTGGCTACATTCAGTCTAGGGCCGGGAATACACACACATTTACATGTTTGCACGTTTTTCTTCACCTGACGACGGGGACATCCCCTGCCCGTTCTTGTTAGCCGTCGCCTGACCCTGACACTCGTGAGCCACCTCTTCCGAATGCTGACGCCACTGCCTAGTAAAACTAAAGGCAATTTGAGGACACTATTATGTGGTTTTGATGGGATTTCGACTACATGAACGTGCCATCAACCTGCGTTGACTTTTATTGGAGAGACTGGGGAAATCAAGACGCATGCGTGGTTTTTATGCACCAGAGCTCCAGGTATCCAAGCGTTCGTCGGACACGTCGGCGGAATGCGGCATTCACGAAACAGGTGCAAACGAGGCAAAACTGTGAGAACTTGACAGGCAGCTGGCTAGGCCCAGGAATTTGGCGCTGAGCAGGTAACCAAGTGAGAGGAGAGAAAGATGTTTCTGAGATCCATACTTTTACCATCGCGATGAGGGTGTCGACGTCGATAGTGGTGTTAGCAGTTTGAAACTATTCACCAACGTGTGTCATTGAAGAGGAACAAAAATAGAGCCCTTGATATTGTTCAGCTTCTTCCCAACCACCAAGGCCATGTCCGACCCCGAAACAATCGTAGAATCCTGTAACTGATGCACTGTAGCAACACATTTTGTCGCCTTCACTACGTGACCCAGTTCATTATTACATAAAGTAACTGCATGTTTATCTTTGGAAATATGTATCGCTTTGTGATACTAGTTGTGGATGAGCTGAAGTGTGTCTCGTTGATGCCATTTCAGAACGACACCGCTCGGTTATCCTGTCACGGAGATAAAAACCCTCATTCAGCTACTCCAGAACTGTATTCTATCACTGTTACACAGGAATACATAGGGACTGAAGGAGTGAAACCTGAACTTTATCTCGAACGGCACATATTGCGATACGCCTTCGACAGTGCTTGGTAAAGGGCCGTGTAGAATAAACAGGATGTTTCAGTTTCTCCTGAGACTTCCGCAGCATATCTGATCCGCAGATAGAAGCTCGTCTGAAGCGCCTGAGAGGTCTGACCGGGTACTTTCCACACCAGATCGCGCCAGATAATTTTCTGTTTGGCGAGCGGAAAAATGTCCCTACCATCCAGAAAACCGTCGCAGAAAGGCGAGACGATTTACCACAGAAATCTATCCGCCGACCAGACTCAAAAGAGGCATCTCTTTTCCATCGAACATCGGGTCTGCCTTCACATTTTGCAAGAGTAACCCTTTTTCGAAATCGTCCACGGGTGCACGATCCACTTTTTAACAGAACAACGACAGCTGGTGATACACTTTGTCATGCAGATTGATGCACATAATCTTGTTTATATACAGAAATCCAGACCGAAGAAGCACGTCTAAAGGTAGAGTAGTATACGGCGTGACTGGACGCTTCACTCCCGAGATCAGAGCGTGCACAGCATCTTGTCACAAATGTATCCTCATAAGAAAATTTCCATGCAACGCCCCTGGCGAATTCGCTGTTGCCAAGTTGATATGTTGCATCCCTATGATCAAGGTGACTGCATCGGGGACTCACAAAAACCCGACAAGCTGCGCTTTCTCCATCTCGTATGATGTTGGAGACGCACCTCACTTTCCATGAAGGATTTTTCGTTATACCATGGAAAACCGTCAAAGAGACGACTAAGCTCTCTAGCAAGCATATCCACGGACATACTGAAGTACTCGCCCACCATCTGTTTAGGGGAAACCAAAATACCGGCTGACCATGACCTGCACCCCTCTTGTCCTGCCGCCAAAGTAGTGCTCTCGGCGTTGTAGTGACTTGCCACGCCGTAGCGAAAGAGGTTTCAAAAAGAGATCGTAGAGAAGATTGACGAAATAACCACACCAAAGGCTAGACAGGCAACGACACTGTTGCCACAGAAGCCGAAGCATCGCTAACGGGATCCATAGCCGCCACTTTGATCTTGACAGTGGACACATTATCTTCCTCGGTTTGCAGCTCCTTCTTGTTAGCAGCAGGAGAACAGCGCTTGTAACAGAGTGTTTGTTCAGTCTCAGGAAGCTCCTCCACACTGAATGAGTAGCCACCAGTCGCTGCTGTCGCCAACTTGGCTGACGGCAGCTTCTCGGACAGCTTCAAAGAGATTTTGCTGGACTCATCGAAAATCGAATCTGAAGGGTCTTGAGGAAGTAGAGTGGAGATAGGCGTGTCGCATTGGAACGAAACGCTCTTTGTTTCGCTAGTGATTTGCAGATTCATGTCCTTTTTCTTAATATTGCAGGCTGCAGGTACACGTGAGGAGAACCAGAACAACCACGCGAATGACAATTCCCGTGTTCATACAAGGGAATGAGATAAATATCTATTAAGGGCACTCTGTCACAACTTGTAGCTGTCGGAGCAAACTGCACTCTCCTTTTAGGACCCTTGGTATGACTTGGAAACATCTTCCCATTGCTTGGCGCACTAGGCCCCTCCGATATAAATTTGTGTTGTCCAGAGGAAATGGTACGCACCGTCTAGCTGTGCACGGATTGTGCAATGCACGGGGTGTACAAAGAAAGTGTACTTAGTGTTCAAGGCTCTCGAAACAGTCACTGTTTACAATAGTAGATGCATCAAGGTAGCCATTGAGGAGAACGTTAGGAGTCACAGTCCCACCAGTCGATATACCGAAAGACACCCCAAAGGTCGAGTACACATTGATGTTAGACTTACTGGCTATTTTTGGGTCCGCAGGTACTTTCACTGTAACAACGCAGTGATCTGGTGATGGATTGTTGTTCTGATGACCGACCTCGCGATTCACATTGGCATTTGAAGGAGGCCCTGGGGCCCCTCCATTCTGTCCATTTCCTCCTGGGTCTTTGTCTCCATGTAAACTCGTGCTCTGATCTTCCAGTCCCGAACGGTTTTCCCGTTCATCTGTACTGGCCGACACTCCGCCTGAATCTGTAACTTTTTGTGCTTCTGTGCCGCACGCGAAGTATATGGTCGTTGTTGTAGGCGGCATCGCTCCCACTGTCAACATTGCTTTTGCTGCATTGCCTTTAAGGGCCTTCCTCTGTTGACCAGTGACAGAGAGTTTTGACCCCTTTCCAAAGAGGATGCCTAGGGATGCCGTCTTGTTCAGTTGTGTCGTGGTGAATTAAGTGGTGACCTCGTTGGTGGTTGGATTTGTCCACACGTATGCTATGTCCGTATCGCACACAAACGAGGCTCTCTTCTTTGTCACGTCGACTGAAACTGATATGCCTTTTGCAGCAGCGTTAATCGTGCACGTGCATGGTATAGCAGCCTCCTCTTGCGTACCCGTCGCAACAACACAAGAAATGAGCGAGGTGACGACCAAAACTGAAGCCACCGTTATGCCCCGAAGCAATGGATCAACTCTAGTCCTCGCCATGGTAACCAATTTCTAGAGAAGATAGATTCGAGCCAACCAACAGATGTTCTCGAAAACCCCAGTCTCGAGACTTACTCTGAGGCGAAAGACTCGGGGTTGAGATGAGTCCCGAACAGTGGCTTTCGTAAATATGAGAGAGCTTCTTAGAACTGAATGAGCCTCCTTTTTTGCAACTCACAAGTAACTGGATTCAGGAAGATCATTCACAGAAACGGGTTCACTTCTTCGCACACGGAAATGCCGAATTTAAAACAAAATGAATCAGAGAATCACACTGTCGTCCGGAACCCACTACGGCTCGAGGGACACTCCGGAAGATTTCCAGAGCTTCTATTTTTTGTGCAGCAGGTAGTTTGACCGCAGAAACCAGTGAGCCAATTGGTATACATCACTCCATAGTTTTTTGCACTTCAAACACAAATCGTCGTCCAAATTGTCTTGTCCAACAGATTGGCCAGCTGCAGAAGGACTATAGCAGGGGGACGCGCTGGCCTACGGGGGCACCGTCGGGGGTCACTGCAGGAGGGCATGCGGCCGTTCCTCAGACAAGGTCAAACTGCTGAGACACTGATTGTATACACTTCTCTTGTTTGTATACCTTGTTTTTTCTGTATGATGCGTCTCTCAAGGGGATGGGATGTGGACTCGACGGGACCAACAGGTCAGCACAGAACATGAATAAAGGGGGAGAGTGGGAAAAACGACGTTGTCTCTGCAGAGATTTTTTGTGGGCAGCTCACGAAATTAACTGACCGCAATCACAACACGGACCCTTTTGAATCGAATTCATTCTCCCCTGTTCGTAGTTGAAGTGACTGACGCGACAGAGCTATCCGAAGAGGCAAAAAGAGCACAGTTAATATTTTGCGGTATTTGTCGACATACAAAGGGTCTAGCCCCATACCTGAGTATTCGTGTAGGATGTGAAACGGCTTCATCGGCAGTCACAGTGAGACTCTCACTTCATTGTCAACTTCAAATAACTGCAAACTTCTCCCCATTGACGTGGAAACGGATTCTGTACTTTGAGCGACTAAGGCTGCCGATTCCATTTCGAAACGTCAACCTCATAGTCATCCTACGAGTGGTACGCATTCGCACACATCAAATTCAGAACTTTTTCTTGCGCGTATCCCCGGATGATCACCCAAGCGATCTTAATTTCTGAATGTGCCTCTTCCGAGCAATACCTGCAACGATACTCATTGACTACGAATAAGCTAACGACAGTTGCTGGCAGAAGAATCGTGCATCTAAGACCTGATCCTTATTCCCCTCACACATCAGGAGTGCGCCTGATCTAGAGACGACAGCTCTCCTGAAATACTGTAAAAGGCTTTTAAGGCGACAGCCCGTAGAGTCCGCCACGAATTCAAGGGTCGGTAGGGCAGAAGAAAATGATCACTTTTTCCTGTCAACTTCGTCCATCAGGGAAGCGACTGCGCCAATGTTTACCCAAGAATCGCCATTAATTTTGCGTCACACAAAGGAAGATGAGCATCCAAGTTTCATACGAAAAGTTTCTGCTGAATAGTTTCCGTTTGGGACGCCCCTGACAACAGCCCGATCTGTTTTGAACTGAGAGGTGCATGGCTGGCGATTCCGCTTGTTGCGAACCGCACGTAACCCTGCAAATATGAAACGCTTGTATGGAGAGCAGACTGCCCGACGACAGGCCATCACACTCGCGCGGTCGGGGCACGTGAAGAATTTGATCTGAGAGAATTTCGGGTAGTTGCAGCAACCTGAAAGGTCCTGCACAACGGATTTTTCTTTGTTATTTCAGTTCGTTTGCCTCCCGCGCAGTGATGCACGCTGCGTCAGAGATGCACATCTTCCCGACATGCCAATCACTCCACACATCGTGAGGTTTTCTGTACTTACCACTCTTGTGATGTCCCTCTCTTCTACTGGCATCTCACTGCTCTATTTACTGCAGCGCCGGCAAAGAGACGACAGTGCTTCCACTACAAGCAAACTGACATTGTACAGACATCCCCCTGTCTTCGTTAAGGGTACCTCAGGTGCTCTCCAAGATTAACCTACACCCTTTGCGGTCGTGCCGCCAGATGCTGCTCTCTCGCTTTTGGCATGCCCCACACTGTTGCCTTGCGCGTCTGCCGCCTCCCGCGATTTCTTCCTGTATGCCGTACTACCAAAACAGGTTCTAAAAACCTCCAACGGCAGAAAGCACGGAACCAGCTAACCCAAACACCAAAGCAGGTGTTGACCCTGTTGCGCCAGACGCCGGAAAATCACTGTCGGGGACAGCAGCTGACACATTTATCTTGACAGTGCATGCAGACAGTTGCTCCCCGGAACCTCCTTTCTGGTTGCCAGTAGTAGAAGCTAAGCACTTGTAGCAGAATGTGGCGGCATTCTCAGGAAGCTCTTCTATACTGAAGGTATAGCCAGTGGTTGTCCCCTCCAGCTTGGCTGTTGGTAGCGTTTCTGACAGTGTGACTTCCTTCTTGCACAACTCATCGTATATCATACCAGAACCAACCGCCGGAGTCAGTGTGGCAATGTCCGTGTCACATTTGAAGGACACGCTCTTGGATTTGCTGGTGACCTCCAGATTCATAGTTTTCCTCGTAAGGGTGCACGCTGCAAGCATAAGAAGTGGACAGCAGGGCGACAGATAAGCAGCAAGGCACATGGCCACAGAGAAAAGTCCGTAACTACGGGGACTGCACCAACGAGACGTCCGTTGCTGCCTCTTGGTAGAAACGGCTGGCAGCTAATGACAGCGGTGTCATTTCGTCTTGCCTAGCAAGCTCTGGGGTAGCTGTAGCCGCTCATAGAGCCAGGTTGACACTTTTGTGGGAAGACCTATTGATTGTACAACTCAAGTCCGTATTTTCAAAGGTGAACGAATGAGGAAGTCCGCGTGGTGCCGAAATCGCTAGGTACGGCACTATTTGGAATCTATCAAACATGGCGTTCACGTCACGAACTAGGACAAACATCTATAGTGCTCGTTTTTTAAAGTTCTATGAACTTCCACAAAACCCCCCAAGAACCAGGCGCATTTATGTCGAACTTACTGTTGGCAGCTGGATCAGCGGGAACTGTCACTGTGACAACGCACTGGGCTGTTGAATCAGTTGGCTTTGAAGCAGGAATGCTGGGCCAGCGAGTGTCTTGTACATCTTTTGTCGACGGGGATGCAGTCACTTCCGGCTTGGAACACCCAAAGTAGATCGTCATTGTTGTCTCAGGGAGCTTTCCCAGAGTCAGCGTGACCGTTGCGCTTTTTTCGCCTTTTCCTTTGTCTGAAGATTCGACGGCGACTGTCGAGTCTTAGCCGAAAAGGTCCTTCAGGTCCTGCTTGTTTCTGAGTTCTTTGTTCGTGTAGCACTCGGTGACCGTATTCGTTTCCGACGGCAGTATTTGACTCATGTCGTCACCACAGATAAATGAAACCATCTTTGTCGTGTGGTTGACTTGAACGGAAATACCACCGAGGGTGGCTGTTGCACTGGTGCAGGTGTTTGGAGATTGTCCTTGACTTTGCGCCTGCTTCCCCAGCCCTAAACTGGACATGAGGACGGCGACTAGCAAAAACAGAGCAGCCACCATCCTGCTATGGATTGGAGCAATTCTGGAGCTTACCATCGAAACCTTTGCCTGAAGAACAGGGGTAAAGAGAAGCCAATAGCAACTCTTGGGAAACATAGTTCGACCCAGTCGATTTTAGGGACTTGCACTCAGGGCGGATAATCAATAATAAGGTGACGAAGCAACGCTCGCTTCTGGATGTGTGCGATATGCTCTACTAATCCCCTGCGTCATACAAACACACCCGCAGCTCACAATGATGTCGAGTTTTCAACGCATGCTTACCGAAAAATGTTAACGAATTCGTCAGAAGGAAAATCAAAGTGAAAATTAGCTGGTTCTGATGACGGTAGTGCCGCTGGGACCCTGCCTCCGTATTGAGGGAAACGCCTGGTACTTTTTACCTTTCACACGCCAGGTACTTTGACCTTATAAAAAGAAGGGCGGGTCTATCACACCTTCGGCGTTACCTGTTCCACACTAAGCACAACTGCTGTTGCGTTTGAAATCATTTTCCAATTTGTTCTGTCTGACAGACTTGACAGCTGCGGAAGGGACAGTCTCGGGGGGGGCGCGCTCGTGTTGAGGCAGGCAGGGTCGTCGCAGAAGGGGCATGGGCTTGCGAGGAGACAAGCCCTACAAAGACCAGACGACCATCGTTGTACAGCTGTTTCATGTCTCCGTTACAATGACTCTGGTTACGTATGACAGTTGCAGAGAAGATAAGAGAATGACTCGACGCAAAGCGAATTCACTAGATGTCACGAATTTAATCTCCAAGCATGTTTTTTCAAAGACGAATGCTTCACACCAGTTGCAATATTTTCGGTCTTCCGTCGACGCGCCAAGGTCGTATCCCATCCTGCGGTGTTAAGCGGAGTCCTGAGAGGGCTGTTCTTTTGACACCAAAATCGCAGCCTTCACTCTGTGGCCCACACTTCAATCTGTCCTTTATTCTTTGTTCTCCCGTGATATATTTGTTAACTTGAGGAACACATTTACAGTAGATTGTTATCTGTCAAAAATTTCACCCGCGTAGTCTCCATAAACGAGATCCACTGTCATACACCAACTTCACTGCCATACACTTGCTCCAGAACTGTTCCTCTTGTCATACACCAATACAGTTAGAAGAGGGAAAATCTAAAATCGTTTCGCCTGCACTATTCCCACAAAGGAATCAACAGGGGTCATTTGCGGAGGACGTGGTTTCCCATTTCCTCCACGAACCTCATAGCGAGCCTGATCCTGAGAAAGCTGTTGAGGTGTTTGGAAGGGTTTAACAGGGGCACGAACAGCGGAGCCACCAAACAATTTACGTTCGGCAACAGCAACAAGAAGAGGTCGCTTGCTCTCATCCGAAACATAAGGCATGGTAGCAAAAAAGTATACCGCGGGAGTCCCTCCGCCGGGGTCATGCAAATTCTTCGAACTTCCGTTTAAAGCAATATGCTCTCGGGCCTCGACTTCTTCAGAAGACAGGCTGGCGGTGCGTAACATCCTTTTGGGAAGCCACTTCCAGCAGCGCCATCTGCTTTATGTTAAAAAAAGTACAACCAGTGATGTAGTCTGTCGAGACACATGGAATATATCCATTTTCATGACCAAAAACCTGCATGAAGTGGCAGGTTAGCCTCTGGAGCTTTCTACTACGGCGAGTGGCTTTTGCACTGCGGTGATCGGGGATGTACGACTTGGAAGCTGCCTCACCAGAAATTGCGACGACCCTCGAGAGCAGTGTTGTTGTTCTGTCAGTCTATTCTTTCTCGTCTCGGAGAATCAGTGTTATTGTCTCGTGGATACACATGATCTCAATATGCAGTGCATACTCAACTCGTGTTGCCAATATCCCGCAGAATGAGACTTTTCATTAATACCCCTACTCTCCCTTTCTTCTAGCCCCCGCACAGCCAAGGTCGGAAAGGCATTTTTTTCGCCTGCATCTGCTCGGTCACACTGTGCAAAGCAACAGCTTGTATCTGTGGCACATGATGCTCATCATTAAGCGCTACACCCTTCCCAGTACTTGCAGATGCATATTTTCCGTTTGTTGCATGCGTCGCTTACACAGGTTTGGCGGGCACCAAGACTTTGCCGTTTCCTGTGTTACACGCACTTCCTACATATACTTTACAAAATAGACAGGAAAAAGAATAGTGAAATAGCTGACCCTAGAACCAGAGGCGACGCTACACCTGTGGTGGCTGAGGTAACTGCAGCACTGCCGACATTAGCGGCAGAAACCTTTATTTTCACGGTGCATGCATTTGAGTTCTGGCTGGGCAGCTCCTTCTTGTCATAAACACCGGGAGAGGAGCACTTGTAGCAGTATGTTGCTGCATTCTCCGGCAGATGTTCTACACTGAACGTGCGGCGCCCGTTTTCTGTCTCGAGCTTGGCAGACGGCAACTCTTCTGACAGCTTCAAAGATTTGTGACAATATTCATCGAAGATCTCTGTCGCGCTTTCTGGCGTCAAGTTGTCAATGCCGGTGTCGCATTGGAACGAAGCGATCTTGGATTCGTTGGTAATCTCCAGCTCCATGGTCTTCCTTGCAGCTGTGCAGGCTGCAGACAATTGAGGGACGTGCCATGGGGCTCAGTGACGAACAGGATTTCACAACGACACAGAATGCACTGGAGACACGGGTCTTCATTTTATCGGCGCGGTCAATAGAAAGGGATCGCAATGTGCCCTTTTGTTTTAGCTGGGTCAGCTGCGGGGTTCCTCTGGCTTCACCTAGCACCAGGCGGATACTTCGTCGGTAACAGTTTATTTGGTAAGACGACAGTCCATAATCTCTAATATTAGTGGTATTTGAAAGCCCACACGCCGGAGATATTCGTATGTTTGGGGCTGATGTACCACCTCGAAACGAGGCGTTCATTTTTGTGCTTGTACGAAGACAGATGTGCGTGATGTCGGCTCCCACAAGGCTTCCGCGAACAGTCAAAGACTCGAGAATCACAAGTGTCGGGCTTACTGTTGGCATTTTGATCAGCGGGAACTGTCACTGTGACGATGCATTTCTCTGTAGGTACGGTTTCAGGGACAGGAGGTTTAGACAGATCCGAGCCTGGTTCAGCGTGTCCCGCTGTACTCGAAGATTCCGTTGTGGAGGCACAGCCGAAGTAGATTGTCGTCATTCGCTCAGGGAGCTTTTTCAGTGTTAAAAATACTTGAGCTTTGTTTGGATGGGCTTGAAGTTGTGGCATTTCTTAGAGAGACGTCTCGGCCTCTTCCGCCTGTGCTTAGACTGGTGACAGTAGCTTTCGACCCTGCGCCGAAAAGCTCCCCCAACGCCTTGTCTTCCTGGAGTTCTTTCTCCATGTAACAATGAGTAAGCGTGCCGTCTGTTTTTAATGTCGACTGCACATTGTTCAGCTCAGCGTCGCATACAAAGGATCCACTCTTCGTATTCTGGTCAACTGAGACGGAAATGCCGTTTGGCAGCGCATTTCTGTTGCAGGTCTCCATAGTCGCCGCGGAGGCAACTGCCTTGCTTCCCAGCACACCATTGAACCCGAGCAGGGCAACCAACAAAATCACAGCCCCCGCCATTTTCTTATACGTCGAAAGAACTATTGTTCTTGTCGTTGTTACCTCTTGTAGGAAAGAGACACAGAAAAAAAGGTCAGAAGCGGATTCTCCAAAACGAAACTGCAACACGTCTACTTCCGAACCCCCCTTCCCGGCTGAACAATCAGGGTTAAGTGGAACTGTCGTCGTCGGGGTTACGGATGTCACTCGCAGTTTTGCAGATCGAAATGACTCCGTCTCGCTAAGACAACATGATAAAAAACTACCACTGCTACGGGGAATAACAGATAAAAACGACAAAATCGAGGACGACACTGTGGTACCGAAGGCCCTGTGAGTCGAGTAAAGGGGTTTTTCCCAGAGATTTGTAAAGCAGGTATTTTGACTGCAAAAAAACGGACGTATGAAAATGACCAGACAAATGCTTGACGCATCTTGCTGCGCAATCAGAAAGCATCGGGGTTCACGCTCGGTCGTCGTCCACTCTCTCTTGTACCACAGACGGGATAGCTGCGAAAGGGACAACGCAGGGGCGCCCGCGTGTCGAGGATAACACCGTAGAGGGACCGGGGCAGGGCGGACTTTCGGTCTTCATTGAACACAGTCTCCAAATAACCAGACGTCCAAGACTGTGGATGCCTCCTGATTTGCTTGAATGACACTTTCACCTGAACATAGCAACCTTACAGAAGATCTGCGAGCCGGTCGAGGCAACAAACCGGTCGTTATAACAAGGCAGATCAGTTACAACGCTGAAAGTTAGTGACTATCTCCCAGGAGACACGATGCACATTTAGTTCAAAATAAACGAATATGACACTCTCAAGGTTTTGCTCCTTTCGCCAACAGATCAGCAACGTGTTTTTCTAGGTGTTTTATGGCGAGTCATAAGATAAGCTTGTCATAAGCCGGGGCGAACTCCCGCATCGTCAATATAGTCTCGATTATTTTGTGTTAGTAACTTCATATTTTTCGACTGAGACATGCAGTACCTTGTGAAACGAATGGTAAATCAGGTGATAAGTAGACTGGGGGTGTCCTTCTGCAGCTTCACCCGCATAACCAGGGTACGAGATAAATGCACACATATTCACCGCAAGAGGAGTGTCTCTTGGTGAAGCCTCTCTTCTTTCACCTGGTACTAGGCCGCTCCCCCGTTGCGAATATGGTGTTTAATAGGGCGACAATCCACACGTTCTAACGTACGACGTATTCAAATGCCCACCAAACAGTGATCCTGCTGGGTACGAGGCTAATATCCCTTCAAACCTGGCGATCACTGTAGTGCGTGTATGCATGCTACTAGCTTCTGTGGACTACCACGATGCTTCTGAAAACAACCCACGGATCCAGTAAAAAGTCCTTCGGACTTAATGTTTGCTGTTGGGACAGTGGGAACTGCCACTGCGACGATGCATTTGTCTTTGGCTGCTTCTGTAGGAATGACAGGTGAATCCACATGGCCGCCTTACAGCGCCGTCGCCCCGGCTGACGGTGCTGGGGTGGCACACGCGATGAAACTAGACAGTCGTCAGCTTCCCAGGAAGATTTACCACCGATAACGATATTTTTGGGCTTCTCCCCCTTTTCGCTTAGAGATGCGACAGTGGCGTGCGCCCCTGTTTCGAAAAAACCCTCCAACGTCTTTTGGGTTTCGGGTTCCTCGTGTAGCACCCGGTGACCTCGTTTTTTGACTGCTGCACTTCGCTGATGTCATTGCCGTAGAGGAACAAGACTTTCTTTGTTGCCTGGTCAACTGAAACAGAGATGCCATCGCGGTTTGTTTTATCGCACGTGAGTTTCGTCTCAGTGTCACTATTTACCTTGCTCCCGAGCCCTGCGTAGGTCATGAGTACGACAACCACTAAAACGAAGGCGCTTGCCATCCTCCAGGCGACGAACCAACCCTAGTCCCTGCCACGGAAACAATCTGTCTAAATAACGCCGGCGCAGGAAAGGCAATAAACGCTGTGTGGAGACGCAATCTGTTCCGCTCTGGCTTCGAGACCACGGTCAGGAGGCAGCTTTACGACGACTTTGACAGGGAAAGGTCATATTCCTGAAGTTCACAATGAAGTCAGCCCGTTATGAGGAGCGTACCAAATAGTGCTAACAGGTACGGAAGAAAGTCACCAGAACTATCTGGGACCAAGGACAACACTGTCGTCCGGAACCCGTTTTTATCGGTGGCAGCTGCCGATGTTTGTTTTCAGACCTTCCATAAAACAGCTCACGATCGCAGAAGCTAAGTATTGCCCCAGTCATATCTCTGTGGATTTCCGCTGCCCGATGAGCCCGGTAGGCACTATATTTGGCACTCCCATTGTCCACTCTGTTTAGTCCAATTGAGGCGGGACAGTTGCGGAATGGACAAACTCAGGCGGTCGATGCCACGATGAGCCAGCCAGGGTCGGGGGGGGGGGCGGGAGGAAACTCGAGGAAGGGCTGTTGGTCTTACATGAAGACGGTCACCCTCAATTGTTTACATTCTCTGAATTGCTGTAGCAGCACTTTTCATAAGTACACCATTCTTCCAGAAGACCTGAGAGCCACTCGAGGCGACACATCGGTCGTTATAGCTCAGGAGGCCAAGAAGAAGGCTGAAAAATGCGAGTATCTTACGAAATTTGTCGCAGCTGAAGCAAGTGCTTGTGCATAAAGATTGGTGTGTTACTTTTCAATTGAAGCAGATCTGCGATGCCGGATATGTAAACGATTCATGACACTTATGTCACTGGAATATTCACGAATCTAATAACTTTCTCTCAGTCGACACGCCAAGGCCAGCGCTCGCCCAAAAGTGTAAGGCCAAGCCATGGGAAGGATGAGACACAAGCAACTGAATCCCGATGTTTACTGCGCGCCCTTGCCCATCATTACCTTTGAAATGCTGCATAGTTATCTATTGAGACGTGTGCTTGTGTAATGGATGGTGGCCCGTGTGGCAAGTAGATGCGTGCTGCCACGTCATGGCATCGTGGCAACACGTGAGACCATTCACAATATACTCCTCAATGGCCACCCTCGCGAGTGTTCTACAATTGGTACAATAGAAAAATAGGAACTAAAGTTGTTTACCCTGCGCTACCCCTGCAACGATAGCTTTAGAATGCAAGCGCACTAACAGCAGAGGTTAGTAAAGACAAGCATACCAACACAATTTTCCAGTTTTCTTCCTGGCATCAGAGCGCGTGCGGTACAGAGAAGATAGCCAGCCTGAAGCGTTTGCAGCGTTTGGTGACGCACCTGACTGGAGAGCTTGTCAAAACACTGTTGCTTCAGCATTGACAAAAAATAGATCCCTCAAACCCCCTGAAAGCATGATGCAGGGAAGGCCTACAAGATATCAAGGAAGTCCACCGCTTGCGGCCAACACAAAAGGCGCCACCACTTTTGCATGTTTTGGATCGCCATTCAAAACATTTAGACAACTGTTATATTACACGCTCTTGGAACGCCTTTAACCGTATCCACACCCGTTCTCTATGGAAGGAAGGATGGTCGACGACAAAGCTTGTTGGTACATATTTTCACGTAATCCTAATGATGTACACAATCCCATGCAAAGGTAGCGTGGCTGCCCGGTGAGCTGTCAACTCAGTTGCTGTACAAGCGAAATCGGGGCATGCACAGGGTATCATTTAAAGAAGTTCCCGGCAAATTGCAGGACCTTACAGCACACCTGGCTGATTTGCATACGCTGTTTTGATGTTTCTCTAACGGACGCATGGGCACTGCCTCAGATATGCACAGACGCTCGACATGCCGGGCACTTCCCACTCTTCTAAATCCATCAGCCTGGTTCCTCCCTCACTTTTTAAGCTTCGCGCCTCTCGGTATACACTGTAACAAGCATGCTATGCAAAGCACGCGCTCGTTTTCTGCTCCGGGTTACATGGCTCCCGTCCGAGAACTTCCCTGTCCTCGTTCCCGCCCCAAACTGCTTTGTCCGTTGACTTGCGGAGACCCCGCAGACTTCGTCCGAACGCTCGTCGTCTTTTGAGTTCACGGGATTGAACCTATTTTAGAGAGGTACTGCGGAAAAAACGGATGAAACAAATAAACCAAAAACAAGAGCGCACACAGACCCCGCTGTGACAGAGACAGATAAATTTTCGCCGCTCGATGCTGAAACACGTATCTTGACAGTGCATGCGTTTTTCTTCCCATCTGCAGTGTCACCAGAATCAACAAGGGGCGAGCACTTGTAGCAGTAAGTAGCTTCAGTCTTAGGCAGCTCTTTTACACTGAACACGTAGGCTGAGCTCGTTTCTTGAAGCGTGGCGGATGGCAGCACGTCTGCCAGCTTCACTTTTTCCTGACACGACTCATCGAGTATCTCATGAGAAAAGTCTTGAGGAAGAAGAGTGGCAATGTCCATGTCGCACAGGAACGAAACAGTCTTGGAATCCCTCGTGATCATCAGAGTCATACTCTGCTTCGCAACGGTGCATGCTGCAAGCAACACAGGAGCAGCCGGGAAGCTGACGATGAACGGGACTAGAGCGCCTGATGAACCGAACAGATGTTTTTCCAATCCGTCTGGTCCAGGAGACGCGCACTGATTGATACCTCTATTTTGTCCTTCCTAGCACGTTCTGGGACTGGTGTCGTCATAGCGAGGACCATGCCATAACTTCCTTGCAAACGGAAGCTTTTGGCAAAAGAGCCCACACTTTGTAACACCGGAAGAATGTGAAAATCAACGCATATAAAACGAAAGCGCCTGGCACAGCACTGCTGCCACTCCTCAAAATGTGGCATTCACTTAGTGAATGTTTCAGCACAAGCGTCGGTGATGCTAGTTTTCGCGGACTACCTCGATGCATCCACAAATCATCCAGAAATGTAATATGTCTCTCGGGCTTACTGTTGGCATTTGGATCAGCGGGAACTGTCACCGTGACGACGCATTTTGTTTTGCCTCTGTTTCCATCAGAGTTCTGAGACGGATCCCCCGTTGGCGCCCGGTTTGCCCCCGATGCCGGTGTGGTGCTGCAAGCGAAGTAGATGGTATCTGTCATCTCAGGGAGCTTTCCCACTGTCAGCGAGACTTCTGCACTCGTGCCCGATGTTGTGCTTGCCGTTTTGACATTGGCTTTCGATCCTTCGCCGAAATGCTCGGCGAGGGGCGTCTCGCCCTGGAGATTTACTCTCGAGTAACACTTTGTGATGGTGTTATTGTCTCCCGGCAACGGCAACACGTTGCCCATATCGGTACCACAACTAAATGAGACCTTCTTGGTTGCTGGGTCAACTTCAACGGATATACCCCCTTTAGCTGCCGCGTCTGCGTTGCAGATCTTCGTAGAAGGGGCTCCATTCGTCCCCTCAGCCCGTAACGCCGTAGTGGACATGAGCACTACGACGACGAAAAACAAAGAGCCCATCGTTATCAAACGGATCGGGACAACGCTAATCCTTGCCATAATGTCTACCTGTGTGAAATACAGAGGCACACACAGACAAAAAATTACTCTCCCTCAGTTCGACTCAGTCTAGCTTCTGTAGTCACACTCAGACTTAACGCTCAGGGGCTGGAATACAACGCAACGCTTTCTTTCAAGCATGTGCACTGGATTCTAACAAGTGAGTGGCTCACAAGTACACGATTCCAACCCAGAACTTTTTGATAGAGAGTGACCGGAGAAGCGTGTACTAGACTGTTTGAGGAGACGCCGAAATACCTGTTGTCCACCTGAGGATGGTGCCGTCACCCTAGAGAGCCTTTGACTTGACAGCAACGCCAGAATTTTAGGCAGCGTTTATGCAGCAGATGGCTTAACTGCAGAAAACAAGTAGCGCATTCACATATCTTTCCTAAGTTGGAGTGGGTGTCGCATTCAAATCTCTTAATTGCTGTTCACCGTGACTTGCCGGCAGAGTGAACAGCTGCGGAAGCGATAGCGTCGGTAGCGACGCGCCTCTGTCGAGGCGTGTTCCGTTAGTGGGGGGTGCCGGAGCAGGCGTTCTTAGTCTTTCCGTTAGAATGCCACAAAATATCGATGGCGAGAGGTGGTAGAAAATCTCCACCCAAACTTTGAATCAGATGGTCAAGGTGCGCCTAGCTCACGTCAAAAGGCTAGCGTGTGTCTACCGGTTCGAGTACCGTTTTTCGGCCGCAGTGCGTTGTTGCCTTGGAGTTGGGTGTCGATTTTGCATGCGCGTGGCCGGTTATTCCTTGTTTTACTTCAGGAGTAAACCTTGTCTTGCAGGGCAAGAGTCTCATTCTCACGCATCGTAAGGGCTATTGTTAGTAGCAGACCTTTCGTTTCCTCTGAGACCATCTCCTGATAGAGCAAACATGATCGGGAGAGGCTCTTTGTCTCGTTCGTAGGTTCCGCAAAAATTGTCTGTTATCCAGTTGTTCTGACCCGCCGCTACATGCATGTACTTCCGCGGTGTACAGCCCAAATGTTGTCAGGTTCCTGCTTTGTTTCTCAATCGTTGCAACACTGTGTTTCACCGCGGAAAGAGTAAAGACGTTTCACCACCGAGACTCCAAAGTCAGCCATGAACACACTATCGACGCCTGCAAGAGTACTTTCTGCAACCAAGACTCCTTTCCTTCCAAATCCATTCCCGTCACATCCGATCCACTATACGCACTGATCGCCTGGTGTCGCTTCGCCCCTCCTTTCAACCAAGCTTCGGGTCCGATTTACCTTGTGTGGCGGCCCTCTCCTGCTTTTCCTTTTGATTTGTTGTGAGGGGGTTGACACGTGGGCGACCCGACACTTCGACGAGCTTCGTCTTTTCCAAAATGGGGTTTCTTTCATGCGCCCAACTTAGCCTCTGTTCCAGCCGGAGAGTTGCCTCCCAGGAGTGAGACACTATGGACGGACGACGATGACGATTCGGGTCCGTTTTTCTCCCCCACCAGGAGGGTGTCCGGCTACCGCGTGGTTGTTTTATTTCCTTTTGTCTTTCTTGAGGTGTCAGGCTCTTTTGTCTCCACTATCCTCTGTCTTGTTCTCTGACCTAACCAGGAACAGCTGGCTGTCTCACTCCTCGTCTCCTTTGCCTAAGCCTGCGGCTGCAGGCCCTTCCGTTGCCGACTCTCTCTCTGCAAAAGGTCGACATGCAACCTCTGCAGAGTTCCTGCAGCGCTTAGCTTTGCTCAACCAGCAGGAAAGATATCATCTGCTTGGGTCAAGAAAACGTATTCTCGGTGCTTTGCTAAATATCCGTCCAAATAAAGGGCTAACTGACAGTCGTTCGGACCGCGTGGCTCCTGAGAGGAATCCTGATGGCGTTTTTCACGGGACTTTTCTTTCTGGCTCATGCCCCGGGAAGTCTCCCATCAGGAAGTCTTTTGCGTCGTGGCATCCAAGACCACTCTCCTCTGGATTCTTCAGTTCGTTTGTACGGCCGAGAACACCGTGGATAACTAGGCTGTCCTTAAACAATTTTGGCGGGCGACGATGGTCGCCTTGGAATCCAACAAGACAGAGACACTGGGTTCCGGGTTTCCTCGGTTTGGATCTGATCAAGGTCAGTTGTTTTCTTTTCTTGGTTTGCCTGAACGAGATTCCGTCTGAATAGGCCTTCCTATCGCCGACTCTCTTCTGCAGACGCGAAAGTATCGTAAATGTGGAACGGCAGCGCAGACGGCCAGTGCAGCCCATGAGTCTCGGCGTATTTCAGATCCATGTGTCTCAGCCGATGACCTTCAGCCATGGGAATGCCAGAGGTGACTTGAGAAAACAGTCTGTCCCAACTGTGAATCTGTCGATGTTTTGACAAGCCCGTTCACCATAGTGGTTCTTTATACATACAAGCACCACGTATATTTCGATGCAATCTAGATGCTCGCTCTGACGGATGCAGACTGAGCAATCTATCCAGTGACTGCAACACAGTTCGTCCGCACTCTCCTTCAGATTGATCTCTGTGTAGCTTTATTGTCCGAGAGGAAAAGAGTGTTATGGACTTCTTTTTTGTGTTTCGCACCTCGACTAGTGCCTGAGTTTGTGGTTCTTCATTATTTTCAATAGCATACTCATAAATCATTTAGCAGGAACCCTGTGGAGAACAATTGATTAACGGTGTGTTCGAGAAGAGCGACTGCATGTGTGCAAACACTTCCAGTTTTGGTACGCGGCACTAGATGAGCATGAGCGCACCGAGGAGCTTGCTGATGGGATTGTTCGAAGCTGGCCTTCCTTGCTCACCCGTGTTTGTTTTCTTTGCCCTGTCTTCTCTTGAAATGCCTTTCAAACTGCACAGATCTTTGGCAGACTGGCGGACGTCTCAACCGTGGGCAGCGTCATTGCGTCTCCTGTGTCTTCTCCGGCGACAGCGGCTCCGTTGATTTTGGGAGTGTACGAGAATGTCGTGGACCTAGCGCGGAGTCGGAAAGAGGAATTGTTTCATCCGAGCGGGGAATCAACCAAAGAGAGAACGCGTGTTGCCGATGACCTTGTCTCTACCGACGATTACTGTGGTTCAACGGGGCAGACCGAAGGCGACTCCGTGAGAAACCAGAGAAAGAGAAAACGCTGTCCAGAGATGCGAGACTCCGACAGGCTTCCGGGCGATGGGACTGGAAGCGATGGCGCAACGAACGACAAGGAGCCTGCCACGACGGTGCAGTGGGAGACGAACTGGGACTGGGATGCGTGGCTGATGAAGGAGAGAGAAAAGTGGCTCTCTGGGACCTATCAGTCTCTTCTGATTAAAAAGAATGCGTTAGTGAAGGGCCGAAGAAGGAGCACGGCACTCAGTGGCAAGAAAAAGTGGGAAGAGCTTTTTGACAGGACCCTCACTCTCGAGACAAAGGGGCAGGTAGATGGTACGGACCCTGGGAAAAACAGCTGCGCTCCGGGGTTGAAACAAGGCGGCATCGCAAGGTCATCCAAGGACGGGAACGAAGAGGGTTTAGTGGCTAGACAAGAGAAGGTGTCGGGCGCAGGCGCGCAGTTCCAGTGTTGCGGATTCCTTCATCCACAGACCTCTGTGAGTCTCAGGCCTGTCTCTGGTGAGGGGTTGAAAGGAACGCTGAGTCGTGACAGTCAGCATGTAATCGGGGAAGGACTAAATCGACAGGCCTTCGAGGAGAGCCTCCTGAAGTCAAAGTTCATATGGCCTCTCCAACCGAACAATGGCGCTGCTCTGCGCTCCATACAGTACATACCAGGTAATGAACTCTTGCCTGGCGTATCCCTTGTTTTACATACAGTCGCCAGGATGACGCTTGTTACAAGACGGAGGGTGTTCCGTGTTGACGTTGCTAAGGTTGTGATTAAAGCTGCTACAAGGTATATAGAGACTTATACAAGGTGATGGTGTGACGCCGCTGTTGCACAGATTTGTGAGAGTGTTGCAGTTGCCGCGTAAATGTGAAACATTCTGTCGTTGCTGCTAGGTTATCAGCTACCACAGATACTGCAGGACATCTAGTCATTTCGGGTCCTCTCAGTGGATGGGGGTTATGTATTCGAGGAAGTGTCTTCTACGAGATACTGTTCGTGAGGGTCAATGACTCCTGACGTCTTAACGACTAATCCCAAACTAGTAACGGTGCTAGTGATTGATTTGTGGAGCTCTTAGTGGTTTCTCCCTTTGCACAGGGTGAAAAGCATCTCTGTCTCCAACTGTCTCCAAACACATTCACTGATACCTTGTCTCTACACATGCTTTGATTTTGTCTGAGATCTGTTTCAGCTGCGTACGAGGTGTTTCTCTCCGTAGCGCGGCGGGTTCGCAACACTGCAGAAGGACACCAAGATGACACCGATGGGGGGAGTGGGGAGAACACGGGAGAATCAACGAGAACTCGGGGGGCGCGCCGACATCAGAGGAAGAAGATATCGACATACGAGAGAGTCAACCAGCTGTTGCAGGCGAGCCCGGTGTCTTCCGATGCCATTGGTGAGCTGTTTACTTTGATCCAGATTGTTCTTCGTTCTGTCTAATTACCCCGCATATGCGCGGCAATGTGCTTGAATGACTGTCAGTTCCTTGTAACCGTTTCCCGGTCACTGCAGCGACCCCTAGAGTGGCTATCACGGGTTTGTTTGGACCCCTTATGTTTGGGTACTTGGATGACTCCTGACGGACTGCAGACCGTAATATGCGCTTCCTCACGCTCTACACACGCCGCTGTTAGTAGCGTTTGTTTCGCCTGCAATGAACGTCCTTATTGGCCAACAGAGAAGAGTCATGGGATGCTTTTTGTGGCAATCTTGAGCTGCCCCGTCATGTAATTCGAGGCCACCACCGAGTCCTTTTTGACCAAGCTCTCAAGGAAGGTCCGGTTCCCTTCCACCGATCAGCTATACAGCGGCGGTCTTTGTTTGTCCACAACTGCATCGTTTTTCTTGTATGTCGACTCGTATGTTTTGTTTTAGATTGCGTATGGCGCGCCCTGACTCGTGTGGTTACTGGACCGTTTGGCGAAGTTCTGCCTCCTCGAGTGTCTCTGTCTTGCCCGGAGCTCGAAGCTCTCAATGATACGCAAGGAGTGACTTCTGGCCGGTTGCTCTACCGCGGCGACTTCCTCCGATCGATCTGGGAATGGGCTCCCGCAGATGGTACGAAATCAGAGTGTGATAAAGAATACTCATGCACTGCGAGGTGCCAGGCTTCCTTGTACAAGCTCATCTAGCTGCTGTATGTTATCTGGACTTGTTCAAGCCACAATCGAACGTCAGTGTCAGTACGCTAGACTGTTGACAGTAACAGGAGTCGGTTCCATCTTTCCGAAGGGGAAGCAGAGATCAGTGGTCCAGGTGGAAACTTGTGTTTGCATGGTTGGTGTCAAAGGAAGAGTGTCTCTAGAAATGGTTCTGCTTGTGCATGAAACTGGATGAAGGTGGAATCGAAAGTTGTATATGTGGTCATATTCTTGTGTTTGTATGGGAATCGTATTCGTTCGCTTTTCCATCTTTTTTATGTCAACGCAGGGCTCGTCGACTGGGAGTCTTTCCTATTTTTCTTAGACGAGGTTCCATCTGACGGCGTTGAACCACTGTTCAACTGAAACGATTCGCGAAATGTTAGCGACGCTGTCTTGGCTGATACCATAACAGTGACGGAGTAATAATCTTTCCCATCGTGTGTGGGTTTGAGCCATGAAAACAGAATAAATGGCTCTGCCATTTTTGTCGGAAGAACTACAGTTGGTGCAAAGCCAGATATTTTGAGTGTTTCATAAGTGGGAAGACGGGGAACTGCACGGAAATTGTTGGTGCCGCCACTGAAAGCAGTGTTCCAAATATCTGCGGGAGAGGGGCAGTCAAAAGTTGTGTTGCAGCCGCCTTTTGCGTTTGCATCTCTGCACGGGCGGGCATTGCTGTCACCAGAAAGTAGCCGATGTTCGGCAGCAATATCGAAGCCTTGAATCAGTTCCCAGGGGTACGATGAGACACGATTATGGAACACTTCCAAATAGAGAATGGTTTGCGTACTCGCACTTTTGCTTAGGAAGACAACCCGCGAACTGCCACTTGCTATATCCAAGAGACAGACGGTATCAAAATTCAATCAGAAGCATAAGGGCATCGTTGAGCAATTTTCGGAAGGACTTTAAAAAGGAAACTTCCAGTTTTTTCTTGGTTGCACTATTGCGTGCAGGTAGGAATGCGTTACTAAGATACCTTACCGTTTGGTGGCGAACGAATTGATTCTGACCGGCTACACCGGCGGAACTGGAACCTCCTGTAGCGTGTGTATGGCGCTGCAGACCGTGAGCAGCAGTCTGCTGAAAACTCTGATTGCCTGACCTTGTGTATCAGGTCTTTCGGTACTGCCCATTTCTCAAACGTGTCTGTTTTGGCACAACTATCGGACGGACACAGAACAGCGTCCTCTATTATCTGCAGGTGTGTTTGACTGGGTGGGTTTTTCAGCAGGGGACCACGCATGCTAACACTTCAAGTCAAATAACATGTTTGCGGCGCTACGCCTGCCTGCACCTTTGGTTCACGAATATGCTATGTTGCCGCCAGCCGTGGGGATCGTTCACACAAACGCATTTCTGCCTTGATCGTTTGAGAACGTTGCAGTGTGCGGTCTGAGCTGAGCAGCCGGCTAACGGGTGTGTTGCCTTGCACTCCGGGGTACGAAGGAAAGCCAAACGAAAGGTGTCACAGATTTTTATGAAAATATAGAAGTGGATCTAGGTGGTGGGTCCCCAAAAGCGCGCCTCTCCCTGTAGTATGGATATCTGCGGTAGCATCACTGGTGTTGCTACCATGTAAGAGTGCTGAGTCTCAAATTCTGTTTCGGTCAAGCATGAGGACTGGGGGCGTTCTAGCACTTACCTCAGTGACAGATAGGCTACGTCTTCTTTTGAGATAAAGCACCCTGTTTCTCGTGTGATCATTCAAGGAGAAAAATCGAGCAAACTTGTTCGCACCACGGCGAACTTCCTCTATTAACAGAGTCACATTTACATTGGATGCATGACGTGCACTAGTTGCGACCCGCGGTAGCTTAGGCATGAGCAACACGCCTGCGCCATATGGTAGCGCCGAAGCAGTTGCCATTACCGTGAAATGGTTATCTGTTCGTTTCAATAATGGAGGGGTTCCGTTGCTGCTTATTAGGCTGTGGCCGCGGCAGGATCAGTCACTGTCTCGTACCACATGGGCAGTACCCTTTCACTGGAATTTCGTCGTCCCTTTACTGGCGAAACTCCTCTTCCTCCCGCTTTTCAGCCCTTACCTACTTTTTCCATCCTTTGTGCCCTCCAGTCTTTTTCGGCATGTGCTCTTCATGCGCAATACTTTGCGTGATGCATGCGAGTCGCGCTCAGTTCCCTGGGGAAGCAACTGATGGCTGGTGTCATACCAGGTGCTAACTCGAATGCTGTCTTATCTATTCTTGCTGAACAGATAGTTATCACAGTTCCACTGTGTCAAGCCGATATTTTCATCTACGTTGGTGTCGGCAAACAATCTCATGTTTTCGTAGCCATTATCTGCCACTCTGAACCGGACGGTGACGCAGGCCGTCTGCAGCAATTTGCCGTAGACCTAGGGTAAATAGACATTCCCGATCTTGATCCCCATCAAACACTCGTTTTCTGTACATCAATTTTTTCAAATTCTGGCATTTTGATGCATTGCAGCGTGGTAACACATCAACATTCGTAGCAATGGTGGACTTGGCAGACTTTTCATTGATTGTGCGTAGGACTCATTCGACCAATGCATGAGGTGCAACCCCTAGCAACGACCGAGTATTCACTGGTCTGCCCCACCGAGTGGCTTGTCCAGTGTCGGATCAACCCACGAACAGCTCTCGGTTTCTTTCTGGAAAATTTTTGGAGTGGACTCATGCAATGGCGACTCCGCGAAAGTCTGCCATCCATGCTATGAAAACAATCACCCCAAAGACACTGCTGAGCAAGCGCGCTGTTTGCTTGTCTTAGATGTAGTTGGCGACTTGCACGAATCTCGCAACAGCGAACGCCACGTTGTTCCCAGCGAGTACCCGAAGCTCAGGGTGCGATTTTGCTCGTCTGAGTCTTCCTCACTCCTTTAAAGAGCTCTGTTCATAGTCGACCAAGTTCGTTTTTCTATTTGCGGGAAACTTCTGACCTCTCTGATGCCTCCTACGCGCGCTCCTCCCTTGCTGCCATTCTGAGGTCTGTCTGGGTGACCTCTCTACTCCTTCATTTGTATAGTCTTTTCTCGAAGTATCTTTCCTATATGTCGGGGACATCGTGGTGTACGTATTGGCTTTGTCCTTGATCTCTGGAACAACTTCGGCTGTGATGCTTTGCGACTCGTAGCGCGCGCGAAATTCCCCTTTTCCGGCTCCTCGTGCGTTTGCCCGCCACTTGCAATCTATCGTACGGTTACCGAATCTTCTTGCTCATTTCGCTCTGCTGGAAGGATTAATTCCGGCACTTTTTCACTAGAAACCTTCTCCCCTTGAGGGAACAAAACCCGTGTCCAAAATGTTTCAAAACGCGTTCCAGTCCGGGTTCATCTCCATACTCTACAGTATCGGGTAAGAGTATGCCCTACCTCAACATCGCATTCTCCGGGAGTCTGGGAGTCACTGAACACGACGAGTCAGACAGCCAAAGAGCGCAGTGGATTTCCACTGCTATCTGTCAGGTTTATATGCTTCTTCACTGCGCATGTGTCGACCGTTGCTTGACGGGAGATTGCCAAGGGAGGGCGACAATTGCAGCTCGAAGTGCTCTCAGCTCTTTCGCGGGGAACTCGATCCATCCTGCACTTTCACTGCCTCTACACTCTATCTGAAGCCGCGTGTTGGCTGCTGATTGAGGAGGAGTTCTCATTTTTGCTCTATTCTTCTTCCGTCCTCTGCTTCCCTTCATTTGTTTCATGGTCGTCTTCGTGCGCCCTCTCTTCTCGGTGAAAGAAGGCAAGACGGAAGAAGAGTTACTGATGTGTGAACCGTAGAGCTGCGTTCAAAGGATTCAAGGGCATTAGAGCTTTCGCACTCCCTCGTGCAATTTCGTTCTCAAGCGTTTCATTCGAATTATCCAGTTTCTTCGGGGACACGCCTTCAATGACCACTGAGGGCGTTCGGCTTGCGTTTCTTCGCGCGCGTTTTCGTCAACTTGCACCGTTTCTCAGCACGGAATTCTCAATGTTTCGCCTCCCGCACTTGTGATGCATGCATTTCACGTTGCCTCCCATGAGTTTCATGGTTCTTCACAGTCAAGATGTCTGCCAGTGGAAATCGGGGTTCTGGCAAGCGCTTCGTGGACGGTGTGGCCGCCTGTTTCATCATTGAAACTGCCTCTTGATCCCAACTTAAAATATTCTCTACGAGCTTCGTAGTCATTAGTACATGAAGACACACAGACTTCGTTCACATCCCGAAGTACAGGCTGTTTGCGTGTCACCGTTTCGCGGCGACTTCAATTTCGCGCTCGTCGGTCTCTGCTCTCTGTGTCAGTTCCTTCTGCTTCGTGTCGCATATCACGTCCTACGCATCAGAGCCATTTGAATCTGAGAGGGGGGAAGAACTTAAAGAGAAAACGGTGACTTCCGGGTCCGTAGTTTTCCTCGTGCTGCGAAGACTACTTCGTTCGATGGAGCCGTCTCGCTGAAGAAGTCAGATTCGGGGGTTTCCTTCTTCATCTTCACACAGTTATCCAAGCTAGCAAATTAGATGTAGAGTGCAAGAGGAGAGATAGTTCCGCGTACTCGTTGTGATGATGGACACTAAGTGCATGCTTCCGTATCCGTTTACATTCTGCAATTTGTGCTTGCAATATCTCTCTGTTGCTCAGCTCAAAGCCTTTACAGGTGTGGGATAAATATGTCCGCAATGGACACATTAAACGTCTCACGGACAAGGATATCCAGAGTTGTGTCCTTGAAGTCATGGGCACCAACGTCTCCACCACTTACATCGTCTGCCCTGCGGACCCTGAACAGACTCTCGGCATCAAGCTGCCGATTCTCGTTATGATTGTGAAAAACGTAAGATTTCGCCTTTTTTTCTAGTTTGGCTTTTGCCTTACACGACAGACTACGGTTTCCTTATCTGTATCTATTCATCTATATATCTGTATATGTCCGTCTATAGAGGCGTGGGTAAGTCACAGGAAAGCGTTTGCACTTCTTTTTCATGCTGAGCCTACGTTGGTTTGCTTTCAGATGAAGAAGTACTTCACCTTCGAGGTCCAGATTCTCGACGACCAAAATATTCGGCGGCGATTCAGAGCTTCCAATTACCAAGTAATCTGTCGACTTAGACACGACGTCCCAGGAGTAGTTCATGTGGAACGGGACTCACTGGACATGATTTCCTTTACTGAGCTCTAGTTGAGCGACAGATTACCGAATTTGGACAGCCGCAAAATCAGCTACTCTGTCCCTCACGGCACACAACTCCGGAGTAGCAGTGGTAATTCGCGCCACCTCTTGAGTGTTGTTAGAGTTTAGTTGTAGCACATGCACTGTGTGTGATTTTCGTTTTCATCATTGTTAGCCCTCCTATTCATGCAGACAGGCGGAATAGGAGGCAGCGGCGTACGTGTTTCCTCAAACCTTGCGAATACACACGAATAACCAGCGACGTTTCGTCATATTCTTCGTTAGGATAAAGCGCGATTCACTCTCTTTTGTGTGGGCCTACAAAGTGGTTGCGACGCCTTTTTTCCACTTGCCACTGCGTGAAGAATCTCGGTTACTCCATGGGAAATTTGTCTGCTGCTGTCATTCGGATTGCAGAGTACTACGCGCGTCAAACCATTCGTGTGCACAATGCCAATGCGTCTGGATGAGGGATGGAACCAAATTCAGTTCAACTTGGCAGATTTCACGCGAAGAGCCTATGGGACAAACTACGTGGAGACTCTACGAGTCCAGATACACGCCAACTGCAGAATACGGCGAATTTATTTCAGTGACCGCCTTTACGGAGAGGAGGAGCTTCCCGCCGAATTCAAGCTCTTCATGCCCGTACAGAAATCCCAATAATGTCGAAAGAACGGCGCCTATTAGATGTGATTTTCTTTGTGGCAGCTTTTGGGACTGCCCTCCTTTTGTTTTATGAGTTCCCGAAGACGCCGGATGCCGCAACGGGCGTTTGGGATCTTTTTGCATATACTGATACGCGTTTGAGCGTTTGCTGTTCCCAATGGGGAGCAAAAACTAGTTTTTTTCACTGAAGAAAATGCATCGGGACACGTGGCAAAGATCGAATTTTGTGTTCGGTGACCCCCCGAATGCCGCATTCGCGTGGCAGCTAGCAAGGCGCCTTGAAAAAGGAGGTCCCTGACACGCCCCGGTATTGTCGTTCTTTTCTAAAATATTGTAAGCGTAAATTTCAGCATGTCTTGTACATTGTCTAATTTGGCAGTCTTTTTTTTATGGTGAACTGCTTGAGTTGGGCAGAATGAACCTGCTCCTGTATCTGGTCATGAGGGTCAGCTGCTGGTGTGGAAACATCAGGTGTGATTCTTGTGTAAATAACGTACAGCCGTATGCTGGGTCTGTGCTTTGACTTTTGAAAAGGGAATTGTTTGCGTATTTTCCTTCAGCTCCAGAGACTATCCGCTCGCTCGTTAGTTGGTGGTAGCGCTGCAAAAGAACGAAGCCTAGTAGCAAGTTCTCGCCGAGAATGCCCCTCCCGTTTGTGCATCTACCATCACACTTGTCAGCTAGTACCTGTTTTTCTATGCTACCCATCCTTTTCGCACAGTGATCATCAGCACGAACGCGTCTGCTAAGGGTGGAAGCCGGTAGGCACACGATTCCACTTGGGCGGCGTCACATAGCACAACCTTCTTCAGATTAGAAGGCCCTTTTGGACTAACCTGATACTAGACGCAACGGTAGCTGGATGACAACAGACCTTTTTGTTTACCTGAGAATGCTAGATGTTCGGAAGGCCATTGAGTAACCAATGTTAATGGAGGAGGAACCTGATGTGCATGTGAGTGGTTCTAGTTTTGATCCGCGTTCCATGCTACTGTCAGCAGCTCACGGCGGGACGGGGACTGAACTTCGTTTTCTTCTGGTTTCCAACCACGGTCATGAGGGAAACAGATGCCTTCAGGTGCACGTGGTCAGCTGCGGAATCGAGAGTGTGGTACGGTATGCCAGTCATGCCCCGGCACAACCTTCGCCATCTACGAACTCAGCTGGCGACGTTTTTGCGAAGCAGTGGGTGAGCCTTTAGTGCTGCGGGGGTTGGTGACCTAAATGATAAGCACGCATGACTGAAGTGCAGTAACTCGGCGAGCTGACGTTGGGCTTTCCTCTTCAGATTCTTTTCTGTGACAGAAAACCCAGCTTGCCACACATTGCAGAACCCATGACAAATGCCTTTGGTACCCCTGGACTTCACTCATCGGCAGTCTAGTGTTTCTTTTGAGCCGCAGCCGCACCGGTAACGCTTAGCTACGCATTCCCTTTCTGTACTTCTCTCGAGAAATACAGTAACACCTCAGCATTCCCTCCCGCGAACACCAACACGTTGTCTCCCCTCCGCCGCTTGGCACGGTCGAAAAATCACCAACGAATACGCCTGCGACTCTCGAGAAAGTTGGTTTCGCTCCTTTGTCACAGCCTCAGGAAATGTCATTCGCCATCCATCCGATTGCCAAATAATCCGCGATTTGTCCACCCGAACATGTGAGAGATCCTCTTTCGGTTTGTACCTTCTTATCTCTTCAGTTTTAGCAGAACAGTATTTTGTCAGGACTACAGTCAACCTAATCACTTAGCACACTGTAGGGCCACAGGTTCAACATCAACTGGCTTGTTTTAACTTCGTCGCGACAGTGTTACTGTAGTGAGAACAATCGAAGCAAAATAACAAACCGCTGCGGCCAGCGTGGGCGGGAGAAAGCGCTGAATTGGGACTCCGACTCAGGTTGTATCTGGCTGCCGCGTGGTTGTTGTCACCGACGAGAAAAATAACGTTTCTGCTGCCGAGATCCCTCCAACCCTACCTTTACGTGCCTCTTTTAGCCATGGGAAACGGATATGTCCAACCACATAACGTCTTTCAGAGAGGTCACTAGCAGAAACGCGACGCCATCTTCCACTGCGTGTCCTCCAGAGCGCGTCGCAATCGTAGCTTCTCGCCAGAAGGTGGGAACCCTGGCACAGCGCACCAGAAGAAACGAGAGGAACTTCGTATTTCCCCACTGCTTCTTAATGCGACGATGGCTTCATGTATACCGGACGAAAATCAGAAATCTAAAAATGAAATGAGGCCGTAGAACAGTCTCCATCATTGTGGAGGAGCTACATGGCTGTCAGCGGTCCGCTAGTTAGTTTCCTAAACCCGAGAGGGGGAGGGCACGCATCGGAGAGGCCTCTTCTCAAGCGGCTGTTTTGAGCCACTCTCCCAGGTGTGCAAGAGGCCTTCCGCGGCGATTTTCGAGAAGCTATGCTGTCCATTGGCAGTCAGTTTCATCTTAAACTCCCATACAGTCTTTCGCTTCCCTTGGCTGGCTTGATGGTCACTTTATTTGAGAGCTGAAAAAGTTTCTTCCCTTACCACAGAAGTTCCCCGGCTCTGCCAGTTCCGCGGTGGCCGGACGTGCTCGGGCGCAGGCAGCCCTGCTGTTTGCACGAGAGTTTGTTTCTTTTGTATGAGACTAACTTGACCTCTTTGCTATTTCAGTTCGGGGGATTTGTCTTCTCGGAGTGGACGCATTGCACCTTTCTTGGAAGCGAAAGTGAAGAAACGTGTGCGAATGCGTGCTGGACGGGGACTCGCACCCGCTAATTCAAGAACGCACAACGCAGATGAACAGGTGACAACCTTCAGCGCATTGAGAAGAAACGTGGCGGAAGTTCGTTTGCATAACAGGGCAGGTTTATTTCCAATAACAAATTGGTCAGGGGTTTGTTCGTTTCCGTTGCATTCGCTGGTACCCCCCTGATGCCTCCAGTACACCAGTCACCCTCGCCGTCCTGGCCTGGAGGTGACACATGCACAATGGAACCTTTCTTTCTCTGTGACCGTTCGTGGCTTCTTGTTATTCGTCAAGAGACCGGTGTGGTTGAAGACCAAAGGGACTATTCGGTAACTCCAATGCCCTCTTGAGGTCCCTAAACTCTCACGAGTTCACTGAATTTCGTTCCTCGAGTGAAACTAAAGTACCAAAAAGTTGCCGCCGTTTTGACTCGAGTCGGGTGGCTCCCTGCTGTTGCCTGGAACCAGACGACAGAAGGCAGATGACAACCCACGTTGACAGGGGCACCTTTGTGTTGCCACATGCTTTCTACTGCAACGGTCTCGTCTTGCGCCGGTTATGTAGTTCTGCGTGACTACTGCCCCATCTCCGTCTTCCGTGCGTTGTGCTAGGCCTCGTCTCGGTTTCGCTGTAATCGCTGTTTTCCTGCAGGTTTCCAGGTACTCACGGTCTGTTACTTCCCGTCCGTCAATTCCCCCACGTTGATTTTCCTGATACTTTGGTTACACTTCTCGCGTGCAATGACACACCAGCCTCTCACTCACCGGCGGCAGCCGGCTGAAGGAGATTCTTCGTTCCTACTGCCTGACACAGTCTACTCTGCATTGCATGCCGGTGAAATGTGGGAGCTTTTTCGTGGTTCGCTGTCGGATCCATCTTCTACATTCGAGCAGGCTTCCTCCGGGTACACTGTACCCTCCCCTTCACATTTGCACGCGCCGGTGTCCCGATCTTCGTTTCAGGGGGCGTCGCCGCTCGCAGATCCTCGCGGTCGGCCAGCGTCGTCGTCGTTGATTCCTTCGTTTGTCTTTCCTTCGAGGTTTCCGGAGTCTTTTCCGTTGTCTCTAAGCGATTATGCAGGAATTCTTCCCGCTTCAAGTCGCGATGAGGGACAGAAACCTCTGTGCGTCCGGAGTCTTGTTCTGGGGATGGAAGTGGCGCTTCTCAGTGAACGCGTTAGCCGCCTTCCTGATGGTGGCCTCGACCCCGCAAGCGACCTCACATGGCTGTGCTTGCTTCAAGCTTACGGGCTATATCAGCAGGACACGGTGGCGTTTTTAAATCGCCTTCTTATGGTGGTAGGACAGATACCAGAAAGAGCAGGGAAATGCATACAGAGGAATTTGCAGCGACTGATTAATGCGGAGAAAGAGGAGAGATTCCAGTTTCCAAGTCTAGGCGTTCCGTCTCCACAAACATGAAACCAGTATTAAGGTTGGACGCGCGGAAATGGCAGCCAACTGCTTCTCAGCTTTCAAATAGAGACAGGAAACTTGGTGCTGCGCTGGACGGATAGCAACAGGGAAGCTCCTTGCCACACATACAGGAAACAGAATGACTTTCATGGGGGCAACCTGGGGCTTTTTTAATTTTGTGTACAGTGAAGTCCGTTTAATCCTATGCAGGGCTTCTCGTGGAGGTTTCAGTTAGTGGTGACGCGAGGGCCAGAAAGACCCGGTGAGGCTTGCCTGTGTATTTGCTGGGAATTGTCATGTGGATGAGAAGCAAGCAAACATAGGAGCGATACTGATGACGCGACTGCGTATGTTTTTCCTTTTTGTATTTCTCAGTCTCAGGATCGGTTGGCTCGGATCCTCGACTTCTTCCAGAACTATCCATCTAATCCATCGTGCTGTCGGTCCTTCGTCGGCCTGCATCAGCGCACGTCGCCTGCGTCCTCTGGACCACCTTTTGGAGCTTCTGAGGCACCCGAGAGCCGAGTACCAACGCAGCAGCCGCTCCCTCCCCTCCACATTCATCGGGAAGGTTCCTTTGTGTGCGGGGAAGTCCCGGCAAGCCGTGGCGCCTCAGGAGCTTTTTCAGTGGGAGAAGAAGGAAGGGCTGTGGACTCGACTCGCCGTACCGTCGACGGAGCGACGCATTGTCTGGAAGACGAGAAGGAGACGCACCAGACGAACCTGACTTTGAGTATGCTTGAGGAGCCCCCACGTGAGGCTGCTCCGTCCGTCTGTTCCTCCGGCATTCCAGAGTCTTCTGTCTCGTCGCCGTGTCGCTCCGCGGATTCGTCTCCTATATGTTCCTTCTCGTCTTCTCGCGCCTCATGTCTGCCTTCAGAGCAAGACAGCCACGAAGAACCTCTGGAGTCTCCTCTACCTTCTCTCTCGGAGCCAGTTCCAGGAATGCTGACCTCTGGGGAAGGCAAGAAAGCAGGCAGCTTCCAGGCCACCCCGTCGGATATCGCCGCCCTGCTCTCCTCTACTGGGAAAGAGAGAATGAGGAGACGGAAGCGCGACTCCGAGAAACCTCACGATAGCCGGCCACGAGATCTGCTATCGTGTTCGGCTTCCCTTGGAGGAAGCACTAGAGCTGCAGCTTCTCAAAGTGGATCTGTTGGGTCCTCTCTGGAGTGTCTCTCCGAATCTCTGGCTTCGATTGACGCAGCTAAGACAGGAGAGAGAAGATGGCTTCATCACGCCTTCCACTTCAACGGGAGCAAGGCCGAACGAGCAGTGGAATTTGACACAGAGGACGAGGGGCCCCTGACGGACAAGGCAAGTGCGGCAGAGGAAGAAGTTCCTCGACCCCGCGTTCGCCGCGCGCTCGCGACCGCGACCATACAAATCTTCAGGGGAGACACATGCGAAGAAGATGCCGATTTAGCACCATCTGCGTGCACACAAATCGCGGAGGACCGTCACTTAGGTCGGTCCACAACAGAGTCGGGTACAAGTGACGACGAGAACGACGAAGGTCAAGCGGACGATGTCCTCCCTTGTGCGAATCCCGAATCGGCAGCAAAGCGAGAACTGAGTCTCTCTGTTTGTGGTTCACGGGGCGAAGAGGGAACTGATGTGGACCGGAATACCAGTGACCCACAGCATCTGATGTCCGCGTCCTCGCCGTCGCCTGTTTCAGGCTTTCAGAGGAAGTGTCTTTCTTCTCGCCCCGAGGATTCGCGGCAGTCTCAACGGGCGCACAAGAGGTCGCGCCGACGTTTGCGTCGCGCGCGGTCGTGTCCCGGGTTAGTGTTTTGTCGTGGCCTTCGAGGCGTTCGTCATTCCTCGTCGGCCTTGCCGGACCAGCTCCGGCGCCACTCGGTTGACCTCGTTTTGGTGCCAGCGGCCTGGCGTCGCCGCGCTGCAACACACTGTTCTTTGTCTTGCCGGGAGTTCCCCACTGCGTTTTCGGATGCCTTTGCACGCCCTCTTACCAAGGAATCATTTAGTTTGAATGCAGGCCCCTCCAGCTGCTCGGACTTCTGTGATTCGCCGAGCTTTTCACATCGCTTCCCTTCCCAGCCTCTCTCTCCACCTATTTCGCCTTCGCCCTCAGATCCTGTCTGCGAAAAAGAAGACAGCGGTCAGAGATATACCCAGGAATCGACTGAATGTCTTCCTTCTTCGCGAGAGTCGCCTTCGGCTCATGCGATTCCACCTTCGGTTTCTCCCGTGTCTCCTGGCCGTGCCCGCCACTCGCAGTTGAAAGACTTCGCCCTCGCGCTCCAGCTTCAGATGAGGGAAAACGCCCTGCGGCTGCAGATCCTTCAGCGCCAGCAACGCGTTCTGGTGGAGCACCACGAAACAGCACGACGGCGGCAACAAGCCACCCTCCAGCGTCTTCACGAAGCCCAGCAATACGCAGACACGCCTTCACTGTACAGAAGTTCTCGTGCTTCTGGGGCGCCTCAGTGTTCCTCGAACATGAACATTGGACAAGAATCCCCATTCTCTGGAGTGGGAAGCGTGCCTCGCGAACATCTGCCAGAAGCAGGTCCTGAAGGAGAAGGGCGAGGTCACGGTGTCATCGGGTCTGCCTCTGGATCGATGGAGCGCATATCCTTCCCTCCTACGTGTGAGGCGTTGCGCGTGGCGAATGGGAACTTGCATGCAACAGGACACCTGCGGCAGGTGGCCGCGTCGCAACATCAAGCAGACATGCGGGAGAGAAGTGGAGGCATGCTGTTGCTTTCCTTCAATCCGATCGGAGGCATGGGTGAGGCAGCAAGAAACGGCGAGATTCCGAACCGAGGAGGACACTTACCTTTCACGATGACAGTTTCGTCCTCCGGCTATCCTCACCAGATAAATTCTGGTCAGGCCTCTTCCCGATTCGAACGAGCAGGCACAGATCCTCCGTCGCCAGCGTACTCCTTTGCCACGTTTTCTAACCTTTCAGACCAGCAAGCCCGACAGCGTTCTTCCGGTGTCCTCTACTCTGGAAGCCCAGCTTTATCGCCGTCAGCTCCCTCACCTAGTCCCCTCGTCGCCAACGGCTCCTTTTACCAGGCACGTGGTCCCCTCTCCCCTGCTATGATTGCTGCGAGCGTCTCTGGACGCAATGCGTCTTGCACGTCGCCGGGTGTCTCGACAGTCGGCCAGGAGGAAGCTGCACACTTCCCGTTTGGTCCCGGAACCCCGGCGCCGGAACTGGGTCTCTCTCGGCATCAGTTGGACGACTCCGTTGCGGCGAGTGCAGCCTCTTTGCCTCTGTGGAGAGAGTCTATGAGACGGGGAGAGGAAGCTGAGACGCATGAAGCGGCACATACGTTCAGGACAAGCAGCGGGATCATTGGGGTGAGTTCCAGACCTCTATCTTCCATCTCAGCGGCATCAGGAACATCTACCGAGACAGCTGCATTCGAAATTCACCCGGTAGGAACTCAGCCGAGTCTGCCGACGAGGGGGTCGAGCTGGGTTCCCTTTCGATACCGGTGGTCTCCCTCTCCCGCGTTTGACTTGTCTGCAACCCCCGGAGTCTCTCAAATGTTTCTCCCTGCCCAGGAGAGAGAAGGCCATAGGCAGCAGAGCTTTCCAGAGACGCGGGATCGGTCTGTGTCGTCCCCTCCATGTGGGCCTATCGACATGCGAAATTACTTTTACCGACCAAATCGGGGTCCGGCCCCGCAGCATGAGTGGCGAAGAACAGAGAACTGTGGACGTGGCGAAGGATTCCCGGGTTACCTTTGTCTCGGTGAGACTCCGTATGGGGATGAGGGACCGAGGGGAGATTCTCACGCGCTTCAGGATGGCTCGACAGCCTGTGGGTATTCTTTCCCGCACGTGGCGGGGCAGCGTCGCATGCAATCTGGACCGAGCATTCCGGTGGGAGGGTCCGCGAGTGCTCAAAGAAACGTGAGGGGAATTTCAGGCAGTCCGTCATCCGTAACTGCTGCACAACCTCCCCTCTCGCGCACAACATCTGCAGAGATGCGTGCACCGAACCATGTGTATGCCTTCAACCCTTCGACGGGAGGACGCTACATGCAGATGAGACAGGCAGGAGAGGCACAACCGAGATATGCGCCTTGCGGTCAGCCGGGTGCTCCGAGCAGGTACGAACATCACGTACTCCTGCAACAGCAGCGACAACAACAAGAGCTGCTCCAGAGGCAACTGATGAAAAGCGAGGAACACATCCAAGGGCTCCGAGCGCTTATGGGCCGTCTACTTGTTGTCATGGAGCACCTGGAGAGCAGAGACGCTTTGAGTAACTAAGGAGGAGAATGGACAGCGGATAGGGGGGCCGTGTGAAGGCAAGATGAGGGAGAGAAGCGTAGATGGGGAAAGACAGACTGAATAGAAAATAGAGAACCCGCTACCGCAGCACGGGCATCTCTGCAGAGGAATTCTTATATGTGGGCCGACAACAAAGACGTGCATCAGCTAAACGTTTTGTGCCTGCCTCCACTAGAGACAGCTTCCTCTTGCTTCTTGTGTGTCTTTTCGTGACTTATGCTTCATGGAAGATGGAATGCCCGGTGGAGTAACACCTCGAGACTGTTACTCCTTTTCGGGATGATTCTCCAGTTATATCTGCTAACGCTTGACATGCTCGTCTATTCATGTAGGAATGTTGGTTCTTCAGAGTGCTTATCCTTGAGCGCAGCTCCCTCGTTTCTCAGGAAAAGAGAATCGTCGGTTGTCGGAAATGCCATCGACAACGCTTTTTTACGTGGCAGCGACTGCAACTCACTACATAATTGCCTTTCCGAACACTGAAAATCAGTGCTTTCTGCACGCACCAGTGGATACGACTAGACCAAAAAGGCCCGCAACAGACAAGCACTTTTTCCTCCTGCTGAGTGAAATCTTGAACACGGTGAACTTTATCACGTTGACCAGATGTCCCCGCTATACGCACTGGCATCGAGGGAATTCCAGGTTTCCGCTTTCTTGTTCTTAGTAGAGATCGTGAACAGAGCTGTAACATAACGGTTTTGAAGAGGCGTGTGTTTTTCCGTATGAGGACAAAAGAGGGAATATGCCCACAATGATAAAAAACACTCTCTGCTTTTTGGCGCGGACGCAAAATGTAGACACAGTAAAAATTGTATTGTTTGTGCATGCGAGGGTGCCGGTCGTTTCGCAAGAACTATTGTGCAAACATGCAAAGGAGCTTCTCGTACGAAGGTGAAGGGAATCAAAGGAACTCAACGATGGAGGGGAAGACCCTGACAGAAGGGGCATTCAATTCCGCATGATGAGATTGTTGGCACTATAGCAACTCGACCGATTCTATTAGAAGCGACGAGGAATGAAAACGTCCCCTCTACGGGGCAATCGTGTCTCTCCGTAGAGCGGCTTCTCATCAGATGTCTCGTGCTGAAGCGATACAGCGAAGCAGTTTACCTCTCTGCCTCACCATGCAGTCTTCGCACGCGATATAATAACCCATGCGTGAAATACAAATGATACGTGAAAGAAAATAGCTGTTTCTCGACAAAAATACGAGAGCCACAAGAAACCGGAAAGTCACCTCTACTCGGCACCCATCTGGACCTAACGCACTGACGCGCAACATCTGATGAATCTTAAGTCTTCTCGCATTAAGGAAGACCTTAAAGTGCGCTACACTCCAAAATGTGATTTGGCTTGCTTTCTTGCTCGTGATCGATTCTTCTCACATATCCTACAACATAACGGAAGAGAGGATAACTAGTCATATAGACGAGAACTCAATTTTTTCACTCCATCGACTCCACGCTCCCCGGGCGCCCGCAGAAGACGTCTAATTTCCCTTCTCCAACAGGCGTCTGTTCCGTATCATTCACTTCAACTAAAAACTGGAAGAGTGCAGTATCTCTTTGCCGACGAAGCAGCATTCTTTTTGTGAAGAGAGTGCGACGCAGTAGCAACGCGACACTCGTACGAACCTGGAAAGTGTAGGCGAATTCTCTGAGTACGCAACGGTTGATCACGAACGGCCGTCACTTCCTAGTCATCTTGCTCCGCCTCAAATGCGGGATTGGAATGCATGGTAGCTGACTGCACCCCACCGCTGCGAGGAGGGTCAGTAGCGAATTGAAAAATTGAACCCAGAGCATTTTTGAGAAGCACCAGTTGCTCAACGAGCACACACAATCGGGAAAAGTGCGTAATAACTCCCACCGATAAACAATGTCGATTTCTAGTCACAAACAGAACGTTTGCGAATGCCGATGAGAACCTGCAAATCTCTTGGTCAACAAGTGCAAGGATCACTGAAGTCTCCTTTGACTTCAAAACACGGCCATAACCCCAACATGACTTTTTTCTGGGACGTGCTGTCCGCGAAAGTGGTTTTATCGCCGAAATTCGACCACCATCTAGCGTGCTGAAAAATATATTTTCGCCTTTTCCCAAACACCTGCAGAAAATTCAACTGTACCGGCTTTCTCCTTCCGCTTGCCCCCGTTCCAACTGCACCAACCGTCTGTCTTTCGCTCTCCGTTTTCCTCTCTATTCAAGTCCTCAGGGCCCTTCATCCGCCTCGTCTTCTGCGAGCGTCCAACTCTGTTTGCTGCTTGCGTCGTCGAAGACGCGCCCCTGTCCCTCTTCCTGGTCCAAGCAGCTGTCTGAGGCTTGCCTGCTTCTCTGCGTGGAGGTTTCTTGTGCGTCTCCGGTTTCTCTCGATCGAGCCGTCTCCTCACTGACAGCAAGGTCGCCTTCTTCCTGGGTTCCTACTCGTGAAAGCGCGATTAGTTTTTCGCTCGTCCCCAAAAACTCTGAGGGCGGGTCTTGCCGCTTCAAAAACTCCTGGTCGGTCGCCTCCCTGAACTGCTTTGCCGCTTCTCGCTCCTCTCTCTCGAGCTTCTCTAACGCCGCCAGCCGCCTCCGCTGCTCTTCGTGCGCCTGTCGCTCTCGGTGGAGCTGAAGCTGCTCCTCTACGAGGTGCAACTGCTCTTGAAGGAGCTCGTGTTGTCTCTTCAGTTCCTCCAGCGTCGGCTTCCGTGTCTCTGCATCTGTCTCCGCCTCGAAGGGCACGGGCGCCTTACGGGGGAGTGGGTCGCCGGCCATGAGGTACGGCGGGCACTGCAGCTGGCTTCCCCGACGTACCCTGCCTTCATTGACGACTTGAGCCAAACGCGGACTCTTGAATTCGAATCTCGAGCATTCTACGTTTGCCGCATCATCGCTGGAATCCTCAGCGGGAGACCCTGGCTCTTCACCGGTCGTAAAGCGCGTCAAACGAGGAGGCGGGAGAACGAGAGAGGGCTCTTCATGGCGGTGCAAAGACACGCCCCTGTGCGCGTCTCTGCCACCCCGCTCCACACAGTCGAGGCGAACTTGGGCCGGAAGAGACTCCTCCATTTTCACCTTCAGCTCCTCTGCCTGTCGCTCCTTAGCCGCCGCAATCGCGAGAAGTTGGCGCTGCCGACCCCCCGCGACACAAGCCGCCTTGCCCCGGTGCTCCCGGGCCTCCCTGAGCATCTGGTTGTACCGTTGCCAGTCCGGGTGATGGGCGAGAGGCTGAAAAACGGACACGGGAAAGATGAGCAACGTCAAGTCTAGTGTGAAATGCCAGAAAACTTCCTTACACAAAACCCGCAGGAAAGCGATGAGTTCTGGCCCGAATTCACTCGTCTCCAAACGCGAACTCAAAAAAACCTCCTTGACTGCTCGTCTCCTATGGACCTAAAAAAAGACCTCCGTCTGTTGGTGAAACCGGAAGCGTGCCCCAACAAAAGCTTTCTGTCGGCTGAGAGAAAAAAACCACCTCTCGCGTTATCGCCACAGAAAAAACCTTGTAACATCTCCACCCCTTAAGCACAGAGACGATTCTAGATCGCCTGGTACAAAATATCAAGCCTAATACTAGTCAGGGGAGCTGCGTAATCCAGGATTGAAGTCGGTGTTTCGATCACAGAGACCGGCCTGGATCGACAGCTACATCCCGCTTTAACCACCACACAAAATGACCTCCCTTACATGGTTCTCCTCGGCAGCTTCGGCTGTGGTTAGTTCGCTTTTTCCACTTTTCGTTTGTTCGCCAACTCCAAGATGCGTCGCGTCCACGCCTCCTAGAGCCACGTGACACACTTGCTCGCTTGGCTCTTCGAGTTTGCAACGGCCACTCAGCTGCACCCCTGCACTGTGAGCGCCACTCGGCACCTGCGGCTGGGCGCATGCAACTTGATTCCCCAACAGACTGTGTTCGGGCCACAGCGAGGCTGGCGACATCCCTGGGGCTCCACGGCTGTCTTGCGGAGGAGCGCTCGCTGGGAGCGTCAGTTGAGGCCCTGCGGGAGGGGCCGTCGCAGGCGAAGGGTGAAGCAGATCTTCTATTTGCCTCTCTTTAATATCCGCAATCGACCTCAGCTGACGCGCCTTCGCGCCGCTACAACATGACGCTTTGTCGCGAAGAACATCCACCTCTCTAGACAACCTCTGGACTTCAAAGACGACGTGCGGCGGAAGTGAAGCCACGGTGCGAGGGGACAAGCAACGCTGCACACATGAGAGACACATGGCCCCAGAAGTGAAACGCTGAAGCCAGACCGCGGGAAAGGCCTCGACGCTGTAGACGAGGAGATATGCAGATCGAAGAGATGGTGTAGAGTCAGCGAAAAAACGAAGAAAAAAAAGCAATAAAGCATGAGTACACAGTGCAGACAAAGGCGGTAGACCCAAGACGACTGATACAAGACATTAAAAAAAACAGACTGAAAAACAGCCTTTAAAGCGCACGTAAGAAAGAAAAGAATAGTCGTGAGGATTAACGAAATACTACCTAAGCAGCTTCGCTCGCTTACTGTCATTTTGGAGAGTTCGTGGTCGCTGGGTCCGTCTTCGGTGGGTGCTCCATGCATCACAGCCCTGTCAAGGTTGTCTTGTCGGCCGCCCACTCCGCCCATTTCCAAAATCGCGCTCATGTCCTGCGATCTTCGTCCTCGGCCTTTCGCGCTTTCTTCGTCTCTCAGCCAAGGCGGCAAGCCAGCTGCGGAGCCTGGGCGGCCGCCACCGTCTCCCCGGTCTCCGAAGTGCCCCTCCATCGCCTCCAGCCTTCCACTTTGTTCCAGCCCCTCTCGCATCAGCAGCTCCGCCTGCTGCTCCCGATGTTCAGCCATCATGATCAGGGCCCTCTGCTTGCCGCCGCGGACGAGGGCGGCTTTGTCCCTGGCGCAGGCTGCCTCTTCCTGCAGCTGTCTGATGCGAGCGAGACGCTGGTCGGCGACTGTCTCTCTCGAGTGATCGTCGGGAAAGTCGTCTCTTGCAGAGCGATACGGCGGAGCAGGCGGCTCGAGGCCAGTCGTGCCGGGCTGCGGGGGGGACCTCTCGACCACCTCACGTCCGCTGCCCAGCCGGAAGCGCCGCGGAGCCTCAGGGCTTCCACGCGACGGCCGTTTGGAAGAGAGAGTCGCTTCGTTCCTTGGAGGCTCCCATGGGCGTTGACAGGAAGCCTCCGAAGTGGCCCACCCTTCGTGGAAGCCGCAAAGCGTGTCGGGCGCTGGAGAAGTCCTTGACAGCGACGTCGCTGGGGGGTCGCAGCCTCCGGCCGCAAGCAGCGCGTCAGCCTCGCTATCCTTCTTCTCCGCCATGATCAGCAAGCCCCTCTGCTTCGACCCTCGCACGCACTGCGCCCGGTCTCGGTGCTCAGCCGCTTCCAGACGCAGCTGCTGCGCTCGACGTACCCACGGCGGGTCCACCCGCGAAGGCCCTCCAGTCTTGACACAGAGACAAGGGACAGCACACGAGGGAAGGGAAATGAATGTGATGGCCGCAGTTTGAAGTTACACGTGTTCTTCGTTACCAACGTTTTAAAGAAAATTACCTCAATTTATTCACGGGTAATCATAATTCAACAAGAAACTTTTTCAGAAAAAGTAGGACACTAGGTTTTTGATTACCAACAGCTTCTCCCAAATCAACAAACAGATAATCCTTTGAAAAACGGACACCAAGGAAAGCGAGGTGGAGACCAGACATGTTCAGCGGCAGAGAAGACGAGAAGCCGCTGGGGAAGAAGCGAACACTCAGAAAATACAGACAAAATACGCATTTCTGAAGCTCTATCGACAAGGGAATTCGAGACAAAGAAAGTGAGGGAAGAAGAAAGAGCAGAACTACACGACACCCCTGAAGAAGGCCTCTCCATGACGATTTTTTTCTGCAGCTGTGCCCCTCGGTCGCCAGCGCTTACATCCGCAGAGACGTCTCCGTCCAGACCGCCTGCTTCACCCCGTTCTTCAGCGCTTCCCCCACTCTTTGAATCCGCGAAAGCCCCAGCGACACAGGGCTCTCTGAGCCGTGTTCTGCCGTGTCGTCCTTTACCGAAAACGCCTTCGTCTCTGACTTCCGAAAATGCCGACTTGTCCTCCGCTCTGTCGTAATCCTGCTGGCTCTCTCGTCTCCACACGGATTCCCCCCTCTCAGCAGCGTCCCTGCTCCATGTGCAGGAGCTGCGCTGCGCCTTGGCTACCGGAGAGACGGACGAACTAGACTTGTCGTAAAGGCCTGAATCGACACGAAGTCGTCCGCGTCCCTCCTCTCGCATTCCCTCCTCTTCTCTCTCCGTCTCCTCCACTCGCATACTCTGCTCTCTCTGCACCCGTCCGCCCTCTCGCTGCTCCATGAGGGAGGCTTCTCGCTCCGCCGCGTCTGCCGCGGCCCACAGCGCCTGGGCCTGTTTCTCCTTCATCGCCGCGGCAGACAGGAGACGCGACCTCTGGAACCCCATGCGGAGACAGCTGGCCTTGTCCCGGCTCTCGGCCGCCTCCGCTTGCAGGCGCGCTGCTCTCTCTCGACAGGAAGCATACGTCGGAGCCGCTTCCTCCGCAAAAGAGAAGGGCGGCGCCTGGCGAGGCGAGGAAGGCAAGCCGAAACTTAGTAGCGACCGCGGAGATGACGCTGCGGCAGACGGCGAACCCTGGACACAGACACAGCAAATTGTACGCAGACAAGAAACACAAGAGACTTATTCACTGGCAAGTGCCGCTCTACCGCACACCGTTCGAAGTCTCAGATTGCTTCCTCTCCGATCGTGACTCTCATAGCAGACTGCGTGGACGGTACACCTCGACCAGTGGAGTATCACGGAAATGGCTGCGGCACCTGGTACGCGGTACACGAAGGGCGGTGGAACGGACATATGGAGACTTGTGGGTGGAGAAGGCTCTTCGTGAATCAGAAGCACAAGCGCCCTTGAGTTGAGGGCAACAGAGAGTTGAAGCAGTCCCGGCTCCTGGAGTCAAGAAGGCAGAGACGAAAGTGCTTGTTTCCATTAGAACTCTCACTTACCGCTTCTGCCCCTGTCAATCCCCCGGCTGCCCGGACCTCCGCAGCGCGGCGACGACGCTCGTCCCTCCTTTCTATCTGAAGAAAAGAGAAACGATGATGGAAAAAGTGGACAATTAGAAAAGGGATGCACCAGAGAGAGGAGAACATATGGGCGTGGCAAGACAAGCGGGGAAAGAAATGCCAGGAGCAGAGGCGACAGACACGTTCCACCGGTAAAGAGGAGGAAGAGACGACTCAGAAACAGTGGTGCAAGAGGCGCGATGTGAGCAGAATCGTTGAGGAAAAGAAAATACCTCGACACAGGACAACCACTGTTTGACGCGGCGTCCATCTAATTAGATGTGCACATCCAGTTCAGCAAAAAACTGCAGGACTGAAGAGAATTCCGTTTGCAACACGACGAAAACAGACGGAAAAGTTTGTAGTCGGATCGATGTCGAGACTAGGCTGGAAGATTCGCTACATGAAGACGAAACCCGACGCATGTGGAAGCCGCAAAAGAAATGAGGGAAAGCTGTAGTCCGTTGTTATGCGCCGGGTAGTCCTGGACACCATGTCACAGAGTGTGTAGAAGTCTTAACAGAGAAATCATGAATCTGTCAGTCTTCAAAGATGCAGAAACTTACGAAGCCGTTCATCATCCGGACACCAAAGAATCTGAGGAGAGGTGGGAATCCCCTGGAAATCCTGAGACCCTCAAAAGCTACCGCGGCGAACCCTCCCTTTCGTCTTTCGTAGAGGCAGGCAACCGTTTCCTAAGGTCCCGTATCGACGGAGAAGCCGCATCTGTCGGAGATTACGAGACGCTGGAGGCGTCACACGGAAAAAGTTGATCAAAGAGGATACCGGAAACCCGACAGTGAACAATCGGAGGAGACAGCGCACAGGAAACACTCGAGAAAAGACGAGACAAATCTACGAAACTGTAAGTGATTGAGACGAATGTGGAGAGGTAAGAGAGCAGGATCGGAGCGTAAGAGGGAAGAAGGCCAGCGAAGTCGGCGAAAAAACGACTCGGAAGCAAAGAGGATGGAAGACAGTAGGCGGGGACGGAGTAGGGGGACGAAGATGAAGGAGAAAACGCGCCAGAGGAGGTGGCAAGAAGCTCCAGACCACGGGAAGGAGGTGGATATTTGCTCGGTGGACTCGGGAAACAAGCTCTCTCGACGGGAAGCTATCAGCAAAAAGGCTTTAAATTGCGGTAGCTAGGCTGGAAGGAACCACCAAAAGAAGATGGCCGCCACAAGCGATTCCAGTGCCATGACAGACAATTGAGAAGCGAGTTGTCTGGAACAAAACACCAAGAGGAAACGAAATTCCTATTTCCGCTTCTTCGGCTTCCACTCAAGTGCCAGCAAAAGGCGTTCGTTCTGCAAGACAAAAAACCACCAGTTCGCCCGATTTTGCGGGTGTTTTACAGCCGCGCTCGCGGTGGCTGCCTGGCCGTGAAACGATTTCCCCCGTCAACAGCGGCTTCGCCGATGTCTTGCTCGTTCTCGTCTGCGTGAATTTTCCCTCAGAGCTTCTGGGGCCAGCAAGGCAGTTTTCCTCCTCTCTGAGGACATTTAGCGCTCCAGTTTTTTCGCTTGTTTCTTCCGCGAGCGTGTGGAAGTCGAGTGAAAAGTACGAACCATGAACGGAGAAAACGCTCGCCCGGGTGGTCGGCTTATTTAAGAAACGGGGTGCCGCGAGTGCTGGAGGGTCGCGAGGCAAGGGGAGACAAAGTCTCGATGACGGTGGGAATCTCAGTTTAGAATGCCGAACAGGAAGTCTAGCTTCGGATTGCTGATGCTTGGTTTACCATGCTCTGAGTACAGAAGGAAAAGGAAGGCTTAAACAGTTGATTTTCCGCAGCTGGAGGGCGTCTTTCCAGGCCACATTGACCGACTTGGTCGCTCGGACCCCCTCTCACACGGTGTGCCACAGTGTCTAGTTTTGAGGGATGGGGAGAATAGTAAGGTGCCATCAAAGCGCACAGACGCCCGCGTGCAACTTTTTCGACAAAGGGGGCGCGTCCTAAGCGTCTTGGCAGAGACATCGAAAAGGAATCGAGCAAGGGTTTCCCGCCGACCTCTGTAGAGTATTTGAGGGGGACTACGAGTGGAGCGTTCGTCGACTTCCCTGCCGATTTTCGAAAAGACGAAAGGTGGTGTATCTTTGCTCTCTGCTTTGCCGAGAAAACACGAAAACCTCGTTTTCGTTGGACCACTCACCAATCTGACTTTTTTTCACCTCACTTTTTTTCCTGTTGCCCACTCCGTTCTTCTCGTTTGGTGGAGCAGGTTGCTCAGGCACACCTTTCCATGAAGAGCAGGACAGTTCCCCGCTTGCCTTCCCTTTTGGTGTTCCGCTGATTTTTACCGTTTTTTCTGTTGTTTCCACTCCTCCGCGGCGGAACTGCCTTCCCTTTTCTGCGTTTCCCCGGCAGCTCCCTACTCTTGTGCGTCCCCGGAATTCATCGTGTTGAAAATTTCTCTGTCGCTCGGCCTTCCTTCTTTGCGTGCACAAAAGCGCACACTTCTCCCCATCCATGTGTCACCGGCTCTCCCGTACTTTCCCGCACTGTTGCATGTAGCCCCGCCTCCCACGACGGAACGCTCTGCAGCTGTCTCCAAGTTCCTTTCACTGGCTGGAAGGAGCTTTTTTTTCATCCCTGCAAAATGGCGCCCAAGAAGAAAGGCATTTCCGTCAACCTGCGCGACCTCCAGCGTGAGATGGGCGTCGGTGTGACACTTCTCCCGTCTGCGCCGAAGTGAGTTGAACAGCGTCGCGTTTCCCGCATCGGGGACTTCGTCCTTCTTTCTGAGCGTCTCCACCTCTGCGCGCGTGCCAGTGTCGCTGCTCCTAACGTGTTGGGGACTTAGACAGTAGAGGTTATCATGAACAGCGGTGCTGTCGAAGGGACGGGTTATCTGTCACTGGCGTTGATCGCACGACAGAAACAGGGGACAAACGGAGAATGGCGCTTAAAAACACTCGCACACAACTCTTCTGGATTTTTCTGTCTCTTTGACGGAATTTAGCTGATTTCTGTCGGGGGGGGGGGCGGGCGGACAGAACACTGACACGAGTTCGTTGCTTCAAGCGACGTACGGGACAGTGTCCAGTGTACATCCACTGGAGACTGGGCAGACGGAGAAGCGGTGCAGGCGCCCGAGGGCGGAAGTTGGGTCATTAGTGTTGTTGTCTAGTTTGTCGTTTGGTACTTTATTTTTCCGATACATTCCAACTGTCTGTGGGGTTCAGCTTCGTGTTTCCCATGTTCCGTATTTTGTCGACCTGCAGAGGTGCGCTGGCGTATTTGTGGTGCGCTTCTCGATTCCGAACTTGGCTTGCCTGGGTAGTTCTCGTTTGCGAATGTACAGAAGTGACACACTGGTTAGAGTGAACGCCACTAGGAAGGCTCTTTTTCGCTGCTCCCATTCGTGTCCCTGATTCGCCGATGCGTTTTTTGTATATCTGCTATGCTGGCACACTTGAGGGAACGGCGTTCCGGAAAACGACTGTTTTCTGTTTGTGTCTTACTAGAAGGAAGATACCTTGATCACGGAAGGCAGCTCGGGGAGCAAGTGGATCTTGTGACGCGACGTGAGTTACTGGTTTTGGCTGTTGGTCTCTTCTGGGCATTTCTCGCTGCAGGCCGGTCGACGAAGCCGCCCTAGCAGCGGCAGAGAAAGAGCGCGAACGCGAGCGAAAACTCGGACCAGGTAAGACCAGGTCTTTTAACAAGAACGAAAATACATCGCGTTCGAGTGTAAGGTTTCTTCACGTACTCAACATCCAATCGTATCCATTCAGTGTGCCTCAGAAGGATAATGAACCATAGCGGGAGTGGCGCTTTGTGACTAAGTGAAGGAGAGAGGTGCAGAACGTTTGGTTGAACACTTAACGCACCTGCAGAGGCACTGCAGATGTTTCTCATGCTAGTTGGAGAGTGCGTCCCATCGGAACTGGCGTCGTCCGTAGGAATGGAGCGTACCTCCACAGGACATTTAATCACTTCATCCAGTCTCTGCACGTTAGGGCACTGCGAATTGGCCGTTATTTTGTCTCCTCTCTGGGTGGGCCTACAAAAGAACTAATGCCGTTGGTCATTTTTGAAAGGGTAAAAGTCAGCTACCAGACAGAAGTGAGGATCCTGGAAAACACAGTTTCGCTTGTTTCCCACTCTCGGAAGTGTGGTTGGAACTCGGTACAGTGTCTGAAGTGGTGTTTCACATATTTCACGTGGACTCGAACCAAACAACAGTCGAGACGATTCTCGAGCTATTCTTGCTGTGTCTAGGGGGCGGCCGCTGGGCAGACCGCATGGACGACTCTGACGATGATGAGTGGAGAAGAGACGGCGAAGGCGCAACTTTCGGTCCTGGTGGCCCAGGGGCCCGCAGCATGGAAGGCATGCGCCGTGAGGGAGGACGGATGGTGAGACAGACGTACAGGGAATACAGATTAGGGAAGAGGCGTTTGCAAGAAACCGGGTTTCGTCTCCCGCGAGTCTACCGTGGTTGGTGCAGATGTCGATGTCTAGTGGGGAAAATGGTCAGAATGCGTCAGGTGGGGTTCCCGAATTCTTCCCTTTCACTTGTTGCAGCATTTGTAGTATGCGTCCGTCTAAATAAGAGTTCGCGCGAGAACTTCTCTCAATGTGTGCCTGAGCGATGTCGTTTACACTTGAACATATGTTTCTGGTGGGTGTGGTGGCTGCGGTTTAATTCCTAGCGCCAAGAGGTTGAGCTCCCGGACGAGCCCTGGAGGCGTTCCGCTCCTCTACCGTCGCGTGACCAAGAAGGGGGAGAACGGATCGGGCGAGGCAGAGGCGTTGAGGAAGATGCTGATCTGGGGGTGCTCCGATCTACGGCAAAAGGTAAGAAGAAGGGATTGACGACGCTTGCGAACGGTTGAGTCTGGAGAGTACAGCTGGCGAACGGGTAGCTTTGCGTTGTATTGCGAGTAGAATGTAGAGACGTGAGGAGGGAACGCCAGGAAGGAAGAGTGGGCCAAGGTAGAACATATACACAGGGGTGCCAAGAGAGAACAGGCATCCTGTATCAGAGGTGATGACTGCCAGTACGATGGTAATGATCATGCTTGCATCTGAAGACTTGATTCCCTCTCTGTTAAGACAAGTAGTAACAGTAATCCATGTACTACACCTGGAACAAAACCGGTTCGCTGTACAGGAAGTGCAAACTGATAGCTGATTAAGACTTCACATTTGTGTCCCTGGTTGTTCAGCGAACACTCCTCCGGCTGGAGGTTCAGGTGATTTAGGTCGAGGTGGACGCGGAGAGACTGCAGCAATTCGCCAGCAGGAGGAAGACTTGGACTTCGCGGAAGTACGAAAAGCAACTCCACAAAGAGAAGGGAGCTTCCCAGGCCACAGGGCGCCTCGAGAAGACGACGAAGATCTTGATTTCGCTGCCGTCAGGGACCGGACAAGAGGTGGCATGGGTTCTGGAGCAGGTAGACCAACAACCACACCACTGAAGGGCGGGAGAGATGGTGAGGGCGGACGTTTTGGAGGTACAAAAGGCGCGGACGAGGGGAATTTGCATTTTTCGTAGCAGCGATTTCCACTGATGAAGATGCCTGTTTTTTTCGAAATGCGTTCTTGATGCCAGTGTAACAGTTTGGGGCTGGAAAGGGGTCGTCTCAGGAAACCCCAGCTTGTATTTTGCAGCTGGTATCCAGACTTCCCTCATTTTTGGCTTGAGGCCGTCGAGCCGAGCAGGTGCGGCAGACAGGTGGAACTGTACGTGTATGCATGCTGAGGAACTGGATTTGTTTTGGTTTATCTCTTCTCTTTCGCGTGTTCAGAATCTGTTGCACCATCGTCGGATTCACGCCCGGAGCATCTTCGATCGCTGCGTAGCCGCCTGAAGAAAGTGGAGAGAGAGAACGTGTCCCCCGAAAATGGAGCGTCTCCGTCTCCGCCCTCGTCCCGCCCCCTGGAGTCTCAGTCGGCGCTGGAAAGCAAGCCAGGGCGTTATGTGCCTCCTTCGAAGCGGTCGCCTGCAGTTGGGAAGGACGAGAAGGGGAGCGCTGCTCGCGGGACTTCGGGCGCCTCCGCGCCAGTTCAGAACGACCGTCTCGCTGCGTTCCTCGAACCAGACTCTCCTCGGAAGGAGCCTGCCACAGCGCCTAGGCCCGCAGCTGGCGGCGCGAGCGTGACCGGCGCAGCACCCGGCGCTTGTACTCCTTCGTCTTCGTCGCCTGGCGAGAGAGAGGTTAGCGCCGCTTTCTCGTCGCCCGGCGAGAAGGATGATCTCCAGGCTTCGTCGCCTGAAACAGCCAAGGCGGGAGGCGGCGCGCGGTTCGTCCCCAAATGGAAACAAAGGATGGAGGAAGAGAGGAAGAAGGAAGAAGAAGAACGGGTGGCCCGAGCTGCACAAGCCAGTCAGCAGATACAGCACCCGGCCGCCTCGCTCGCCCAGGCGTTCTCTGAGGAGAACAAGCCAGGCGCAGGTCCGGGCCAGAACGCTTCGTCCTCCTTTTCGGCTCGAGTCGAAGAGCCGGTGCAGGTTCTCCAGCCGGTGCGTCTCGGCACTCGGAAAGATGCCGCGCTTGGAGGCAGCTTTGTGAACGGGAAGTACGTTCCCTCGGGGATTCGTGCGCAGAGCCAGCAGAGCCCGAGCTTCCCGGCCTCCGCGCCCAGGGAGTCCGAAGTCCAGAGACTCTTCAAAGCCGCGGCGGGTGTCTCCGGGTCGCCCGCGGCGGGTGCCGGCTTCACCGGTGAAGACGAGGAGGAGCTGAAGCGCCAGGAAGAGCTGCAGAAGAAGAAGGAAGAGAAGGAACGCCGTGAGCGGGAGCGATTCGAAGAGCAAAGGAGGAAGCGAGAGGAACAGGTCAAGATGTTGACCCACAAAGAAGACGAAATCGTCAGTCTCGTCCAAGCTCTTGAGCAGGGACTGGATCAAGTTGAAAAGGACCCCAGCAAGAAGCTGGGCGTCGACGATATCGTGGCAGTTCTCAAAGACGAGGACGAACTCGCGAGCATCGTTCCGAGCGCCGTTGTCGCTGCGGTAGTCATCAAACGAAGTATGGGCAAGGAGAACATGGAGGGCGTGTTGGAGGTCGTCAAGAGCGTCCAGGACGTCTGGAAGGTGCTGCTGGACAACAGCCAGGTCAAGGACAAGGATCAGGTTCTCATCAAGGAAATGGTGAATATGATAAAGGGTAAGAGAACTCGTGCAACGGAAATGCAGACGCGATGGTACGGGTGAATCACCGATTCTGGTTCGTGATCGAAGGGAATGGTTTCGGCAACTCGAAGTGCTTTGAGCAACGTAGACAACTTGATGGGGGCGCTGTCTTCAGAAATATGCGTGCCCCCTACTATAGACAGTGCAGAGGACGCCTGGATGTGTTGCCGAACTCCTTCCTTGGGGTCGGCCACTTGCAGGGGGAACCAGTGATGGGGAAATGAAACGCGGGAGGGAAGGTTATCTGCTCGTGCGAATCGATGTTCGCACTTTCAGACATCACCGCATATCGGAGACGAGTCTTCAAGGTCAACAGGATATCCTGGGCCAATCGTTGGTTCACTCCACTGAAACCGCTTATGCCATTTACATCAATTTATGATTTGGATTACCGGGGGAGTTGGCCCGTAAAATATCTAGAACAGGAGTGTGTCTCCGTAAGGTCAGCCGAGACTTGTTCATGGTTGGGGGTGCTGAGTCTATGATCCATGGACAGATCTCTCTTGGAATCGCATGCAAAGAAAAGCGATGAGGCATGTTTCCGTCTATCTGTTGTTGCCTCTCTGCAGCTATCAAGTGCCCTCGACTTTCTCCGTGCACGGCGGTGATCGAGGCCGTTTGGGACTCCATGGTCGCAACCGGGATCCTTTCAGATTCGGCCTTCATCAGGGTATGTGGTGGAACAATGGGAATGGCGATACTTTTTTAAAAAACCAGCTAGTGCTGATATATTGGGTATCTCCACCCGCAGCAAGGCTCTTGCCACTGGACCATTTTCAAGCGAAAACTGACTCACATCCGGAGGGAGACCCTCAGAAAGAACTCTTGTTCGTCTCCATTTATGCAGTCCTCGCATCACGCGAACCGAGAGAGACAAGAAAACAAAAGCGGCTGTTCTGCCGTGCAACATCCTCAGTGCTCGTCTTGATATTTCTGTAATCAGCTGTTGAAATCTAGCACGTGCACAAGATGCTTCTGAGGCTATTACGTAAACGCCCCCCTTCGCCTTCGCGTTTAGTTAGAAGAACGGTGGGTTGTGTTCAGTTCTCCAGTGTGCGGGAAAGGGTGAAGGAACTAGGTGTTGTTGGCCAGGTCGCGTGCGATATTGGTTTGCCCTCCTCAGCAAAGGGTTGCTTAGAAAGCAGCTGTCCACCGACATGTGAATTTGCCAAAAGGTTTGTGACTTGCTGTTCTGCATCTGCTTCAGTGGTTCGACGACGACAACGATGATACGGAAGGGCGAACGGAGGTTCTGTTCCAGGTGCGTTGAAGCCGGTTGTAGCTGTCGATCCTAGCTGCTGGGCACCACAAAGCTTTGTTAAGATCGCCCACGGTCCATCTGGTGAAGCCAACGGAGTATTCAGGTGCCATGTGTGGCGGGAAACACGTTCGATCTTGGGTGGCAAGAGCTGATTCGCTCCACGTTGAACCTTGCGTGAATTTCATCTTTCAGTGAAATACGCGGAGATCGGCGTTTCGTTTACCGCCGGTTGCTGACCAGTTGGTCGATATTTCGGTTCCATTCGGTTGCCAGTGGGTTTATGTGTCGTGACCGTTCCTCTTAGATTCAGATTCACTTCTCTTACGGTTTATTGTTTCGTCCGTAAACGATTTCGGCAACAGTTCCACGCAGGAAGTCCCAGCCGGTGGTTGCGTGCTCGGCGTCTGACTGAAACGCGCCTGCCGTATGTACAGTCGGCAGACAGCGGCAGGCGTCCCTTTCGCTGATCTTGCGTCTCCATGTGGGATGGGTCGAGCGGAAAGAGCAAAAACAATACCGGAGAACAGTCACGGGGTTCCCCGCGAATTTCTCATGATCATGAGTTGAGTTAGGTCGCTGGCGTCTGCGTCGCCACTGCGATAAAGGCCGACTCAACAGTTCCCTGTGTTATAAAACGGCTGGGCGAGCTGCCTTGTGCTTGCTGCCTTTGTGGACGTATTCTGCTTTCCAAGACGGTAGAAGGATCCTCTTCTCTTGTGTGCTGCAGTGCCGGTGGTCCCCATTTTCATATTGCATGAGCCGGGTGTTTTCAGTCCCATTCTGCTCATTTTCACTTTCCGTCTCGATTGCTGCGGGGCAGCTCCTCCTGTAGCCTGAGGAAGAAAGGACTGACAGAAAAGACAGGAGTCCGAGATGAGGACAGGAATACAGCACATCGATTTTCTTTTTCATTCGAAGGGAGTTACCCCGTCTCTACCCGCGGGCTGCGGTGTTTGCGGTTCTCACGCTTGTGTCGAGAAGTGAGAATGCTAAGAGGCTACACTTTGTGCTGTTGGGCCTTTCCTTCATCAGGTCCTAACCTGGGGTCAGTGGCTGCGGGGACAGCTGCCCGGCGCGGATGCGGAAGAGGAAGAGGAAGTGAGTAAACACGTTTATGCGGCTATGTGCAGGTGGTGTTATCGTTTTAATAAAATGTAGCTGCAGGTCCCCGTATGAAGATCTCGTTTCGTGGTTAGCAAGAAGGGGAAAATGTGAAAACATGTCTTGTTTTTTTTTCAGAGAGTGGAGAAGAGGGAGTCATGCGGACGATACAGGCAAACGCCCTTGTGTGGCATTCGCTTTCTGACGCGAACAGAGCAATCAAGAGCAGGAAAAGGGGAAGAAAAATAACAGAGCTTTCGTTTCTTAAGAAATTGGGTCGATTGTTACTCGTGTACGCGCCAGAATTCCGTCGTCCTAAGCGTTCACACGTGACACTAGAATTTTATTTCATTCCCTCGCGAGCGGTGTCTGTGTCTTTGCAGGAGGAACAGGAGGAGCAAGACAACGACGACTACGACATTGAGGCATTGGTACCCAAGCGAGAGGGAGAGAAGAGCACGAAGAAGAAGAAATAAATGAGGAGGAAGCTGAAGCTTTCGGTGACGGGACAGAATTCAGAGAACGCTTCTGGGCGAGAAGCTTGTTGACGATAACAGGTCCGGCTTTTGTTTGTTTTTTCGTCGCGTTTCTTCGCATGGCAGAAGATACGTCAGACTGAAACAGACGGCGTACAAGCGACTCTGGCAACTCGAAATCTGCGTTTCAGTTATCGAGATGCCATGGAGCAGCGAAAGGTCTGCCGAGAAACGTTAGGGAGAGATTTGTGGGGTCTAGATAACTTCTGGTCGATGTCTCGCCTCCGTTTTGTCGGTTGGTTCACGGGAGGAGAGGTCTGTGGTTGCAGTCCTTTCATTCGGCGCGGAAGTGCGTTTTCTGTTTCAGTCAAAGAAAGGAGAGCAGATTTGAGTTTTACTGTTTGAAAGAGGATTCTGACAACGGCTCACACGTGATCTGCGCCACTATTTTTTATCAACTAAAATAGAAATTGGATAGGGGGGGAAGTATACAGTTGACCTCTCCGAATATTCGCTCCGAAACGCAGTGGACAGAAGAGTGACTGATAGAATGTGTGTGTTCGTTGAAAGGGCAGTGAGGGAAGCGGGAAAATGCAGCCTCAAGAACTCGTCGGAGCTCCGCTTTGCCGGCGACAGGAAAGACACGTCTGGGGTCTCATTTTTTTGGACCTTGCGCGGATCTGTCTCCTGTACAACAGACGGGGGCCGTTCCGTTATTTACGCAGATATCGTACGCCCACTCCCGTAAACGGTCGTTTCTTGCCTTCAGACACACATGCAGTTGCCGTGTAAATGCTCGTGTTTTTTTATAGTTGGCGATTTCAGAAGAGCTGTGTGTTTCTTTTTGGTTGTTTCGGTTGTTATCGTCGACAGCTTGGAGTCTCCAAAAGCGTGTCTCGAACGCGACACAACAGGAGACGTTAAGCTGCCCGCTGTCGTTTTTTGTCCGCCTTGTTTGATGTTCTTTCTTCTTGAGCGTACCTCGTTCCCCTAATTCATCTCTATCCAGACAGACGTGCCTGTTCGGTAGGCGGGTGCAGCTACCACTTCGCACAGTCGTGTGCCGAAGCGGAGAGTGGTCGCACAACAGTCGGTTGTCTTAAAAGAAGAGGAAGCCATGTACCACAGGAAGACTGGGCATTGTGAATGGTTTCGGCCGGGCACTTCTTCGTGTGGTGTTGTCATGTGTTTTCCAAGGAATCAGGACAGTGGAAACCCCGTTTGGTAGTCGTTGTCTTGTGCGTGCATCCGTCGTGGCGCTCCTCTGGGGGAAAAAGAGCATCAGTGGTCCAGCCGCCTATCTTGCAGGCGATTATCCTAAGGGGCACGAGGCGTGGCACACCAACGGTGTTATTTTCGTTTCAACACGGCAATCTCAGAGTTCTACTCGCATTTCGACTGCTATTCCAAGGAAGGGGAGTCCACCATTACTTGATACGTTTCAAGCTTCTCGAATAGGAAGTATCAACTTTGTGTAACCCTCCAGTGACTGTCGAATGTCCCGTTTTCTCCCTTACACGTTTTTCCTTCTTTGAATATGTCTCGATATCTGTAATTATCCCGTGGTCGTCTTCCTCCGTCGCCTCGATTGTTTAGTTTCTCCGCCAGGAAGCCCTGGAAGAAACCTCATCGGTCTGAGCGTGTCTGGTGGCAGCGTTGTGGACTGCAGCGACCCGTCGGTAGCACACGGTGCCCCATAATACGCCAAAGTAGTGGCTCCTTCCACAGTAGTCATGCGATTTGACAAGCGTCACTCCTTTTTTTTATCCACAGAACGGTAAGAAACCGTCAGTGGTTTGATCTCTTGTATGCATAGACGACATTCGTGGTGGAAGCCTCCGTTGCTGGCAGTACTGGCAGTAAACTAGTAATTCTCTGTTACCGACATCAACGTGGCGCCTACGTTAAAACAGAGATCTTCCCTTCCAATAGGACACGGCGGCTGGCGCGTAATTACAAGGTTAACGTAGATGTTGAACCAAAAAGGAGCCGCAAATGGGTGAAATCAGCTGACGGGGTACGGTTTGTCCTACCCGGTGTAGCTAATATGTCACACTCTGCGAAACCGTTTAAGTCTTATCATGTTATGAGTTTAACCAACGAAGAAGAACGAAGCTCAAGGCAGTGCTAGATGCATTATTTTTAATATTCAGCGTGCCAACTTTACTCTCGGAAAGGTTTCAGATAATCTCTGAACATTTGATGCGGCTCCACTCGAAGTCGACAAATGGCATGGCGCCCCCTTCAGAAACATCAGTTCCGTGTAGGTGCATTCCAGAATTCTGGGTTGCCTTATGCGTTTCGTGTCTCGTTTGGCCCATCAACACGTTTTTCATTTTCATTCGCCTGAGCTCTCTCGAGGAATTCACTCAGCGGAACGCTGTTGAGGCCGAAAGCCTCTGCAACGCCTGGATGAAGGACCTTCCCTTTCGCAACATTCAATCCCAACATTAAGGAGGTGTCCGCCAGGCACGCGTGCAACCAACCACGCTCCGCCAGATGAAGGACGTAAGGCAGCGTGACGTTAGTGAGAGCTAGCGTGCTAGAGTGCGCCACCGCAGCGGGCATATTTGCAACCCCGTAATGAATAATTCCATCCACTTCATAAATCGGGTCATGGTGGCACGTTACACGTGTGGTTTCCACGCATCCGCCGTGATCAATGGAGACGTCAACAATAACAGAACCAGGCTTCATTCGCTTCAAGTGCTCTCGACGTACGATCTTGGGCGCTTTGCGACCCGGCAGCAATACTGCGCCAACTAGAAGGTCGCACAGAGAAAGTTCCTCCAGGAGAGCTTCCTCGCCGGCGCACCGAGTACTCACATTTGGAGGCATGATGCTCGCAAGCATTCGAAGGCGGTCCACATTCTTGTCAAGGATCACGACATCCGCGCCAACACCAGCCGCCGCGGAGGCCGCGCTTGCTCCCACAACACCACCTCCAAGAATAAGCACACGACCGCGACGAACACCCGGCAATCCCGATAGCATTACTCCTGCTCCTCCTTGAGGAGTTTCCAGGAAGTGCATTCCACACTGAATCGACATTCTGCCGGCAACCTCTGACATGGGCTCGAGAAGGGGCAAACGCCCATCCTTCTGAACCGTCTCATAGCTGATGCATATTGCACCACTGTTCAGCATTGCTTCCGTGAGACTCTGGCTCGCGCAAAAGTGGAAGTAGCAAAAAAGTATCTGTCCCGACTTCACGAGCTTCCATTCATCCGGCTGTGGCTCCTTCACCTGTGTTACACAAACGGGGGCACCACACGGTGTACATCAGCGACACCATTTTTTCATATCACAGCACAAGCGCACAACGTCTCGTTTCGTAAAACGTTTCAGAAAATGGCTTTCATGTTAACAACAACGAGAGGAAGCACGAGAGAAATCTTGCGCTTAGGCCCCGCTACTCCTACATACAGCAACTCAATGAAATGGCAACACAACCCGTAATGCAGGCAGGAACTAAACTGACTCAGAGGTCGGAAGTACAAGTGTACAAACCATAGATAGTTATTTTAGCACTGAGGGGACTGAAGCAAAAATGAAGAAGAGCAGAAAGTGACCCTTTTTCCAATTTCATGGGGCAAGCGAAATAGGCTGGAAACTGCTCTGTGGCACCGGAAGATGTTGGTGTACCTTAACTATCATTTCCGAGCGTCCATATAGCTCTTCCGCGGACGCAACAATCTCAGCCCCTTGTTGAACGTAATCTTCATCGGTGAAATGCGCCTTCTTTCCTGCGTCCTTCTCAATAAGAACCGTATGGCCGGCCTTGACAAGCTCCAGAGCGCCGGCCGGAGCTAGTCCTACTCGGCCCTCATCGTGTTTACGTTCGACTGGACACCCAATAATCATTTTTCCAATTTCGCAAGAGACTGTCCAAGAACTGCAGAATGACACTTTTTCCCAGGACGCACATCCAACTGCTCCGACCCGCGTCGTTCACCAACTACCGTGACTCCAATGAGAAGTAACGTGAGACACTCGCAGCCAAAAACCTACCCAAAAACTGCACTGATAAGCAGTCAAGTAGTGACACTAGGGTAAACAGGGCAGCCACCCGAACTATTCGATGCTCTATGGCGCCGTTGGCACGCGTGCGCCATGACTCGGGGCTGAATCTGGCATCGTCCTTGCGGGCGACTGCGATTCCAGGTTGCAACTGACCCTCGAAAGAAGTACGGCGTCCCAGAATGAGATTTTCAAATAGTGAGAGCAAACGCAACGTGTGTTGTGAAAGTGTGTAATTCAAGGATTTTGTCAACGTAGTAAAAGTAACTGCGACTCACTCTACACCTCAGGCTTACACGATAAAAACCAACCTGAAGATCCGTCAGCACCACCTTGCAACTAAACCTGGAATTGGTTCCTCCGTTCAACGACTCAACACTGTTTTGCGGGCGCACCTGTAGCAAACTACAACAGAAAGAATGCCAACTCCCACGTGGACTGTGCTGTTGCAAAAAGATAACAACGGGTGAAATTCGCGAATCGGCGTGAACGGGCTGGTAGTTAAGAGGCCGTCGTACGGAGATGGGGCCGCCCGTCATACGCGCCTTCGGCTTCACCCGTGGGTGCGATGGGCAATCGCAATTGACCACAAGCCAAGGCTTCAATGCAAATGCAGAATTACATTTACAACAGCTGTAGAGCCCCGCTGTACCGGCACCAACATTCAAACTCAGGTAGGTGACCAGTTCGAACACATCTTCTGGGCAATGTCGTACATGGTCACGGCCCTGCCTGACATAATCCAGCCTGCTGCTTCTAGTTTCTTATGAAAGCACCGGCACTAACATCCTAAAAAAATAATGATGGTAGCGGGTACTGCAGTGCACCCCTTTTTCTCATACTAGTCTCATCTTTTGCTTCCGAAATTCTCGCCTGCTTAACGGGAGGAATGCTTGTTCTGCGCATCGTAGAATTTACCCTGCGTGTTCCTCCTTATCTTCCCATTATTCCATCCTCTACCATACTCTACGCGTTCCCATCCGTCGTTGTCTCTAATTTTCATATTTGTCTCTCGAATCCCCTCGTGAGTGCTCTCCACTTCATTCGTCCTGCTTTGTCCTGCGTACCCCTTCTTACAACTATTCGTTTCACCCTGTCCCACTTCTCTTCCATTTGTCGTTGTCCCTTGTCCCTACTCCCACATGGCGTCACAAGGAAAAAGCAGCCCACGGCCTGACAGGAATTGTCGCTGCGCAGATTCCAGCGACTGTTAAAACAACACTACATTTTTGAAGTCGTCGTTCCGTCTGTCCTCGTGTCATGTCTTAGATTTCGCTTTATTGGCTTTCCTCTCTTGCTCTGTGCTGCTGCGTGAAGTTTTGACGGAGTCACCGTTCGTGTGTGCACAGGTTGCCGCATTCAAAAGAAAAGGGGAACCCGTTTCCTGTAACGTGCTGCGGAAGTTCATGACCAGATGCATGCCGAAAATTACCCGTTTTCTGCCAACGTGAATCTGCCGTCGTCCCTCACCAGAAAGCCAGAAGAAAAACGAATGCCGTCTTATACAATCCCTTGCAGATATCCAGGAACGAAGATATGGGGGAACTTCATACAATGAAAAAGAAATCACTGAACCATTCGCTGTGTATGTGACCGCACTCCCCGCCGATTGTCGCCGAGAGGATTAACCAGCCTCATAATTAAAAACATCAACAGAGAACGATACCTCTATCGAAAAGGCAGCATTCCCCGACGGCCTACCAACAACGGCACCAACCGTAGCGACTCCCTGTTTCTTAAAAAATCACGCGCTCACAAAAGCCATCCAAAGCAGAAGCCTATATACGCCCCCTAAAGTACGCAATGCCCTGCGCCTGGAGATCGCGGATTGTACCGTTGTTGTCGAAGACAACATCGGCTCGTTGGCACTTCTCGGTAAGGGGGAGCTGTGCGCGTGTCATTGCCTCTAGCGCTTGCCTGCTACATTTCCGTCCATCCCGTCTTGTCAATCGTTCAATCTGCGTCTCCGGACTGGTGGCAAGCACAAAAACTGGGGCGCACAACCAATCTAGACTTGTTTCCATAAGCAAGGCAGCATCTAGAGCCACACGAGAGCGCAAGTAAACGACACGATATAGAAACACATGCCACAGGATCTCGTAGATTATGTATCGGTGAGTGATCCGGTTTAATTTTCGTCTCGCCTCTTCATCTTTAAACGCTGCTTCTCTCAGCGCACTTCGATTGATCTCTGTCGTTCCAGGTACCAGGATGGACTGGCCGAATACAGATACCACTTGCCTATGAGCCGCGTGACCGGGATGCAAAATTTCGCGTGCGATCACGTCTGCATCTATAATGGTAAACCCCAAATCGTTTGCTAGGCAACGGGAAAGGGTGGACTTTCCGGAGGCAATCCCGCCAGTGATCCCGTAAACGCAAAATCGGCTTCCCAAGCTTATACCAAACAGAAGTATGCCGGCACACAGCTTCGCAACCCCAGTCTGAGCGAAGAGTTGCACTCCAGCAAGGCCTGCTAGCACGAAGGCAATCAAGAACGCGCTGACCACTCTCGGTCGCTTATACAGTCTGCTCGTGTGTGCACATTTGCTAGCTAGCAGGCCGGAGAGAAAGGAAGAACAAAATGCTAGAAGAAGAATGATACATTGCCAAAGGAATAACACCACGGCGGTGATCGCCATTTAGGAAACTGTCGGAAGAACAACTCAGCCGTACTACCTTTCCGCCCAATTAGAAAAGTTGTACTGGACTCTCATAATCACAATGGATGCAGCACAGATCCAGAAATTCGACACGAGGCTCGAGTTACTGATAAAAAGAGGTCGGCTTTTTGGGCAGCAATGAACTCTTGCGACAGAGCTGAAACGGTGATGACTAACCGCGAAGTGTCACGTTACACTGTGCTGATTGGACGAAAAGACGGCCCGTGAAGAACAGGACTTAGCTGGGACTCCGTAACAGCAGAAAACACACCGAGAGTAACAAAGAGAGTAGAACAGTCACACTGAACTGACGAAAACGCATGCGCGTACGTCTCTTGCTTCCCACTTACGGTACCTCGTTCGCAAGACACACTTGCCCCGTTCGTTGTCCGTCTCACTTGAGACACACTGAATAAACAAAATTGGACGAATGAAACTATGCGACGAAATAGTGATGATGTTCGTAGTGGGCACGCATACATAGGTGGGCAGCATTGGCAAGCCGTAACTGAGCCCCCCCGTCGGCGCATGCATCGATGCATGCCAGGATTTTGATGGTCTACATCCGTAGCCATGCGGACCACCAGAGAGGAAACATATTCTTTTATCTCCATAGCTGACGAACCTACTTGTCCTTCGTTCAGATATTTTTCGGCTTAGATCTTTTTGTTGAGTCGACTGCTTTCCATCTTTTCCAAAACTCTCTTTGCGATACCCCAGACAAACAGCTGCATGCTGCTACCGCGCTCAGCCACGCGCTCCTTCGTACCGGAAATATGTAAATTCGTCGCGTGCGTCGCGTCAGTCGAGTAATAAGGGGGATAAGGGGAGTTTGACAGTGGAAATAGACGCCCCTTTCTTCCCTATGAATAGATGTGCCACCCATCGACAGCCTACGCGTTTTCCCCTTTGTTCCGGGGCCTCTGGAGTTGACAGAGCATACTCACTGGGTCAGAGCGTCAGACACTACCACATGCCTCTGGCAACAAATTATCGCGTCCAGGTGTCTCCATTTTTCGGAAGGGGTGGCTGTCGTGCCTCGTTTCTCTCTGCTTCAGCTGTCCAACAAAACATTACCGAGAGTTGCCGCAGATCTTCGCGTCCCGCCAGGATAGGCCTTCGTGGTTGGTGTCTCTTCCTTCTCTTCAGAAATCTGTTTTTGTCCAATCCGTGGAACATCTCGCTTTCCCGCGGGTCTCTTTCGCGAGTCCTCCCCACAGCCGGACCAGGAGCGAGCAGCACGTGGGCGCTTCCCTCGTTTTCTCGTTTCAGCCCTTATCCTGCTTTTTGCTTTCCTCTCTGCAACTTCACAAATTCCCAGTCGTCTGCGATTCCACGGAAACAAAGTTTTTCATATGTCTCACGGTTTGCCCAATTCCAGGCGGCGCCCGATGAACCTCGCTTCCGACCTGCGAAAATGACAACTGCAGAAGCCCCCCGACGTCCGGTAATCGGGACGCACAGCGGCAAGTGAGAATATTTGCATTTTCCCGATGATGCCTCGACACAGCCTGAGCGTTCGGTAGATCGCTTATCCAGCGGCGGATCATGCGCTGTGGTGTGTTGCAGCGTGGCCGGAGTCCTCACCGATCTGTTGCACATAGCGCTGTCTTTCGAGACAATATCAAGTCTTGCGTTAAATGGCCAGAAGGAAGCTCCGTGACGATGCTTCTTAGGAGGAGAAAGGATGTTATGCTGCTGACTCGACAACACATGACGTAGCTGTTACGGCCAGGTGAAACAAGGGTGTCTGCCTGGGACCGTGACGGAGCACACGGGCACCGAGGATGTCTGCGAGATATAAGTGACAGACAGAATTTCTTTCCGCCGTGTCCGTAGAGGCCCTCGGCTTGTGCTTTCCCCTCTAGACTAGGCTCAGAGGAGCGCTGTGCAGTTGGTGTTTTGTGTTTGATTTAATCCTTTCGTACACATGCGTTGCTTCAGAGAGTTACTCGCGTTAGTTCTTGAAAAAGACTGCCGAACCCCCGATGTCGACTGGTACAAATAAGTGCCATATTCTCCGTACCGGCATTGCGAACCTAATGGTCCCAGCTGAACCATACATTGTATCCGCCACATTATAAGTTCTCCTCCTTTCCTTCCCGTGTGCCTTCGTGGTTCTGAAGACTCTGTGACTCCGTGTATTTTTTGTCCAGGTTCCACGAGGACGAGGTGCTCGCGACAGTTATGCTTCTCAGTCTGCCCGAGTTCCAGAATGCACGAGTTGTCCGGTCTCGGGACCCTGCAGTCCTCGCCACTTGCGACATCGTCGTGGATGTTGGTGCAGAATATGATCCAGAGAAGCGTCGGTTTGACCACCATCAAAAGAGTTTTACCTTGACATTCTACGGGAAGAGCCCGACAGCTTCAGACACGCTTGACAGCGGGAACAAGGATGCAGGGAAGGACGATGGCGGTCAAGTGTCGTCGGAAAGGAGGCGCGATGCTGCAGGAAACGGGAAAGTGGAAGAGAAAGCTTGCAAAAAGGCAGCTGTCACAAAACTCAGCAGTGCAGGCCTAATCTACAAACACTTCGGAAAGGATATTCTGCGACATCGATTCGGTATGGATTGTGGAGGGCAGAATTTGTTTTAACTCTGCAGACCCTCGGCGCTTGTTGTAAAACCGCGCCCACTTCTAAATAAAAACTAACTTATTAATACAAGGAAGAAAACGTTACGAAGTTTAAGATATCTGTTCATTTAAGTTATCCAATCGGAGTAATCGAACGTGTACTTAGAGTGCAGATCGTCGCGTAGCATAGCATAGGTGAAGTCACCACGCATCATCATAGGTCACGTCAGAAGCGCGGCAGACTGTCTGCTCATATCTGCGCTGAGATGGCAGGCGAAGAGCCTACCCTCCAACGAATCCAGTGATTGCTCTTTGTAAATGGATGTCAACTGAATAATAATATATAAGTGGCCATTCCACAGGGACTGTCGGGACTGACATACGATGATGCCTTCGTTTTCGAACTGATGTGCGGCTCCGCTGTCTCTCACACGGACACAGGTAGTGAGGCCCACTCATATTTGAGGCGGCTGTACACCTCATGCTCCAGTTGGAGCGAGCTCGGGCAGGAGTACGTTTCCGCACTGTCGTTTCTGTGCTGTTGGTTTCAGGACTAACGAGCCCAGAGTTGTTGGATTGCGTCTTCGAAAGGCTGTACACGTCCTTCGTTGAGGCGGTTGATGCAATCGACAACGGCGTCTCCATTGCGTCCAACGGCAGTCCCCTGTTGTACAAAGACAGCACCAACCTAAGCTCTCGGGTATCCCGTTGTTATCCGCCGTGGAATTTGGAGGAGCTCCGTGCCACTCGGCCTCAAGTAAAGCGCTTGCGAACTGCGGAAGCGGATTTGTACCCCGCTGAGGTTGAGGGTGGATCCGTGGAGGAAGTTCACGGCTTCAGAAAAGCCATGAAACTTGTAGACGCAGAGTTCGAAGATGCAGTAAGCTCCATTGTTGACGTGTGGCTCCCCGCAAGACAGGTGGTACTTGACGCAGTTCAAGAGAGAACCAAGGTTCATTCTTCTGGACGAATCGTCAAGCTCAAGCAATGGTGCCCATTCCAGGTGAGGGGACGATTCTACATTCTGCCTGTCAGCGCCATGTGGGACAGGAAGCAACAATACGTCTTCCACTATATCGTCACAAGAGGCAACTCATCCGGGTTCTGCTGTCAGATGTGTTGCACGTCACTAATCCCTGGATGCCAGACACTGGTTACGCCCGTATAAGTGGAAAGACGGAAGCACCGAAAAACACACCTGCGGGCCCATAGATTCACACGCTAGCACCGTTCTTCATATTTTCTTCTATCTTGCTTATGATAGTTGCAGTGCTGTGGTGTCGACTAAGGCCGGTTGCATCGAGTGTCTATCCGGCTTTAAGTTTGCGTGCGCTAGCCTTCCTTCAGCGGGTTACGAATAGCCCAATGAAAGAAGATTTATGGCTGACAGCTCTCTGTTTTCTGCTCAGAGCCGTCCATCTTCTTGGCCAGCATTCACATCCGACTATGTCGCACTGTTTTTACTTTCCGTCTGCGGCAGGAACACCTTCACGAGATCGAAGCGGAATTACAGCTGGATTATCCGATACTCTTCTGCCTCTATCCCGACCTGAAGAACGGAACTATCGAGGGCTGGCGTGTGTATGCGGTTAATGAGAAGGACCAGTTATTTAAGTCTCGATTGCCGCTGCTAGAGAAGCTGAGAGGTCTGAGGGACAGCGAGTTGGGGAAAGCTGTTCTCACGGATGAGCGGACTCAGAAATCGGAGGACATGAGCGACTCTGACTTTATTCATTGCCATGCAACCGGCTTTATTGGCGGTACAAAGACGCTGGTAGGCTTGCCTTCTGTCTTTCGGTATCTTTATCAGTAATGCTGGTTTTCTTAATCCAGTGGACCAAACAGCCTCAGTATACAGAACTCTATGTCACTCCCGGAGTCTGGGCGAAGTAGGCAACCACAAGAGAATAATCAGTGAAAGCGTTCACTTTACCCGCCTATTGATATGTGAATAATGCATGTGGCTGACTGTCAGAGGTGGTATCAGGCACCGACAGTCCAGATACGCCTTCTTGCTAGTGGGGGAGCTCTAGGGTGCTCCTGAGGCATGTAATAGACATGAGCGTGTGTAGGCAGCCGTTCCTATAGGACGTCCTATGGAATGAGCAATTACCTCTGAAGTGTGTGACGCGGCCTCACGTTTGGTTACTTGTGGTTACGAGAGAGGATTTAATATTTCCATTGCCCCTCGAACTTTTCTGCTGGCTAGCAATTTACTCGGCTTGGATTACGTATTCGTGTCTCCTGGCTGCTTTACCTGTAGTCCGCAGCAATGGCGATGGCGACGCTCACCATGAAGGATGCCGGTTTGTGCTAGAGAACGAACACTTGCAAGCACGGGTTTCCTTGCTCTTTCGTACATCGTTTCCAGATTCGACGCTGTGGACTTCTCCGCCGTTTTCTCAAGTGAGACGCTGCATCGTGCCGTGCAAGGTGTGTGTGATGTGCGTCAAGACATTACACTCGACGTCTCTGGATTTGACGCGCTGTTGGCAAACGAAACTTTAAAAATGCACTGCACTGCACGATTTATGTAGGTGTTTGTGTGTGGTGTGTGAGGGGTTCTCAACATCCAGTACCAGTGAAATGCGCTCTGTTTCAACAGGAGCGGCGCGGAAGCTATCAGGGGTGCCATTCCTGCGTGTGGAGTGTAAACTACCGAGCTGCGAATATCAGTGGGTGTATTGACTGACTGAAATGAGAGGCTCATGATGAGTCATTTTGCAGTCGGTCGGTTTAGGCACTGCACCTTGTAGGGCGCCTGAAATGCATAGGTTCCGGCTACGTTTTCTAACGAATCATCCATGCTAAAGGTATGATGTCATCGCGGGGTACACTGGTAAGGTAGTTCACAGCGTGTCCATTTCGCCAGGGATGACATTCGCGAATAGTGTTGCTGGCCTGTACATCCACCGCATCTCACTGCAAGGGTGGGATTTCCTGGGCGTCTGGAATTACTCAGTGTATCTTGTAGAGTCATTATAAATTCCGGCATGTTTCGCCAAGAAAGCCTCGAGTTGTTCAGCAGCCATCGTCGCTGGGACGTACTGTATCTCCGCGAGTCCTTCCGGTGTTTGGGCTGCAACAGAATTCCAGCAGTGGCACGGACCATTGCCTCGTGATGAACACAGAGCCATTCACTGATCGTCTGCTATTGTTCGGCTGCTAGGGAAACTACGGCTGTGCAGAGTGAAAAGCTGTTAATTGGTATTCATCGATATCTAAGTTCTGCTAGTGGTTCTGTTTCTAATCGGCGACAATACTCCATTCAACTAGCCTACTGGTGCGCATATTGCCCTGCCAAAATCAGATATGTTCGATACGGTAAGTTGCTCTATGCAAACGTTTCGAGTACACAGCACGCCGTAGGCGTAACTTTAGTAAAATCTTAAATAGTTTTCCTTGGCGGGTTTAGGTATCCGTTTCATCCCTACCAACGACCTGACTTACAACAAGACACTGGAGAAGCGAATTGATGCGGATGGCTTCTTCCATGCTGCTTCTTGTGTATGCTGTCATGACGGTAGTAAAGGGGGATGAGGGGCTCAACCGTTCTCTCTTGAATGGTTTTAGCGTTCCAGTTCACTCAGTCGCCTTCGGGTCTCAAGTGAGGGTTAAATTAACTGTCCCACAGAGATTGTTCCAGTTACTAAATAAATTGTATTCCCGGCCTGCAGCAGCCGAGCCGTGGCGGCCACGAAACCAGGGCGCCGTGTTTACCTCACGGTACTTATTACTGGAGACCTCCTTGTACATGCTGAATGACGGCGAAAGGGGAGCCCACGTCACCGTCAGCAGCGCACTGTGTAGCTATATTGGTGGTTCAAAATTGTACTGGGATGAAAGCTACATTCATCAAAATTGATCTATCACCCCCGCACACCCTTATACGCACGCTGATACAGTGCGTGGGTGCAATCAATACGAGTACCTTTCCCGTCCGAACTCGACCACGGAGACAGGACAACCAGAGAGAGCCGAGTCAAGTTCACCTTACGAGCTGACACTACATATTTCTGTGCTTCAAATCATGTCCAGGCCAATCTGGCAATCCCAGCGTACTGGTGTGTGACCACATGAGCACAACGTAACGCTATACGTGACCCGTATACGCATACACTTAGAACTTTATACGCAGTACATACAGCTTCGCCTACGTGTTGTCACGGAGACGGTTTTTGTCCCTTGGAAAGGGATTATGTACCGCAGATACTCCGTCTAGAACAAGTCGGCTTCGGTCATTGCAAAGTTGTTGAGAGCCACATCGACGTCGTTTTCCTGAAAATTGAGGTTTGACATCCCCGCTGAGGAAGATACGGGGGCGCCTGGTGAAAGAGAGGAGGGATGTCGACTTTCCCCACTCTCGAAGCTCTCCATCATGGCCATCAGCGTGCTCGGACTGAACAGGAAGAAAGGTGATAAACCAGCCTGACTGCTAGGCAACAAGAACCTTGAGCCAAATGCCAGTGGGTTAATCAGAAACTGCTGCAGCCCAATGGAGCTCATGCCTGTTGGAAGGAAGGGAGGCGGAATCATGCCAAGGAAGGCAGAGAAGGGAAAAGAGTTGCCAATCTGTGCCGCAGTTTCTTCAGGACTTTCCAAGACCTGCGAGGAGCCACTCCTTTCAATTTTTTCGCTCAAATTGCCGCCCGCTCCTGCCTTTTTCGGAACATACGGTTTAGCCTCTTCCATATCAAATGGAATGCTTGGGGCATCAGGGCCAGGAAAGGAAGATGCTGACGTTCCTATTGATTCGGACATGACGGGGGAGTCGTGTTTAAGGCCGATGCGGTTTTCATATCCCGGTACCCTTCTTGGTTTCCCTTGGTGTGGCAGGTGCGGGAGGCTGCTAGTTTCTTGTGAATGCCTTTCCTTGGAGAATAAATTTTGAAAGTTCGTCCAGAAAGAGTTGGAGTGTTCTGCCACGTCCCGCAGAGCGTCTTGGTTGTATGCGACAGAGGCGCTCCTCCCGGCCTCCAGCAACCCAGCATGGGCGGCAAGATCATATATTTCGGCTGCGTGTGCTGCCAAAACATCGCCAATTCTCTCTTTGACATGCTGGTCGTCACACACTTGCTCTCCCCTCTTGTATGCAGAAATCGTTAGAGCCGCGGGATTATTCATGTTCAGAGAGACTCGGGGTCCGTAGAAGCCGGCAGCATAGTCCGGCACACTTCTCGTGTTGTGGGAAAAACCGTGAAGAAGGCAAATTTCGGGTGACTGCACACCCATTTTGCAGTCGATGATCATCAGAGCGCTGTTTTGGGCGACCTTCGCGTAAGGAGGATTCCGCGACTCATCTGGGGAGGAGCTCAACACGGCAGCCTTCATCCTAAGCAAAGAGAGAGAGTTCAGCACACCCTCCACCTTGTCTTCTGGAGTCTGCTGCGAAAATGGAGAGCAGTATACCAGGGTAGTTGGAGCAAGGAGCGCCGCCACAACGGCCGCCGGAAGACATCGTCTGAGAGCCATCGTCGAAGAGCTTTAGAAAAAAACGTATCTACGCCAGGATAAAACCTTCGACCACGTATGTGCGTTATGACAGATCACTACGGGCATAAGCTCCCGTACATTTCTTTAGTACTGTGTGGTCTCTGGACCGGCTTGAGTGCCGCCGTAATGTTTGAGAACCAAACTCCGTCGATGTTCAACTTGATGCAGCGTAACTCCTCTAGCCGTGAGGACCTGAAAGGCAACGGCCGGTCTCGGGCGAGCGTAACTAATAAAACTGCAATTATCCTATCGGCTACACCGCCACTCCCTGTTGTGAATCGCCAGGTGAAAACCCTGTCCTGTCAAGCTCTGTCTACCCAGGAGTCGCAAGGGTCTCTCCCCGTGAGATAGGTGCCTGGCACCGGAATTTCGGATCAGCACAGTTTCGTCCATAGGTTCCGAATCCCGTGGTGAGCTGCGCACCGCCGACAGCTGGCAAAAAAACACTTCACCTTAAACCATAACCATGCAAGAGAATTTGGAACCATGCTCACCGTCTGCTGACCGCCTCCAAATAGATGGCAAAAAGAGTATTGATTTCAAGCAGCGACGCATCTATTCAGGAAATGGAGTTCGGCTTGCGAGTTATTGCTCAGGATGAAGCCGCAACGAAGGATGTTAGACTGCACACAGCTGTTCTACATGTCATCTTCTCTTCTGTTCCTTTAGACCTGAGAATCCTCTCTGGATTAAGACCATAGCATGTCGAATCTTGTAGATGGGGTGCTACAGGTAGACATTTCTCCTGTAGAAACCATCAAACATTCTCTTGGCAGATCTTACAGCGCCGTCGACGACCGCTGGATCCTCCGTTTTTCATGAATGTTGTCGGAAGTTAATACAAAAAAGTGCTTACGTGTGCTTTTGTTACGTCCCACCTTTGTCAGTTTGCTGTGTGAGTGTTCTCAATTGGTTCTATGGTTGCCTCAGTTGAGAGAAGCGGCTCTCGATTCTGGAATTCTGTAACTCTACAATCTTCCACCGTTGCCCATGATTTATTAGTTCTAGAATTGGGGAGTTTCTTGGGTTCTAGGCAAGCCGACATCTCCTGACGGACACGAACAACCTGCGCCTCAGCGGCGACTGAATCGCTGGATGTATCCAGAAAGGCGCAGCGGAGACTCTTGCGACTCTAGATAATCAGACGGGCGGTTCGCTAGTATGCGATACGATCATCCTTCCAATAGCTGCCATGGTATGTGACGCGTTTATCGGGGGTCCGTTGTCCTTATTTCTTGCTCCATCTTCACATTCGCATATGCAAGGAAAACGAGATATCCAGTCATAGGGACCCGACGGACCCTAATTAGATTTGTAGCGGAGGATCAGTTTTGATAGTAGACAGCTAAAAAGTGACACAACAGACCTGAGTGCGGACAAAACGAATATTCCATCACGATGATGTGCATCATGCACCGCCACCACTGACGGCTTCCCTTTCCTTGACATAAACCAAAAGGGGGCGAGCCAGGCATACCGAGGGCTTCCAAAGAAGAGGGAGCACGTGCAGGCGGGCTGGAACGTTCTCAAGTGGGTCTTTCGATGTCGGAAGTCCGAAAGACTCCAAAATCTGATTCGCCGGCCTACATATCATTTCTGCCTCAACCTCGCGTCCATCCCACTTGTTCAACAAAGCGCTATACTGCAACAAGGCGACTCCGAAGCTGACAATAGCATCCAGCGTCGCCTGCCTCGGATAAGCCACACGAGACTCCCCTCCAATTCGAGCACTGTCATCACCTGCCGCTACGATAGGGACCGACACCAGCTGTACATTGAGCCCTGCCGCTGTATTGAACTCATTCAAAGACGAACGGAAAAGTCCCTCACTGATGACGGGTTCGTGCCGTTGTTTAAACGACGTTGCAAGAGCAGAAAGTAGCGACGCCAAGATATTCTTCGTGTCGATATGGGCGTACTTCTTGCAGATTGTGAGTCCGTCTTTTAGCACCTTATCACCGAGTACACGCAGCTCGTCGGTAGTTCTGTCACATCCCGATTCCACGCCATTTGACTGTTTCACCAACACTGTCCCCAAACCCTCATGGAGGAGCGCGATTCCCCTCACTAATTCAGCCCCCAACTCTCTTTTCGTGATGCGCTCCGCGATGCATCCAGCGCCTCCTGTTTCGGACACCGTAGACGGTGAACGTTCAGCGATCGACAAAGCGCCGGTGAGGAAAGCCTCGTTCTGTTTTAGCAATAAAGATGCTTCTTTTGCCATCCTCTCGACCGCAAGCAACACTTCAGCGGGATCATCCCTCGGATCCGACGGTGTCGGCTCGGCCCCACGTGCGAAATACTTCAAAATAAAATCATTATATTCTTTCATAAGCCCCAAAAAGGAAGCGGGAAGACCAACAGTGGCTCCCTTGCCGCCGTTCTCTCTGGTCTCCCAACTCTTGCCAATGTCTGCTTCTCCTGCACCTCTTTTATAGACAGCCAGTGAAGTCTGAAGGATGCGAAGTTCTTCTAGTCGAGATGGTCGTTCCGGCGCATCGTCCGCCGACGGCCACAAAGGTCTCTGCAAAAGCCACTCCGCAACACCACCTTTGCCACGTGCCGTTTTCGCCTCCTCGAGGGCCGCTCGAATGTCACATACCGTGGCTGTATCGGCTGCCAAACTCTGATGACCAGCACGGGAGAGATCCCGCGCATCCGCAGCAAATCGTCGTGCTTCTCTATACTCACCAACACGGAATAACGCCGTGTACATACACCCCAGAACCAGCGCCTTGGCACTGTGCTCGACTGACTGTTCGTCTGCGTGTTCCAGCGTCTCTCTGAGCCTCCGAAAGCCTCGGTAGGACTGCTGCATTTGACCTCCATCATACGCCTGCAGCCCTTCTATCAGTTCCGGTAATTCAAGATCTGAGAGGTGCTTGGCAAACTCGCCAGCGGTAGGCACATCCGGCTCGCTGGACGAGCTAAACGCACGATTCCTGCTGAATGTTGCTGCGTGGGCAGCCAGGAAGTCCTGCGACAAGGAATAAAAACTATGGTACCTGCTGCTTAAACACTGAGGACGATTGGTTAGTTGGGCTGCTAGGGGTGTGCTGGCCTGGCGAAAGAGTCGTAGCCTGCATGCTGTACCCGACCCGACAAATTCCCGTTGTCCGAAAAAGCCGCCTTCCAGGGGTACTCCATCACGACGACCGAACGTCGGCGACCACCGTGAGTTTCCCGCATACGTAGCGATATCTGGACACGCTCGCTGCCGCATTCCACGAACGACGTCGCTCTGCAGCTCCACGTTCGCCAACGGCCACCTGCCAACTGAATTAACGGTAGACATTCCTGCCAAAAAACATCGGAAAAATATGTTTGCTACAGGGAGAGGCGCCGGGTCCGCACAGGACTAGGGACGGTAGGAGGGTAACAATGTGATAAATCTACACGTATTGACTCCAGTATAGTGAAAAGGATTACAACTCTGATTTTAGTAGAACAGCAGAAACCACGCTAGATTACCCGTAGCATACAGCTCACAAAATAGCAGTTGCTGATGCACAACAGCGAAACACACTAAAACGTTGAGTCTGACGCCTCACTCAACACTACTAGTTCAAGCGAACAATACTGTTCACTACCTCGATTTTCTGAAAAGATTGCCTCACTGGATGAGCATGCGTCCCGTGATAGCGCGCCCGCTTCACCAAGGGCCCGTCCATCTGTCATGCAGCAGGCAACTTTTCGGGGTCCAGAGGGCATGAAATGTTGTTGCTTGGGAATTTTTCACGCAGAAAAGCAGATTCAGAAAACACCGCAACTCAAAGAAGCCGCAACCCCCCAAAAATCCAGGACTACGCGTGCATGCTGGCTGTGCATGCTCCGCCAGCCAGCTATTGGCGAAGTAAAATACACTGCACAGAAGTCGAGCCTGGCAAAACAGTTACGACTAGCGAACACGAGGCATTTTTGCTCCGGGACTCCGTCCATGGGTACAGCCGACATCACAGACTTTTGCAAGCAGTGGTGTGTCCACGGTGACCAGCGTCAAGGTCTCCGGATGCATGTCGTTATGTAGATGACCCAGTGGCTTGGCAGAAATTACCTATTTCAGTGGGTAGTTTTTCGTTCGAAAGACTCCCCTACAACTCGAAAATCGACAATGACGAAAAAACGCCATTCTGAGTTTTTTCTTCTCTCCAAACTCATTTGTCTAGGGCCATGTTTCGGCGCTTCCGTACACACGTCGCAATTGGGCGAGCACTAGCTCGCCTGGGGACTTGGATTGACAAAGCTGCGCCACCTCTTTCGTATTCTTGTGTGCTTCTATTCTCACGATTTGATGTTTATATAAGTGGAGTTACCTGTTTTTAGACATCGTGGAAGCATGGTTCCGTTTTATATTTGCTGACTACAGCCACTAGCTTTCTCGGCTGTGTACTAGCAAATAGGGACTAGCGAGTTTCGGGGGTGCTACTGGGGGAACCCCTGGACACCGCATAAATCAGGCTTTAGATGAACCTCCGAGAGACGTAGGTCCACTTTGCTTCGTATTTTGCTGAGCCAGCCTTAAACCCGCAAAAGAACGTGCTGAAGTTTCCTGTAAACTGAGTGGGGCGACGTATACCAACTCTCCAAAAGAAAATTCTTCAATTCTGATGATGCGTTTCCCGTTCATGTATCCGTTGCCGGACCGGCCAGGCATGTTTACGCAACCGTTGACTACTTTTTGCAACCCATAGAACAGCCACTCCTAACACTTTCTTCTGGCACGAAGCAATCATGAACGAGAGAGTCATCCTTGAACCGCTGTTAATCAAACTTTTCAAGGTTGCCGCTGTGCCAAGTACTCGTGATTGTCAAATGCAAACACAAGTGTCACCTGCCTATCCAGGCTAGCTGGTCACTTCTCTAGCCCGCCCTGTTTACTTCTTTGGCGGACGTAAAGTGTTGCCCCTGAAAACACTGGGATCGCAACCAGAAAGTCATTGAATGAGCTGTAAAAACGATATGATCTGAGAGACGATGGAGACGAAAAAGATGGATTTTCGTGTGGAACTGGCTCCAGCCGAGAACCTGAAGTGGTCTCGCCGAATGTCCAACACGTGCGACAGGCAGAGTGTGGATACGTGCCTGACCATACAAGAAGACCATGATGAATGTAGAGAAAGATATCAAACACCAAATAACGTGACGCACAACAGAGCAGGTGAAATACTCATGTTACATCTCGCATCGACTGCTGTCCATTTGCCACGCTGTGGTTCGTCAGATCTGCGGCAATTTTAGACGACTAACTCAGGTGCATTCGCAAAACTCTCCCTTCGAATGCTAGATTACTGATCCCTGAATATTCCCTGTGGTACACTATGGTTCGGAAACAGAACACCCAGTAAGTCGACTTCGTTTCTGCCATCTCGTTTAAACCATAATACGTGAACCCATTAGAGTCAACGATAGAGGCCGTCGTGTGAGAAGGGACATCGTGTTTCCGGCCCCAATACATATTTGCCCGAGTGTCGTCCGTACACTAGAGAAATTCGTACACAAAATTGGAAGTTGCCAAGCAGAGAGACACTCTGTTGCGTTTCACAGAGACTACCTCTTGGAACCTTTCAATACACCGGCCGTAAGCATTTACTTTTCGGCCGGCAACACCATAAAACAGATTCGTCACATTAGGTAAAACAAGCAAGAGGAAACCTCGAAACATTTGATAGCCCTCTTAGGAGACTGCGGGTCTCCCTACAGCGCTTGCTTCTTCCTAGTCAACAACGGAGCATGCCGTAGTGGCACTCCTCCGCCGTCGTGGGGTTGAGCTGTATATACCGCGACTTGACTGCTAGCAGAGCGCTGCCGTTCCCGAGCTTTTCTCCTTTCTTGTTCCTCCAATGCTTTCCTTTTCGCCTCTTGCTCTTGCAACTGTCTCGCTTTCTCAGACTCCTTTTCAGCCGCGGCGCGCGCTGCTTCCCTGCGTGCCTCTGCCTGCTTTCGCCGTTTTTCCTCAGCTTCTTTCTCTTCTTTTTGCCTCTTTTCTTCCTGTAAAGCATCTTCCTTTCGCTTCCGCTCTTCTTCTTCCGCATCCTTTCGAGCTTTCTTCTCTGCCTCTTTTAGCGCCTCTTCAGACCGCTGCCTCGCCAGCAACGTGGCCTGTTCCTTTTCCTTGCGTCTCTTCTCGTCTTCGGCTCGGCGTTTTTCTTCTTCTTCCTGTTGTTCTCGGCGTTCTCTTTCTTCTTCTGCTTGACGTTCCTTCTCCTCTTCTTCGTGGCGTTTCTTTTCTTCTTCTATTTGTTTCCTCACCGCTTCTTCCTCAGCTTTTCTGGCTGCCTCCGCCTGCTCTCTGATGCGTTTCTCGTCTTCAGCCTGGCGCGCTTGCTCAGCGATCCTCCTTTTCTCGGCTTCCTCTGCCTCGCGCTTTCGTCGTTCTTCTTCCTTCATGGCCCTCTCTCTACGACGTTTGAAGGCCTCTTCCTCCTTTCTTCTTATCTCTGCTTCTTCTTTTCGTCTCTGCTCGAGTCTCTGTTTTTCTTCTCGTCTGCGAAGAATCAACAGTTGTTTCCTGAGGTGTGCAGCAGCTCCGGGCACCTGAGACGGGGCAACGAAAAGCTCCCTGGTCTCAGGCACGACCTCCCACCAAGGTCCTGGAAAGGAAAATGCACAAGTTAGCTCTAACAATCGCTTCTTTCCACTGTTTTGATCCAAACGATTACTCCAGGATTTGCGGCGTAGGCACTCGTCCGTGTCGCAGCTATGGAAATCGTTTTGCCCCGTACATTCCGATGTGTTTCCGGTAACTGGAGCTTCCAGACTTTACCGGACTTCATACTATGCTCACAGACTACGTTCATTCGCTTCCAGAACAAAGCGTTAAGCTGGTCGTTCTTCTGCATGCTCATATTGTTGTCTCTAACTGTCAAGATAAACCTGTTCGACTCCGCTGGGTAGACGTTAACCTCGAGCGCAAGAGAGCTGCCGTTTTCTGAATACTGAGCACGCAGTTGATGTTAAACTGGGCTCGGTACCCGCACACGAACCCGAGTCTGATGCTTTGGGTTTAGCCTACCTCCTCCAAATACGGGGCCTTTGGTAAACCTATACTGAATGCGAAGGACTCGAAGCGCAGTCGGCGGGTCGGAGTTCTGGAAGGGATTATGGGCCAACAGTCCTGTCACGCTTTTCGAGTTCTGGACGTAAAAATGCATTCAGTATATTTCACGTCGTTTCAAGGAGAAATAATACTCAGTTTCGATGCCTGGGATACTTTCAATAACTGAGCCGTTTAGCTCCAGCTTGTAGCTGCCTATAAGAACTGAGACTGTCCTCGAACATGACTGTAATGCTTCCATAGCTGGCTTGTTTCGTTAACACGCCATTAGTGTATCGGCAAAAGAATATCTAGAAAACGGTGATGTCAAGTATTCCACACCAGATGCGCAAGACATCAAGTAATGCAACACGAGATTCTCCTGCTGAATGAAGGGTTCCTAACAGTGCGCTTCGACAACTACCCCTGGGTAATAAGAAATACAAACATGTGCTTCTTTCATGGCCTAGATGATCAACATGCAAATAGAATCAGGAAGACACACAGTGAACCTCTCACCTGAAGCAGTCTGGAGAGGAAATTGGAAAGCCAGGGATGCATATCTTTTACTGTCTCCTTGTCACCCATAGAAGCTAGCCACTAGGAACACAATTACACAAGCACACACAGCAAAAAAACTAGACGGTGTTTTGACACTGCTACGTCATCCAAGTCGTTTTCCCACGTGTGTCCACATCATGTCGACAGTAATTTCAGAGAAAAGAGATGCTGACCGTGATAGGCGTAATCCTAGTCACTCTGACACTCTGTGGCTCACTGCCACTTTAGCTTTCCCTGAACGAAGGGCTCTCCTCCGTCATCTTTGCTGTATGAGAAGTCCGTCTCGAGTTCGCACGCTTTACTCGCAAAAAGTCACTGGACTCAACAGTGAATGGGGAAGTGTCCCTCGTGTTGATGAGGCAGACAAAGAATTACGAGTGGCAATGAATGGAAGGCTTACGATACTACTGAGACTGCTGTGGACTTCTATAGCCATGCAATGGGGTCTTCCAGTCACCCACCAGGCGTCATGCCAACGAGAATCCGATTCGTCAATTCCGTCTTCCGTCTTTTATTCACGCCTGACGCTTACCATGAGCCAATCAAGGCGGTAGTGATAGGGCGCAGCCCAGCAGGGTCTCCGATAGAGATCTCCAGGTTTGCACTTGAACTCGTAATTTTGCCAATACAGGGTCTGGGTCTGTGAGAGGGACAGAATTCGAAAATGAATAACACGAAGGGTTATTGAAGCAGTCACAAGAACTGAAACAGAATGAAGCCTCTCTTTTTAAAATAGAGAAACGAGCATACAGGAGAATCGGACGGCGCTTTCAGTGTTAGAACTTCGTGTCACAACCCCGTCGAACTTTCGTCTCTCAGGTGACAACACACGTTCTGCCACGAAATCATCAGATGTGACCTTTTCGGTAGCAAATGCTTTCTAAAGGTCCCGATACGCTGAAGTTGTACACCGTGGCTGAATATTTGGGAGACACGATACAATGACGACTCTCGTAGTGTCAACGAACAGAAGGGCCGAAAAATGCCAGCTCACGCATTGGCCGAGCTCTCTTCACCTTGAGAAAATATCTAGACCAATCAGACAGCGTACAGCAAGCTTGCTATATAGTGGGATTCGTGTACATTGAAGGAGGTTCGCTAGGTAGTACACTTCACTGATCGATTCAATTCAAGTGCGACAGTAGTGCTCCAAAACACCCCCGCTGCCTCTCAGAAGAAAGGTGATAGTGAACTGTTTGAATTCTAAAGGTGCTCTCGCAGTAACCCAATCGTCGCACTCAAGGAATACTGCCACGAAAGTGGTGCAGGATGATGTGAGATGGGGTCAGGACTGTCTGTGGAGGCCCCAGCCACAGATGAAAATATTGCGTACCGGTGAAGACGCATTGGTGCCTTGAATAATGAGTTCGTACCGTTCCTGAGGAGAAGAATGGAACATACCGGAGCTGGGATGTGGTGATGAATTGTCACACGACAGTAACATGGGGACAACTGCATGTAATGGAGGGCCATGAATATATACAAACGGCCTTCCCTAGGGGCAACAAAGTTGACGCAGATGGAAGTTTTCTTCTTTTGATGAGACAGAAGAGATACCCGAGGAGAAATAATGCAGGAGGCCAAATGAGAAGATGCCGTCGATTCATGACGCAGTTCGCTCGTTGCTAATGGACCCTAAGCCAGAATCACCGGTGCTCCCATTGATGTCCACATGCTTCGACAACAAAAAGACAGGAGGTGAAGAAAATGTACGCATCCAACGTGGCTTCACTCCCTACCTTGCCAATGTATCCGAAGGCTCCATGTGTGTTGACCACGGAAAAGGGATTTCCGAGATCTGAATCCATAACCTGGTGACAACACGCACACAGACATGGTATTCAAGTCGTTCCCGTCGGCGGCCTGCTGTTGAAATTAACTGTGTGCATTTAACGAGGAAAGAGGCGGCTGCAAACCACTCCTACAAAAGAAGCAACAACGCCAAGATTCGCCTGTACTTGAGTGGCGCTGCCAGATGTCGATCTGACGGAAGTAGCTCGGCGCAGAAAAACAGAAACAAGATTCAGTACAAAAATGCAGAGGGCAACGGTCCCGTACATTCACAAACGTGGCGTTGACGGCATGACCTGTTTCTGAATCAATATGTTCCATCTACATCACGAACTCTTTGAAAAGTTGGAAACTACCTGGTCTGGTGAAATCAGATTTGCGACGACGGGGACGGAAAGAGCGGCGATGAGGAGGAAGATCAGGACTTCGACATGGATTTTGAATATGAGTGCTGCGTTCGTCAGGGTCGTGTACGCGAACGCAATCAGAACCGTAAATAGACAGGTGGTGAGCCAAACAGACCAGACAGCCGGGCCGTGCTGGTATATGGCGATGCAGCTCCAGAGGGTGACGATAAGAAGGACGAGTTCCGTGAACGCATTTGACACGAGAGTGTTTGTGAAAAACGTGGACGAGGCCGAGAGGATGATGGCGAGGAAAAACACGGCGATAACCATCCAAACAGCCGAAGTCGCGGGGTTGGTCACAAACGCCATGCATGTAAGCATTGCCACAGATGCCACCACCTCAGCAAGCATTTTCCCCCAGTTCTCTTTGATCTCCTCCTTCACTTGTTTCCGCACGCGAGATGGAATTTTCAGGGAACGCACAATCCGGGGAAAGTACGGTCGATACCAGCAGCAGCAGCTTCGGGGGCTGTCCAGACTGTCGTCTGTAGCGGCATTAAAAGGAAGAGTCTCATCTCTGCCTGGGAGCAAACATACACACACGCCTGTGATCCGAGTATACAGCAAGCAGCTGCCTCTACGGAAGCTCTTCTAGAAAGCCAAGGAGGAAGCGTGTCAACCTTTACAGATGTAGGCACATCGTTCGTTTGTATTTATGGTAAACAAACACGCAATTCAACACATGAGTAGAGCCTCGTGTGTGGACTGTCGCCCTCAGGCAGCTCTCTGCGACGACTCTGCATACTCTTCAACCGCCACAGGCTCTTCTGAATCCAGTGACACAGTCACTGGGGGCCGAAGAAATGCCACTCGAGGAAAAACCGTCCGTTTTGGCACTGAGCTAATGACCAAAGCGCTCTCTGGAGACGGAACCACCGCAGAACATGCACGTTTAACGCATAGACAGTTGGCAGAGGCGTGACCTCACCAGCCTGCTTTTATGTCGAGCAAGTGAACTCTATCAACAACCTGAAATGTAAGGCTCACCTGCATCTTTGTCGAGCAAAGACGCCTCAGCTTCGGGCCTGTCGTTCGCCTGACGTCCTTTGCCCTTTCCGTGCTCCTCGCCAGGAAACAGTTGTGGGAATGGCCATGCCTGGATCTGAGGGAGCGACCAATAGCCCGCACATCCGCGAACAAGCTCCGGGAGGCGACTGAGAATTGCCGACGGGAAGAGGCAGGTGAGAAAGTGATCGTCGAGGCACATGATTGCCGACACGATTGTCAAGTAGTTCAGGAAGGCTAGGTTTCCTGAGAGGAGAATGCCGACCTGGAACGCGATTTGGACTATGCCGGCGAAGAGCCGACACTGGCGAAAGGGAAGAATGACCAGGAAAGAAATGACGCACTCGACAATATGTGTGATCACAACTTGCGCCGCATGAACGCCGTGCGACTGGTTTTGGAAGTACCAGGACAATGGGTTCGGCAGCGGCTGCGTCTCATAGTGGTAGTCGAGCGCTGTCAGATCTTTCCAAGCTCTGTCTGTGCGGAGCTTGATGAGTCCAGAACCCAACATAACGCGAAAGACAAGCCAGCGATTACCCCACACGCAGATTTTGGGAGTCGGCCAGGAAGGAGGGAGACGCGAGAAACTCCAGAAGGGGGCCATCCAGATGGCCAGAAACCCCAACTCGAGAAGCTGCGCCTCCCACCCGACGCTAAACCAGGCCTGGCCCACACTGTTCACCGTCTGGTACAAGATCCAGAGGAGGAACAGAAGGAAACCGTTGCTGGCACCTTGTATGGTCATGAACAGCGACAGGATCATACCTGCAAGACAAGAACACACCTAACACGCACGAATGCCATCAGACCAAGGTTTCCCAACGCCCTTTTTGGCGACGCGTGGAAGTACTCCCGCCAAACGCGTTTGCCACAAGGTGCTCCTCTTGTCTTCACCACAGTCTGAACGGATATTGGGATCTTGCTCAGCTGTTCAAGTGTGCAACTTGGTATACTCTGATCCCCTGTTCAGGTCGTGAAACGGATTGGATGTATACTTTTTAGCCACTGAGGTGATGTGATGTCCGATAGACACTACTCGAAGAATACCCTGCACAGAAGCATGATCAACAGTTGGATGAATGAGAAGGGAAGGCTGGCTACTAGTGGTCGTGGACATCGCTGGCCCGCTGCTGTGACAGATCAAAAACAGAAACGATCCACTGTCTCCTTCAAAAGAAGTAATTGAATTTCCAGAAGCCACTATAGAGCGTAATCACTGTCCACATAAGATAGTCCACCCAAATGACAGCGACAGAACTGCACCTCCTGAGAGACTGTCGAGGAAACTCGCAAATGTCTGTGACTGCGCACTTGACCACAACAGAGCTGTTCTGACGGGATATCCACTAGCATGCCTATTAAAGTGGACGTACCAACAAAAGGGATGGCATGCAGCCAGAAATCCGTTGCAGGGAATAGGAGAAAAAGTGAAGGAAATGCTTTGACTCGTTGCCACGCCTCTGCGTCGGCAAACGAGTCCTTCACCATTGCCACGTAATCCGATGCTGGGAGAATGCCATCGGACCCAATGAGTCCCTGAGACTGCAGGAATGGGGGTGCAGGGGAACACGGGAAACTGTGGTCGATTATAATGCCTTCTCAACATAAAGTTTTCCATGAAGTGCTTGCATTCAACAATGATTCCTGAATTACACGAAATTCCCCTTAGGATCCTTTTCAGATCAACCTGCTGCGAAATTGAGTCACCTTTTTGGCAACTCTCCGCGAAAAATAGATGGTGGTTTGCAAGTTCGAGGAACAACGCGGATCCGGGGCGAGTTGCTCAATCGGGTGCTACAGAGTGAGGAAGTTGTAGGAACTAGTTATCTTACTTCCAAATTGGCCTTGTCTCTATTGCGTGTAGAATCGTTTCCCGAATGGCTGAGTCGATGGGGCTCGAAAGTTAGGGATTTACACGTTTGCTCCCGCAGTGAAAACGTAACCAGTCTGAACCGAAGACCTGTCTAACGTCTCTTTGACTCTCACCTGGTTGAAGGCGATAAGAAACGCGAAGAAATAAACAAATCCCAACGCGCGCAGAAAAACCTGCATGTTCACAACAGCACCAAGAAAAGCAGTCTTTATGGGGTTGCTACTGAATGGTGACCGCTATTTTTGCGATCAAATCCATTAGGTACATGTCAGAGCAAGGTGCATGAACCAAGTATGCGAGGATCCAGATTCCATTTCCAGCATGGTTTTGATAACATAAAGTAAATCTACGGGTCTATTCCGGCTCCTTTCAAGCGTGAAAACTTGGTGTTTCGACCCTAGAATATGAGAACGAGCACAAGATTCATTCACCAGTGTGGCACTCCTCGATTCTGGTTCCTACGCATGCACTTCAGATCTGAATTCAGCGAGCGGGAACAGCGTGTCTGAAAAAACATATGGAGATGATGGACACTTGCAAGAATGAGGGCTACACCGGGAGGTGTTGCCCATTACGCCGCAAGATGGAGCACAGGAAAAACAGCTCCCTGAAGCCATTCATGGCTGCGATAGCTGTGATTGTGGAAAAGAAAAGTTTTGAGTGAACATATAATTCCACGTCATAACCAGTTTTTTACCATACAAGGGAAACTCTACTAGCCCAGTCGCAGAACCCAGTCCGGCAGGAATTTGCTGAGCGTGGCCTTTACTCACAATCCGTGAAAGCCAGTACGTTGATTTTAGTTTCCTCAAAGTCTCCGGGTCCAGGCGGCGTCTCTTCTCAGCGCAAGACCATGTTGGATCCAGTGCGTCCCACACGCGCCGCCCAAGGTTGAGGCTCAGTTGCTTCCAGCTTTTTCCTGTCGGGGAGCCTGCCTTCAGGGCCGTGTCTGTTGCAGATCCAATAGAGAATCCATTAGGCCCACTTTCATCTCGGATGCCCCTACTGTTCACGAGGCTAGCCTCTTCTGACTGAGGGGAGGAATACATGCTGACAATTCAGGGAAACGGAGAGAACGTTACCGGTGCCTCTGTGATATCTGTGGGCTCGCTAGCACGATCCGAACCGGGAAGGTGTTTTGCCGCCGCGAAGACCACCGCCGTCAGTGTGCGAAAAATGGAAACTGTGGGCACGACAGCATAAAGTCTACGTAGTAGAACGAGTGAAACAAGAAGAAAAGAAAACGACGAAATGAACGGTATGGGGCCCGAGCGTCGCCGTTGCACCCTCACTCTCATCTAGCCAGACAAACGTACAGGCGTTTCCGAGAACCCTGTGTCACAGCGACGGAGAATGTCTACATGAAACTGCGCGACGACCAAATCTTGATCCCTCCTTGAGGTCGAATTGGAACACAATCAATGACAACGGTTCATCTAACGCAAACGTCATTGGCTCTCGAGCTCCTCGACCAGACAAGGCCCGGGATGGCATCACGGAGATCACTCAAATTCCCTGGTAACGCAAAGTGCGGTTATGGTCTTCACATGCGTTGAAATTCCGCCATCGGATATGAGAATAGAGCCAAAGAAAACCACCGTTCACAGATAAAAAAGTTGCGGGATTGTCGGGCCATCGAGCTGTTCGTGCCGCCAGGACCGGTGCGTGCCGCAGGACCGCGAGACACAGGTCGAGTGCCTCTTTTTGAGTCCTTGAGTACTCCGTTGAGGGAAAAGAAAAGCACAAAACCCTTTCCACAGAATCGGACAAAATCTGAATTTCCCGCTAAGCCGTGGAACGGAGTGTCGAAAGCAACCAAAGACAAGCTGGCGGCTGGGCTAGGACAATCTGTCTTGTTACCCGTGGCAGCTCTCAGCGGGGCTCTATGCAGCGAGCTGCCGAAGGGCAAAGCGTGCCAAAAAAACGAACCTTTGTGCTTTTCCGTTTTTTTCCGTATTGAATTCAATTTCCCATTGGTGACGAAACATCGGGAGCCCTCCAGGCCGCCGAGGCCATCGGGCATTAATTTGAAACCAACCGACCTTCTGGAGAATTTGTCCTCTTCGGGTAACACGAAATTGTGATTCCGCCGCAATACACGAGCCGCTGAAGTACAAGATCAACAGTAGTAGACGAAGCGAAAGATACAGCATAAGGCGGATAGCCCTAGAGAAGGTAGCAGAGGCTCAGAGGTTTCCTAAATGATGACTTGAATGAGGACTTTCGTGTTGACTAGCACACGGTATTTCAGAGATTTTCGGTAACTCCCTGGTCAATGGGCAACAATGCGGCGACGGGACGCCTGTAACCTCTTGGATGACAGGTTTGATTTTATATCTGCTTCGTATAGCCACTGCGTTCTCCGAATATATACTACCATGGAAACAAATGACTCTGTGGCGCTACAGGCATCACAGACCTCCGTCACGGATTTCTGTTTACCTCGCCTCGTCCTTTGTCAGCAGGCCACATTCGGTTTCTATCATCACTGATTCCTCGACAACCTGGTCATGTTCTAACCACCACCTCAATCAGGGGAAGCGGGCTTCCGCAACAGAATCTTCCTCAATTGACGCGTGCCCTCGGTTCTTGTCAACAGGTGGTACATGAAATCAAGCAGGGCAAAACGAGAGCTGCTCTTCCCATAAGGAGCGTGTAGCAGCACCCGACGCAGATGAGTGGCACTAGCGACACGTGGATTGCTCCAGTTACTGTACCATCGGCGGTCCCCTGCACGAAGGATAACAACGGTGTTTTTTTCGGGGAACTGCACTGCATGAACCTTCCTATTGAAGCTGAGTTTCAGTTCCTGAAGACTGCCCCTATGGCTTTTTTGACACCGAGTACCTTTTGCCTACAGGCGTAGCCCATGCTGCATTCGTGTATCACGTAGGTTGTATGTTCCCTGAGTTTTCAGTCCCAAACTCTCGCATGACCTCCACAGCAATGGAGTGAATAGTTCAAACTGGTTACTCATGTACATCTGGGGAATATCGTAAAAAAATCTCTTTTCGAGCCCTGCACATTATGATGAAGTGTTGCATCCCGCGTCTTTCGGCGGGTGCTTATCTACAAAAACAGCTTGTCGGCATCTGCTGGATAACGGTACAACATAGTTTATCGTAAGCGATCTTGCCCAATGGTATGATTTGTCTCTTCTTCCGTACATGAGTACCCTATCACAATTCTCCACAGTGTGTGAGATGATCTGGTCACGCAGTTTGCTCAGTTAGTCCAAAGAGCCAAAGATTCGAGGCTGATTCGTTGCGTCAAGGTGGAACACGCGACGGGTACATCTGCTCCCCTGACACGCAACACATCCATATGGGCAATTCATTACATATTCCAATCCTTTCGAGCCTTCACAAAAAACGGTGTAAGTATCTGAGGGAAACAGCACACCGTTCGTGTGGAGGGAGGGATATGGGTTTGACCAGGAGCCTTCCGTCTGAGTTTAGTCAACTGGCGGACTAGCGGTCCGCCGTTTCCGTAGACGAAAAACGAGAGAAATCGTGGATGAAAGAAGTACTTTGCAACCATTATTTTATGTTTACGAGGCGATTACTGGATACGTCTTTCCGCCTCTTTTGCAACCATCGACAGTCCGAATAACTCAGCCTCTACGTTTTCGGCTGCGGGGGAGACATACAACGTTTTTGCGGGCCGCTAGACAGAGGCTGCAGAAGACATGGCCAGTAGTGGCTAGCATTTCAAGCGTCGTGTTCCTTCAGCGTGCTTCTCGCGTTTTTCGGCCAGATAGCCCAAAAAAGGACAATCATTGAAGTGTGCACTTCAAAATGCCGTTTAGAGTTGGATCATCCACTGCGTCACGAATTCTCGAATTTTTGCACCTTACCAGCTCTTTGAGGCAACCAACGATGTTTCAGCCTCGATCAACGATGCCACACCCGCCCTTTGGGGGCCTTGTCCTGCATAAACTCTTTTCCACCGTGTGTCTAGTGAATGAGTTGTGTGGCCTACAATTCTCCGGAAATACCCGTCTTTGAACTTCCCGTTTTCGCTGCCTGCCGTGTGTCTTGTCGGAGCCACCCGGGTTCAAGACGTGTGAGCTAGCAGTGTTGGCAGTCGGGAACTTGAAGTCGCACAGTTCTATTTATCGCTCGCTTTTGGAGCACTAGATGCTTGCAAGGCCACTGTCTGCTCCCGGGGAGCTATGTTTTTTTCCACCGTGACTCCTTACGGTGTGTTCGGCACGGCCACTTGCCCTTTGCCATTGCTACCCTATATCGACCTAAAGAAAAACGTTATCTGTGAATCATGAAACCACCGCGAGAGACAAGCAGGGGTGGAATGGAGGGAAAGGTGGGGTTTGGGGCCTCAATTCGTGACCGTTGGTTTTTTCAGAACTTTTCTGATGGTCTATCCAACGGGGAAAAGTCCTGGTGGCGTCGAAGCGTCGTCCATTTTCTTCAGATGGCAGACCCTACGTGGTCCTGCAGAGAAACTCGGCGCGCTTTGGAGCCAGGAATGCTGGAGAAAATGAAGTCTACGTATTGGCTCACCAGAATCGTAAGGGCCTGGAGGCATAACCAATTTCTGGCTATCAGCGGTCCTCGGGTTTAAACAAGGCTTTCGCCTGCTTTCTGCAGCTTTTGTGAAGGTCCCATTTCTTGCTTCATTGCTTCCAGAGCTGCCCTTGTTGAGGAATGATTTAGCTGCAGAAGCTCAATGCAATACCGCTTCGTTGTTACGTACAATCTCCTGCGCTAGTCTTGTTGACTCCTGGAGGGAAAGGAGTGGTTTAAAACGGAACTTTTCCCTCATCATGATGTTCTTCGTCGGAAGAACACTAGACTGTAATTAGGTGGCGGAACGGGGAGAGCGTCTGTTGTGCTTCAACACTAGATACTGTGATGAAAATTCATTCTCTTTTTCGGATGCGTTGAGACACATTGCCTGGTGACGAGGAGGCGGATGGGGGCGGAGAGCGTTGCTTGATTTCATCAGTAGACAGGAAGCGTGTCACAAAAACCAGACAATAAAGTGGGAGACTCTGCCACCTGTCATTTTCCATTTCTGTTGGAAGACGGTAACATTATAGTCATGCTGTGACTTAGTAAATTCCTCTGGGATCGCAAACATGCTTCGCCTGTTTCGTTGCGGCGAACAACAACAGACTGCCAGTCACGATTTTTCAGGCACACAAATGGGCCGCTTGTTTGCAACTGCTTCCGACACAGAAGGAACTGTTTGAGTTTCACCTACCAACAACCTGCCCTAGCAATGCTGGCTATATTCGTGCTCACTTGCGTGTTTGTCTGTTTTCTGTTGTGCATCGTTTTTCTTTGTGGCAGGTTTTTATCAGAGCGCTGTCCTTCGTGTACTTCGTCGCCTTTCTAGTCGCGTTCAATCAGGTGAGTTGAAGCGGATTTACATTTTTCTTTACGCTGCATACTGGAATTGTATCGACATCTCGAATGCTTCAAAGAGTCCCAGTCTTTTCCGAATTCACGTCAAAGCGAATATTCTCATTTCCCCAACACTCGTGGATAATCATTCAGTGAGTCGGCTGTCTGTCTTCGATATTCTTCGATTTTTCCCCACATTTCTCTTTTTCGCAGGCGCAAGGGCTTATTGGCTCCGATGGCATTCTGCCAGCACAGACCCACGCCGACTCCATCAGGGAAGTCTTGGCGGAGGAAGACACCTGGACAAAAATCAAGGCCTTCCCGTCTCTGTTTCTCTTCCTCCCGGCCAATGACTTTTGGATACACTGTCTCCCATTTCTAGGTGAGTGACCTGTGAATCGCGTCTTGCTCCCAGTTTTTATTTTGGAAAGGCAAGCATAGGACATTTGGAACAGAAAGATACCGGCGCATCTGTTTCCATTCCCTCCGTCACCGAAACCGATTTCGCAGCTTTCCTTCCCTCTCACTATCTGTGCTCTCGTAGGTATCCTCGTCTCTTTGGTGACAGGCGTACTCGGCGGGAGCAACGGGTTCGTGATGCTGTTTCTCTGGATACTTTACCAGAGCGTGAACAGCATCGGCCAAGAGTGGTATGCCTTCGGCTGGGAAAGCGAGCTCCTTGAGATCGGCTTCCTCTCCATTTGGCTATGCCCATTCTGGAGTTTCTCCCGCCTTCCTGCCTCATGGCCCACGCCGAAAATCTGCGTGTGGGGAAACCGCTGGCTGCTTTTTCGGCTCATGCTGGGCGCGGGGCTGATTAAACTCCGCAACGACAACCTATGGACGGACCTAACGGCTCTTGACTACCACTACGAAACGATGCCGATCCCTAATCCCTTTTCGTGGTACATGCACAATCAGTCCCATACTGCTCACGCTTTTCAAGTGATTGTGAACCACGTCGTTGAGTGCGTTTTCCCCTTCCTCCTCCTCATTCCTTTTCGCCAGTGCCGCCTTGTCGGTGGCGTCACACAAATCCTTTTTCAGGGAGCGATTATTTTCTCAGGAAATTTCTCGTTCCTGAACCACCTCTCGATACTGCCGGCTCTCATGACCTTAGATGACAACTTCGTCTCTTGTCTCTTCCCTTCCAAAACACTGGAGAGGCTTCAGCCTCTCCTTCAGGGATGCTTAGGAGCTTGGTCGCTGCCTAAGCACCAGGCCTGGCCTGTCGATTCATGTTCAGAACACACGAATGAACACCAAGGAGTGGGTTCTGTCAAGGACCCAGAGGCTGCTGCGCTCCTCAACGATGGAGGTGAGTTAGTGCCTGGTGGACGGAAAAGAGACAATCCCCATTCGATGTTGTGTGATGCTGAATTCACGGCAGACAGGGAAAAGATGCGCTTCGGTCGAAAAGAGACGCTCTGTGTAAAGCCACGGCTTCCAGGATACTTGCCGCTGCAGAACGGTCTGGCTCACCTGTTGCGGGTCACTGTCCATCGTCTCGTCTCATCGTATACAAAGCCCTAGCATTCCTGTAGGATTGAGTCAAATGATTTAAACAAGTACATACTGGACGGGATCTAGAGACGTATCGGTAGCAGATACACGCTTTGCCTCGTTCTGAGACAGAGCTGTGGTCGTGAATGTAACAGCGACATAGAGACACGTAAGTGTAGATTTGGACTGCCAGATCATGAGGCGTACCGGGAGCCTTGAACATAGGTGTGTGGTTTTCTCTGACGACGCGTGATGCTGCGGAGAGGAACCGTAGTAAATCCTTGAAGACGTAACTGCATGCCTGTTCGGATCTAAAACGTACAAAGGCACATTCGCGGAATGGAACCACTTGGTCTTCCACTCTTTGTAGAGGCTTGCTCTGTCGATATCGTTTCCCCAGGGAGTCAGCTGGAGTGGTCTGTGGACACTGATGATGATTCAAACCAAGCCTCCGCGCGCACCTGCTGCTGCTGGTATTCTCCGAGGATACTGCAATTCTTCCGCTCGATTCCACGGACCATTTTCCCTTCCCGTGCAAGAAATCGAATGAAGCGAGATATGGAGGAATCTTGGAAGAGCATGTTGCTCGAACTAGTTGTGTCCATCGGAGTACTTGTGTTGATGGCCGTCGCGACGAGCTCTGAATCTCCGTCTCTGTTGAGTGTCCTTGCCATAATTTTCTTGTGTCTTGCTCTTGCGACGTCGTCTCATTTCTATACGAAAACTGCCACATCCAATGTATTTACCGAGTTAGTTCTTCTGGTCGTTTCTCTGTGGAGTGCTGTTTCGCTATACAAGTACGGCCCCTTGCCGTCGTGCCTCTGGCTCACGATCGTTCTTTTCACCATTCTTCTTGCATTTTCTTACAAGACTATTTCCAATGCGGTTTTAGTCTATAAAATTCACGTCGAATTACTCCTACTTCTCCTCATCATCAGCTTGTCTGTGCCAGTGGTAGCAAACCTCCTCTCTCCCAACCAGGTATGTCCCCACTGCGACGCCACCCTCTCTTGTGTCCAGATACAGAACACGACGAGTAGAAAATGCTTCGTGTGACACCAAACGCCCATGTTGCTACTTTCGGGGATGAACACTGAGGAGTGATCACAGAAAACTTTGTTTCACATGTCTGTCTCAAACATCCATCCGTTTAGCAGTATCTATACCTCGAGTCTGGGTTTGTGTTCATATTCTTATCTTCTCAATTTCCATCGGTATGTCACTCCACATTTTCCGTGCGTCGAGGATGCTTGTGGAACTGCCCTTGGATGCATTGATCCATTTCCGTCTATGTAAATTTGCAGCCCAAGTCACTACGAGATCACTACGTCTCCCTACGTACACTAAGACGCATATGTGTGCGGCCGCTGGCTTGTCGCATCTGTTTCGTTTTTCACTCGTCGGCCTGCCAATATCAAAAAGGAAGACAGGTGGCCGATACGCCTGTATACTTCGCGATATGGGATGTCTTAGGCTCCTTCATATTCCACTCGCAACGATTGCAGCTCTTCTCTGCTGTTTCTCTTCAGCTCATGAACGCCAGCATGGCAAATCCCTTCGACATCTTGAATACATATGGGGCGTTCGGCACTGTCACAACGGTAATTGCTTTTCACAGGCGTCAAAACCGAGTGGACCTGACTCAGTGGACCTGGGTGGAGGTTGGCTGTTCTGTAAAGAACTTAGTTTCTTTCGTGGACGTACCTACTGCACATTTGGTCTCTTTTCCTCTGTACCCGATAGATCCTCCACACTTCACCGCGCGTGTGGAGAGATGTATCTGTGTGAATCGAGGAATCTCTTTTTCAGCGAGAAAATACCCTTGTTCATATTATTATTCTCAAGTGCCGTTTACCATAGAAGAAATATGTAGCTTGTGGAATGACACTAGCTGCAATAAACAAGATCATAGTAATAGCCAACCATCCATCCACTGACTTCATTTCGAGTCATGAAGCGTTGAACAATTAACAACCGGGTTGTCAAAACTTGACTCTCAGATAGTATTCCTACACATATACCGGATGACATATAACTCCTGACACAACGGTTTTGGATGCAGTTACCTTTTACACCGCATAACGTGCTAGTAAATCCCATTCAGACTGTTATTTAGCGCAGTGAATTAGTACCAGGTTTGGCATTCTGTAGCAAACAATCTAAAATCGTGATGTGGTGTTGTTATTTAACGAGTGGGTGACCCAGGAAATCCGTTTTGCATTGAGAAAATCCACCTTACTCGTCGCTTTCTCTTCAGGAGCGGTGGGAGCTCATTGTACAAGGAACCGACGATCCAACACCCGTAGGCGTCCTTCTGTTCAAGATCAATGCCTCTCTTTGATAAAACACAAAATAGTGGTATTCCAAGAGTCTTTGAAGGCATTACCTGTCGTCAAAGCGTGGTCGAGACAGGCGTCTCCGGCACAGGATGCACGAGATTCAGCGTTTGTCTCCAGTCTCCATTTGGCGGAACTGCTTGCATTCGTTTTTTGCTTTTTTGCTTCTGAAAGATTGCTTCTTACTGCATACACTTTTCACGTCCTCTTTTGATTTGTGAGTGTCGTATACAAAAGACAATCACCTGCATCGTCTTTCGGCTGCTCTGAAAATTGTGTTTTTAGGACGAGAACAGCACCTGGATAAACTACGAATTCAAATGCAAGCCTGGTGATGTCAACCGCCGCCCGTGCCTCATCTCGCCTTACCACTATCGCCTAGATTGGCTGATGGTACGTATCTCTTTTTCGGTTTCGACGACAGCTGTGTGCGACTCTTCAGTGGTGCCTAAGAAAAGAGTCGACTCGGAGACGTATTTTCTGTGGTGGGTACATGTTAAAGACGCGCTTGTTTTTCTTCAAGAAAGTGTAAAAATGTGGGTTTTCGCATTTGTGAGCAGCCGGAAAATGCGTTCACAGGTAAGTTGTGAAAAGAAGATTGAGGACTCCAGGCGCTGCGTTTCTATATGCTGATTCCTCTCTCTTTTTTGCTGCAGTGGTTTGTGCCCATGGACATTCCTGAGATAGTTGGCGTCCGGCATCCATGGTTCCCACGTTTTCTCGGCAAGCTGCTTCAAGTACGAACGACACCACTTCGAGAGAAAAACCAGCAGTGGACCGACTACAACAGGTCCAGTTCGTAGTGATGCGTAGACGAAACGTGTAAATATAGAGGTATATACACATTCAAGTATATATGTGCATGCGGGTGCGGTGATGCAGCTGTTGCAGACCAGCAATGTACAGCCTTTGAGGAATGGAAGAGAAGAAGGATGAACAAGCTCACGCTCTTTTGTGGCAGAATCCGAATGAAGACATGTACGCATCGGTGCACGATGAAGGATAGCGGCATCCTGTGTTCTGTTTAATGTTCCACTCGGAATTCTCACGCTGACTTTGTAAACCCACGCAGACCTTTGTCGACGGATATTCCTGTATCCGACATAAGCGTTACCTGCGCATGTGTGCAACCGTGAACTGTTGTGGTCCAGAATTCGCCAAGTGTTACTGGGCTTTTAGCGGACAACCCATTCAAAAATAAAGATCCTCCTACAGCTGTCCGAGTGCTTAAGACGCTGTACCGGTTCACCAAGAGGCCCTTTTGGGGTTCTGGTAGGTCGCAACCAGCCTTTGCGCAGCAGCACAATTTTGCCGTATAGCTGATGTGGTGATGAATGACAAAAATAAAGCTCTACGTCTATCAAAGCAGCCTGGACGAAGAATGTCAGTCAGATTCGTGGACGGAAACGAACGACGTCGAGTGCGGGATAGTACCTTCTTCATTCTGTGGGTGTTTTGTGCGGTGGCTTCGCCCACGAGGAATACGGAAAACTTGATAGCTCTAAAGTCCGTGGCCCTAATTTCAGCCTGCTGTACAAGTCAGTAGAAGTATACATATTTATTTCACTGTGAGTCACATTACATGCATCGACTTGTAATCGGGCCATGTGTTTGTCTCCTGTTCTGTACTATGGCATTGTCAGGCCCGTGGTGGGAAATTGTGCCGAACACGACAAGTGTGTTCGTTGCTCCGGGCGATGTCCCTGACGCCGATCAGCATTTGGAACAAATGATTGTGTTAAAAAGGGTACAAGAGCAGAAGGCCCAAGAAGAGCTACTTAGGAAGGAGCTCAAAGAGGAGCAGAGGAAGGCTCGGGAGAGAGCCGAGGCAGAGAAGATGGTGGCAGAAGAAGAACGAAAGAAATTACTGGAGCAGCGAACTCAGGAAGAGTTGGAGACGAAGAGGCGTATCCAAGAAGAGAAGGAGCTGCGTGAGAAGCAGGCAGAAGAAATGAGGAAACAAGAGGAAGAACAGCGGAAAAAACAGGAGGCGGAAGAGAAGGCGAGGGCAGCAGCTGAAGAGGCGCGGAAGAGGAAGGAGGTAGAAATTGCCCGTGCCCAAGAAGAACAGGAAGCGGAGCGACAACGCGAGGCTGCAGAAGAAGAGAAGAGAAAAAAAGAGGCTCAGAGGACGGCTGAGGAAGAAGCAGCGAAGCTGCGTAAAGAGGAGGCACGTAAACGTGACGAAGAAGCTGCTAAGCTTGCGGAACAGAGAGAGTCCCTGCGACGTAAAGAACAAAAGGAGAAACAAGCAATGCTTGCAAAGAAGAGAGCAGAAGCTGCTGAAAAAGAACAAGAGAGGAATTCACAACTCTCTGACCAGAGCAGAGCTTCTGCAGATGGAGGCGTCCCTCTCCGAGCGGCCGCCCTGTTCAACCGCAAGAAAGCAGCAATTTTCAGACTGAATCAGTAAGAAGAAACGAAAGGGAGTAGCGGCCTGGAAGGGACAAATGGCGTTCCCCGATTTCTTTTGAATACACGTTTCGGTGCTAGATGGCCACAAGCGCCACCTAGGAAACCGAAACAATTGGTTAGTGCCACTTCGCTGCATGTGGCAGCAGAATTTGCACTTGTTTCGTGAGAAGCATATACAGAACCTTTGTAGAGTCTTATGCTTTCGTGGGATGGTGTTGGCAGGCAGCAGTAATGTTACCCTCAACAAAGGAAATAGCACCTTTCAAACGTCTCATTTGGGAAATGCAGGAGATGAGCCTGAAGTGCAGAGGATAACACACGCACCAGGCAGATATTGTCAAACGATGGGAAATGTGTTTTACGGTTGAAGTTTTGGGCATTTTGGGAGCCGCCTTCGTCGGGGAAGCTCGGTACAGCTGCACTTGTGACCAAAGTCTAATGTGATGCAGACCGGAAACGTTTTGTTCTGACTGAGAACCACCGTCTGCCGTGTGCGACAGCTGATCTGCAGGTTCAACCGGCAAGACGTAGAACGCAGCTGCATACCGGTCACCGGCTTGAAGAAATGTCTGCTGCCGAGCAAAGCGCATATTTCAGTCACTCACCCGTCGATTCCTCGTCCCCAGAATCCTTGAGAGCCGAATTGTTTAATACAGCATCTGCAGCTGGCAACTAGTTCTCTCGCTTGCGTAACCGGATCGCTCTGAGGCGTTATTCCGCACAGGCGAATGCGTTCTCACACATGAAAGGGATGTATGTCGAACTGGAACAATCCAAGAGTCAGGATGCTTTTCCTTGAAGCTTTGTACACACACAGTAAACGTTAGATCACGGCTGTTGTATGCTTGTCTCGATGGCTACGCCTGAACTCATGCTTGACACCAACATTGCGTGCCTTTCCCGGCTGTGTTTTCCTGAATATCAAGTGACACTAGGTATAATAGTGAAGGAAACACGTTTGATCTGAATGATTTCACTGATAGTCTAGCAATGCCTTCAGGCTTTTGCTGTGGTATTTGAACGTCATCGCTGGCGTGACGCCTTACAGCGATCAGACAATCCTGCTTCCTGATGGGTCTACGGACCAAGTGCTTTCCGCTGTCCCCACATAACAATTCCGGGATGCTGAAGCCTTCGAATAACCCGAATTAAGCCATGATATGTGGCGGTGAATCCATATTACTACGTTGGTGGAATTTGGTTTGTTACCCTGGGGCACCACATCGGTCACTGGTTCCATAGTGTAGTGGTTAGCACCCTGGACTTTGAATCCAGTAACCCGGGTTCGAGTCCCGGTGGGACCTTTCTACTAAGAGCTTTGCAAAACCTTCATCCGTCTTACCGGTGCATACGAAATATTTGAGGCGCCAGCCGTTCCCACTTATGGCGCACAATAAAGACGGCGTCGCATGTGGGCTGTTTTATGTCCCAGGAGTGCGGTGCGACTAAAGCCAATCATGGCATTGGCGTTCTACGACTGACGAATGCCGTCGAGACCTTGCTATCGTGAACAACAGATTCGACAGTCGATACCGGAAAAGACTAGGTTGTTTGCTGCACTTGTGTTTTATCCTCTACGACGATCCTGTGTCAGCGTAAAACGAATGCTGTCGCCAGATTTGTTTCCACATTGTCAATCACGGGTCACCGAACCTGTCGAGTTATGGGGAAGGACTCAGAATTCTCTTCGTCTAAAGTTGCGGCGGCAGAGTGTCCTCGACCCCGGTGATATCATGCAATAGTTCTCCACACACCAACGCTAAGTGTAAGCATCAGCAAAAACACTGGACCGTGACAGGTCGATTTTACTCTCGTTAAACCTCCGTGAAAAAAAGAGTTCCAATAACAGTTACGTTTCTGGCGCTTATATCCGTTCAACATGGTTAGCACCGAAAACGCTGCAGACAGTCTCGAGCCCATCACGATTTGTGTCACACTCTGCAGGACGAGGTGATGTTGCCTCTTTCCCTGTTGCCATTGCATTAAGCCAGCAGGGAACTACGCTCCAGAAAAGCTGGACACCGCCGGCTTCTCCTGTTGGCTCCCGCAGGCCAAAACATGCTGGCTTCAAACATGAAATGGAGGAAGGTCAACACTTTTTGAAAGAGGAACAGTATTTGCAGGCTGCATGCTTGCTGGTCGACCGCGTCGTGTCAACAGACGCACGGTGTGAAACCTCCCGTGTGATGTTCTGTTTGCGGTTCTCACCCCTTTCCTAGAAGTCCTTTGCTTTTCAGCAGGACGAACAACGCTCCTTCGGAGATTTTACGAACGTGCAAATTGTCGTTCGACACTCCAACGAAAAAATCTTGAGCTTAACGCCGCCGCGACTCCTCTGTTTCCCCTCAGGCCATATATAGCCTTTGTGTGCCTCTCTCGAAAAGGAACATGTGCACAGGACAAGCAGAAAGTCGAAAGAGACTCGCACATGTAGACTTCCTTTCGTCACCGACTACGTTTTCTGCACCAAATAAACTCTTTTTTGACTTCGTTTTGCACTTCTTCAGCCGCTGCATGTAGTGTGGAAGCCTGGCACTCGAGGCGAGACTGCCCGGCCTGTTCCCTATACGTCGAGTGACTAGCCGGCCCGGTCAATCTAGCTTCGTCCCTTTGGGGGTAGCTGAGAAACGTGTAGAGTTCTCTTATCTAGTGCATGTAAACCGGTAATGGAGGCCGTTTTCCTGAAATACATTCTCCTTCTCATTCTTGGCGAAACGGTCGTCTGAACAGCTATTTATCGCCGAGACTTTCTGGGACTTGTGGCACCCCGTGGGTGCGTATGCAAGAGGATGCAACACGCATCCCTTGCGCGCTTTCTCTGGATATGTGGATTTCCTCGTCGCGATCTTTCTTTCTTCCACGTTTTCTGCTCTTCCTCAGCAAATAAATCAGACTGTTGTTTGCTTTTCCATTCTTCTGGGCGCCTGAGCACCCAGGGAAGAAACTGCGGACCAATGAGAAAAACATGTGCGCGGCCACCCGACGCCTCTTTTTGTTGCCTCAGTGCCATAGGGAAAATCGATTTGGCGGTAGGAAATTTAATTTTTTCGTCTGATGCACTCGACACCGTAAAGGCGATCTTTCTCCAGCGTTGTCCCTAGAGAGATTCGACAACCCGTCTTTCTAGACCCGTTCTCCTCGTTTCTCTCGTGTCCTTTTCGGGGCTCAGGCTTCATGCTAATTTGGGGGCTACAGCCTGAGAACCGCGCGCGCTTTGGCTGGATCATCCGCGTTGAGTCTGTGTCAGGTTTGGACGAAGGCAGTGAACAGAAATACGCTAGGAACTCCAGTCGCACCATCCTGCGAAATATTTCGAAAAACGCTTGCCTTGAAGGGAAGGGAGATCTTGTGCGCTGCACCTGTTCCTTGCCACACTCGCTGGAACGAGCCTCTTCCCTGTCGCTGCCAGGAAGAAGAGCCAGTGAATGCAGCGTTGTTGAACCCTGAGGTATTTGTACCATTCATGTCCTGATGCGGTCATTTGTCGTCATCGATTTGCTTCCTTTCGGTCCCTTTGTTCAAGGCTGCGCATGCACTCGTTCCGATGTGGCTTTTTGTTCGGATCAAGGCCCCTTCTTGTTCGTGGCTTTTCTGCACCTTGTCGCTTTCGCAGGTGACTGAGAAACCATCAGAAAGCGACACGACAGTCGGCGTGGTGTAATCAGCTATTCTCATCCCCGCTCAGTCACGCTTTCTGCATGTTGTCTTCCGTCACGGAGCCGGCGGCGCACTTTTCCCAGTGACCGACCGCGGGTTTCGCTGTGTGATTTCCATACCCTGCCATGCTCGATGTGCCATCTTTCAGACTTGCTCTTCCTTTAGGCCGAGAGGCCGGGGTCTGCTTTGTTTCTCTCGTCCGGAGACTAGAGTCGAGTTTGCAAGGCACACGGTGTTTCTGTGACATTTGACAAGCTCGTCATCGAAAGCCCGTTTGCTTTCTCTCAGTGTTCCGCATCGGTGCCATTTGCTATTTCTGCTTGCAGACTTGTCCGCCTCAGTTTCCTGTCTCGATATACTGTGCCGTTGCTCTGGAGAACGGCAGCCATTGGGCTGTATTCACGGAGCTCTATTTGCCAGGTTGTGTTGGCTGGGGTAGCCGCATTGTCAGTAAAACACAGCATTTCTTCAGAGAGCAAGGGACACTGCGTGAAGTCGCGTTTCGCCGAGCAGCCTTTGTCCCGAATTTCGTTCCTTACCTCCATGAAGAAGCTTTCTGACAGGAACAGGGCCATTAGAGAGCGAGCGGTCTCAACCAGCCCCGCCTCGTGCCCTGTGCCGGGTGACGGCCATGAGATGCTTGAGGTAACTGCACAGGGATAACTTTGCCGCGTGTCTGGTCGTTCCATCGTGGCCACTGTGGAGCGAAAGAAAGCGTGCTTTCTTGTGCACTGTCAAGCCACGTCTGGCTTACCGGGAGTTTTTCAGTTGTCGGCACTTGGATTTGTTTGCCCTGCGAACCAAACATTCCATGTGTAAGAGCAGGGATTTTCACGCATTACGTGGTGACGCTGCCAATCCATACATCCGTTTGAGCGGCCCCATGTTCGTTTGTTTAAGCCTCAAGTTTATGCTGCGCGCGTCTGCAGGTATCCGGCCTCGCCAGCGGGACTACTTTCCCCACCGAGAGTTTTTGTAACCTCTAGATCCATGCCGCATAGTGGATGCACCTCTGCTGCAGGTTTGTTGTCACCGAAGTTTTTGTCGGATGGAAACGCGGTATTCCTTCGTCGTTTCGTTTAAAGCCGCGCTGTCACGTGGTTTTCCCCCGAGAAACGATTGTCTCTTGATCTCGTTAATACCTTGTCATGAAGCGCGGGCTGATATGTAGCAGGCACCTTTAAGGTGTAGCAGACAGCTCTGCCGCCCTATCCCGAGGCATGCTTTTTTCGCAACTGTTTTGTCTGGACCTTCTTTCCGTCATGTCATACACCCAGCGCTATTTCCGTGGGTGATGCATACGCAGGTGATGCTGGTTTCCCCCCATTGCTCAGAGTTGCTTTGGCATACACCTCACGAAACGACCTCTTGAGGACTTTGCTACATCCTGCCTGCGACCTTCGTGAGTGGCAGAGTCGTGCAGTTTCAGTGTGGCACCCGGAGTCACCTCCGACACCCGCGTGGTGCCTGGATTGTCTTTTCTCCCCGCGATTGAAACGCCCCCACGCATGCGCTTCTCACTCGTTTCGTATCTCGGGCAGTGTTGCCCAGAGACGAGCCTCTTACTAATAAGGTCTTGTTCGTTTCTCTCTAGTCAGTTCCCTCTTCTCCCTTCGTTCCTTTTTTGGCCAACTGGAGGATAGAGCTGTCTACGACGGGAGAAGAATTCGCGTACCAAATGAAACAGGTATTTCAGAGCTTGTCCCGTTCTCCACCTGTTTCCGTCTCCGACGCCTTCCCTCATCGTTTCCTGGAGTCCTCGGTCTTCAAGTAAGCACCGTTCAACCTCTTTCCTCCACTCCCTGGACTGCGGCTTCACGCTCTCCTCTTTCACACGCCAGCATGGAGAAGTTTTTGGCGCTTTTGGGGAAGAGACTGCCTCTTCCTCTGGCGACGCGAGTGACGAAATATGTCTCTTTCGAACTCGAAGGGTTCTGTTCTGCTCTAGTGCCGCCTGCGGCTCACTCGGGCGCCCACGAAGGAGACACCATCGGCCGAAGGCCCTCGCGGGACGGCACATCTCTTGGTGCACCTCCAGGAGTCAGCTCAGGGCCTCTCTCTACCGCGTCGTCTGAGGAAAGGAATCTCCTTGAGCTCGTCGTGAAGGCTCCTGGATTGCTTGCGGGAGGCGCCAGAGCCCCCGGTGCGCACGCAGGCGACCATGGATTCGACCCCCGGGGTTTCTACCTGTTGTGCTGGAAAGAAAAGACATCGACGACTCCCAAATTCAAAATTCCTCTGGCCGACGCAAGGCTCGTTAACAATATCACAGAGCAGGGCCCGTGCGTATACATAATTGCGAGCAATGGCGAGTACGAGTTTCAGTGCTCGGAGCCTCGGATCTGTAACCTATGGCTCGACACGCTTCAGCAGCTAGGCTGTCGCCTTCTCAAGTTCACAGATTTGTACCGCCTCACGGATTTCATTGGTGAAGGAAGCTTTGCGAAGGTGTACATCGGTGTGCATCTCTTCACTGGGGAGAAGGTCGTTGTCAAGGCCATCAACAAAAAGAAGGTCTTGGAGAGCAACGTGTACACGGAGATCGAGGTTCTCCGGAAAGTTTTGCACCCCTACATCCTGCGCCTCTATGCAGCGTACGAACAAGAGGACTACGTGTGCTTGGTGTTGGAGTACCTTCGCGGCGGCGAGTTATTTGACTATCTGAGCGAGAAAGGTCCCGTCACGGAGGACCAGGCCCGGCACTGCATGCGCCGGCTACTGCTGGCGCTTCAGTGCCTCCACTCGAAGGGCGTCGTGCATCGAGACTTGAAGACGGAGAACCTGATTCTGGAGGCCCCCGACAACCCCACGACTCTGAAACTGATCGACTTTGGCCTGGCCTCCACGCTTGGCAGTCCCTCGATGCGCATGCGCTGCGGTTCCCCGGGATACGTCGCGCCGGAAATTCTCCAAGACCTTCCCTACGGCACCAAAGTGGACGTTTTCAGCGCCGGCATTATTCTCTACACGCTGATTGCGGGTTTCACACCTTTCCGAGGTTCCAACGTGAAGGAAATCTTGAAGAAAAACTTGAGGTGTCAGCTGAATTTCACACACCATCGGTGGACAAACGTGACCCACTCTCTCAAGGACTTGGTGGCTTGGATGTGTTGCCGGAATCCCGAGAAACGCTGCGCCGCTTCTGCGGCCCTCACGCACCCCTGGTTCCATAGGGTTCAGAAACCTCTGCCTCCGCCCCTCTCGTCGGCTTCTGCTTCTTCTCCTTTCTACCCCCAGTCAAGCGATTCGTCTCGTGTAAACAGCGCGCTGCCTAGCGAGCGAGGCTCCGTCTCCACCGGCCCGGAGAGCACAATCCAAAGCCACAGGACGAAGGAAGGCGACCTGAACGTGGCGAGAAGAAAGAGCGGGCGCGAGGTCGGAAGCCAAGATGAAAGCCAGGTGGATCCGGCCCCGTCTCTTGCTGTTTCGTCGTGGAGAGATCGAGGCCTCCAGCCGCCATCGGCGCCACTGCACGAAAAGAGAACAGATGGAGAGACAGCGCCGCCGCTCTCTTCGCGGGGAGACTCTGACCCCAGCGCTGCGACTCAGTTGTCGCTCTATGAGAGGCACCCCTCCGGCGGTCACCGGGCCTTCTCGGGTAGCCAAGTGAGAGCCGGGAGGCCTCCAGGCTCCGTAACCCCAGGCGCACGCGAGGGACAAGGACTGCCTTCGTTGGCGCCTCCGCAGTTGGTCGAGGAGTGCAAGGGGAACGGCGACTTGAGAACAGGAGACTCATTTGTCGGAAAAGACGAGGCACCGCTGACAAGGCCGCAACGGAGGGGCGGGGCCGCGTTTGCCTCGGGTGTCGAGGCAAAAGGAACCCACAAAAGTCAGCGAGGAAATGCGTTGTGCTCCTCCCTTGAACAGCTTCCGTCGTCAGTCGAAAATCAGCCGACAGTCCGAGATTCCTGCCAAGGGAGGCCCTCGCCTCGTCGCACTGTGGACCAAGGGGGGAGTCTTCGAAATGGAGAAGTCTCGACACATGCAGGAGACATGTCGTTTAGAGAGTCTGTTGCGAGAGCCCCGCCCATTCGACCGGATGTCGCCCAACTGGCTCCTTCACAGAGCAATCACACTGAGGTAAAAGATGCCCCGTGGTAGAAAAATCCTCGTGCGTTAATCAGTTCGTGTTGTCTCGGATTCCATCACAAATGCTCCCTTCAGTTAGGAACTCCGTCGATACGACGACAGATATGAGGAGCACTTAGAGTTGGTGGATCAGTAAGACCGAATGTATGACGTTCGTAGGCTTTCAACTCGGAAGCATTAACTGTATTTTATTGCGTTTTCCACCCTATACTAAAAGTGGCTGGAGAACGTCCAGGCACATCGAAACGGAGTGGGGTTGAAGACATGAAGGCGAAACCAGACAAATTCGGGTAGAGATACTCAGGCCAGGCTTGTTGAGGCCGTTCTCTCTGAAGTTGCACAATGAACATATTTCGTCAGGTCCTGTCGAAACGAACACTATGGTATTTTTCCTTCTTCATGTTGGAGCGGTTCAACGCCATTCGTGGTGTTTCGTCATCACAGCATCACCATCCCGGTCGCCTGCGTGTGCTTTCGTGTAACTGCAGAGACCACCGGCGTCTTCGCCTCACGCTGACTTCCCTCATGTTTCTTCCCCTCTACGCAGTGCTTCCACGGGTCGTCCAGACCCGTGTGTTTCTCGTCGGTCCTCTTTTGCCTCTTGTTCTGAATCTGTACCCTCCTCCTCTTCGTCGTCATCTTCGCCCGCGTCGCCTCTGTCTGCAGCAGCTTCTTCGTCAACTTCTGCTTCAGCCGGTGGGTATTCTTCTCACAAGGAGGCGCCCTTACGACGCGATGACGAGGACGCGCTTCCAACCAAAATCAAAATCCCTGTCTCTACACCCCGGGACGAGGCCTCAGAGAATACAAGAAGAACACCAGACAACCGTTCCACTTCGTCACGTGTAGAGGCCGACAATTTGTCACCTGCCTCGGCTCCTGACCCGGCCCTGTCTCAAGGAGTCGGTGACCCTCAGGAAGGAGGCGAAGAGCGAACGTGCAACGAGGACTCGCGAGATCAAGGAGAGACCTCAACGTTCTTCTCGTATCGTTCGTTCGAATCAAGCGAGCACCAAAGCGGACTGAACGGCGATGAAACCGACAGGAAGCTTCCGCCCTCGGCCACATCCCCTTTCTCAACCTCATTGCAGGCGCCGCATCCAGAGCGTGAACAGCCTGCTGAATTTAGAGTGGAGAAAGGAGATATGCCTGAAGGCGTGGAAAAAGGAGGAAAGCAAGGAGTCTGGAAGCGGAAATCTCACTCACCTTGCGCCTCCTCTACAACAGCGGGTATTTCCCTCGCAGCACTGCCCCTGACACCTGCACTGGCCCCCGGTCTTGACTTTACTTCCCAACGGTTCTCTCAGCTCTGGGAGACCCGCAACGAGGCGGCAGAGAAAACCACAGATTTGGAGAGAGAGGAAGGTAGAACAGAGACGAAAAACGCCGAACCGAAAGCAGATGTGCCTCCCGAAGGAGCGGCCATTAGCGGAAACGTTCAAGGTGTGGACGGTCGAGAAGGTCCAGAAGAAGCAGAGGTGAAGCTCGGGAGTTTCTCTGGTGGTTCGCGAACACGCGGCGAGGGCGAACGAAGAGGAGGAACATACCAGAGGGACGATACTGTTGAAGGGGAAAGCGAGGACCAAGTGCCGGCTTCCTCTTACCAGAGACGCCCTGAAGAAAGAGACAGACATCATGCCTCGACGTTTGCGGCCATCACGGAGCCACAGAGAGGCGAACAGTATGAGAGTGCCGTTTCGGGTGAAGGAGACGTTGGAATAACGGAAGGTCAGAACGAGGGACGTGGGGACAACAGCGCCGATCAAGGTGCAGTTGCTGTCTCCTTTGCCCTTGACACTTCTTCTTGTTCCCCCGGTTCACAGTACGCTCCCTCTGTTCCTGCACCCCTCCTAGAGCGGCAAGATGTCGAAGCGTCTTTCCGATGTGATGTCCCCAGTTCACTGCCCCTGTCGGCTTCAGGGCGCGCGCCTTGTGAGCCGCATGCAGGCAAAATCAATACAGGGGGAGACCCCGTCTCCAACGCATCCGCTGGCATATTATCGGGGTCTCTACCCCTGTTTGCTCTTCCAGCTAGCCCTCAGCATGTGAAAACAGAAGAAGTCAACGGCCTCGCAGTTCATTCTGACCATCTCGATTTCTTCTATTCCTCCGTGGTTTTGAATTCAACCGCAGAGAACTCACCCGCGGGCGCGAGAGGTGGTGGCATCGCCACGGAGAGCAACGGCGACACTGAGGGCTTCGCCGGGGCATACGACAACACTCAGGGCCTTGCGCCCGATCTCGGCGTGAAGCATGGCGAATCCGAGACATGGCGAGCCCTGTGTCAGCAAGTGGACATCTTCCGACCTCTTGCCTCCGCAGGGTCGGAGTGTCAGATGCACGACAGCTGTGCTTTTGAGCATCTTCCTTCGTTGCCCCCGAACACGCTTCTGCGCTCCTTTTTCATGCCGCATGCAGAGGCGAGTTTGAACAGAAGCTCCACGTCATTCGACCACACTTCGATGAATCCGGACTTGTTTCTGCCGTACCGAAAAGGCGAAAGCGTTGACTTCAACGCCCAGCGATACCCCGCGTTCGTCACCGAGGGAGACGCAGAAGGAAGAGAAGAGCGCTTCTACCAGCTTCTGCGGCAGCATCTGGGCATGTGCCGACAGAGTGGGCCTGGCCTTGGAGGCGGCGATGGGAGAAAGGGGGAGCCCCGAGATGAGCTGTCGCCGCTGTCTGTGCCCCTCGACAACAGACCTTTTTTGCAGTTTCTGCGAACTCCACATGGCGCTGCTCGCTTCCAGAGCTTTCTGCTCGAACGGAATCAAATCGACTGCTCGGACCCTGACAGGAAGCCCCTTGCTTCTTCACCACTTCCCCTTTCGTCATTTAGCGTTCACGACACGCCCATGAATCCTTTCTCCGGCGCAGACGCGACCAGTGGAGGCAGCGCGACTCGAGAGGCCAGTCGAGTTGCTGGGCCCTGCGAGGGCGAAGAGCCACGGATACACGAGAGTCCGACGCAAGAGTGTAACATACGGATAGGCGGTGGGCTGAACTTTTTGTGTTCAGCTTCCCAGGGGATGCCAATGCATGCGTTGTCTTCGCCGCCGTTCCAGGTGGTTCCGCCCCTCCAGCCAACGGTAGCGAGTGCGGGAGCTGAGGGCCTCCAGCAAGATTGCCAAGACATTGAGGCCACCGAGGCTGGAGCCCCGAGACGCGACATAGGTAGTCAAGAGGTCGCAAAGCAGTCCAGAACTGGCGTGGTGCTGAAGAGTCCTCACCATGGAGAGGACGGGACAAAGACATCTCAGCTCGGAGTGGCCTTCGGCAGCCTCGGCCCGATAAGTGTGGAGACAGGTTGCTCCCCGTCGGGTGAACGCGACGAGACTGGGCCTGGAGACTCGGCGACGGGGCCTTTAGAAGGCCCGCAGGCGGATCCAGAAGACAGTTCCAAGTTTGGGGACCACCGAGACAAAGATGCTTTTGATCTCGGAGGGAACGATTCGGTCAAGAGTGATGACGGAGCGCTCTCGTCTGAAGCACGCGAGAAAGCCGAGATGGCCTCTGTTGTAGGCGACTCATCGTTCCTCGCTGCATGCGCGACTGGCCGTATCAAGGATTCGCGAAAACCGAAGCGGAGTGCCCACGGATGCGTCCCAGGGCAGGAGGCGCCGGACGCTCCGGATGCGTACGTTCGAAGCCGAGCGCCCGGGAGTGAAGCAGGCATGCAAGGGAAAGAAGGCAGTGCAACAGAAGCCGAGACAGGACGTCGAAACCCTCCTCTCAGGCACAGCCCCCCACTGCCGCCTTTGTCGCCCCATGCGCATTTGGACAGGACCGTCTCTGAAGGTCGCACAGGACGTTCGTGGTTGTGGCGAAGGCTTGCCAGTGAGACTTCAGGTCCAGCGCAACGTAATACGATGGGACAAGCGTTACCGATCGGCGCCGGGAGTTCGCCTTCCCAGCCTCCCAGCAGCTCTGGATCTGGATTGGCTTCTAATTTAGCGAGAATTCCCGCAGAGAAAACAGAGCAGATATCCACAGGTAAAGATGTCGCACCGCCTCTCGCACACGGTGAGTCTCCGAGTCTCCAAGGCTCGTCCAATTCTGCAGCGTCTTTGTCTCTGACAGCGCCAGCCGTCTCACTCTCGGGCGCGAAACAAAGTGACCACGGAGAAGGCAGAGCCGAGCCCAACGAGCAAAGAAGAGCACATGAATCTGGAGGGACAGAAACCAGTGAACTCCATTATGGCTTCCCTAATGAAGGCGACAGGGACGGAGATTCAATTGCGGGGCCTGGAGAGCAGATCCGCGTGAGGAGTCAGGCTACATTCACGACAGGTACCGCCGTGGGTGAGAGTGAGGCCAGCCTGGGAGGAGGCCGGACCCAAGGTAATGGGGACTCAGGTAACCTTCTCGAGACGGCAACCCAGAGTACGAACGCTGCGTCTGGATCGCAAAAATCAATCAAATTCAGTTGGAAGGACGCTGTGTCGGCCAAGTGCCGCGACGAAGAAGACAACGCGGTGATCGATTTGACTTACGTCCCTTCTACGCGCGGCTCTCGAGGCGGCTCGGTCAGCCGGCATCTCAGACAAGAGGCGAACAGCGCCCGGAGTGTCTCCGTTGGCGTCGGAGACAAACGGCGAAACGGAGACGTGGACAAGGTGGAGGCAAGGACACCGACCGAAGAATCCCAGGTGGCGTTGAAGAGTCTCGTATCTGGAGGAAAGGAGAGAGCTCCGATGGTGGAACGGTTGGCTGGCAAAAGGCTGGCCACTGAGAACGGAGCGACACAAAACACATTAGCGTCGATGGCAGGCGAAGGCCAGCGAGAGGGTCCGTCGCTTCGAGGCAGGAAGACAGACGTATCAGTTGCCTCCCACCCATCCTTTCCGGCTCCTCAAGGGCCGACGCACAGTCTCTTCAGGCCTTCGTTTTTGCAGTGGCATCAACGTCACCTGGTGGCCTCAGCGATGTCGCCTTCACTGGCGAAACGGGCGCCTCGCTCAGGGTCGGCATCGGGGGAGATGGTCTGTGAGGCGTCGAGTGAGACTCCCAAGGCGGGAGGAGATCGAGAGCTTCTGAGCCAAGCGTCGCAGGAACGCAGCAACAAGCGCGAAGAGCCTGAATCCTTGAAAGAGGGACGAGCTGAGAGTGCCTTGGCCTTTGCTACCTGTTTAACAGGTGGGAGGAAATCGCGAGAAAGCAAGGAAAGTCTGAGCAGGCAGTGGCGCCGCGACTGGCGGGGAACGAGCAGCCGCCACGGCTCCTCTCACTGTGGGTCGGTTGCAGGTTCCGCGTGTTCTCACCGTTCTGCAAAGGACGAACGAGAACATGCAGGAGGCAACAGGAGAGCCAGTTTTTTGGACACAGACGATCGCAGATGTTCCTGCTTCTCCAGCCAAAGGTCGAGTGTCTCCTCCGCTACAATCCTCTCTCCGCGACGCAAGCGAAGCACGGCGGCCTCCCTTTGGGCCAGTCTAACAGGGAGCTCGAGCACGGTGAGCCACACGACCGAGGGAGACGTAGCAGCAGCCCGGTCTCGATCTGCGGGGCGAACAAGGTCGTACGCCTTCAGGTGGAGGTTCTCCTTTGTGGCTACTTGGTCTTCATCGCGGGTCCAAGGCAGTCACTATGGGGGGAGCGACGCCTCGAGTGCATCTCTGGCGGACCTGCCGCCTCTGCCGTCTGCCGCTGGCGCATCTGCGGCCTTCGCGATCTCCGGACACGGCGAAAACGATGCGCACGCGGCACTTGGGCTCTCGCACGAAGGCGCGAAAGAGCGAAAGAAACAGGGGTTGAGAAGAAGAAGTGAGAAGACCCGTCGTCACAGGGGATTCCTCGATATGATGCGAGGGAGCAGAGCAACGAAAAAAGAGAAAATCAGAGGCAAGCATAGGCGAGAAGAAGCGACAGGACCTCGCGTTGCTTCTGACCAGGGCGTGGTGGCTGCCTCCGGGTGTGAAGCACGTCAAATCGACTCACTTCCTGGTCAGCTCGCGGAGAAACTGGAAGCTGAGGGTGATCTTCCGATTCTCGACGAACACAGAGAGAGAAGTCGAACGGAAGAGACACAGCGCTCCGAGGCTCAGGCAGTGAGAAAGATCTCGAGTTCCTCTTGCTCCAACAGCAACTCAGGCAATGCAGCGGAAGTCCCAGCTCGAGGTGCGTCGATGCTATCAACTGGAGACAGAAGCGTGACCTGCGCGAGTTCGGTGCAGGCGCTATCCGGCGACAGACACCGCAGCAACGATTTGGCGTCCTGCCTTTCGGGGGTCCACGACGATCGAGCTTCTTCCGTTTCTCGCGCTTCACGTCAGCAGACCAGCGGGGGACCGTCAGAGGCTGGGGCGTGGATGGGGGCGCGAGGCAACTCCTCGGAGCCTTACAAGGAGAGCCCAGATAGCAGTCGGCGGGCGTCGATCGCCACGGCGTATTCACATGCAGAGAACTCAGCGTCTAGAAGCACGGACAAGACCACCAAGAGCCGAGACTTGCCGCGACGCCATTCGGTCGTCCACACCGATGCGGATTCCACGGAAACGCATAACACAGCCCATGCAAACAATTTCCATGGCCGGCTAGGCGACTTGCTTTCTTCTTCCTCGATTTTCGCCAGACTCGCGTCGGCTGTGGGCGCACGCGAATGGATCACCGGCAAGCGGCGACCGCAGGAAGGCGAGGAAGCTGACGACGGGGCAGGCGTTGTGAAGGCAGCGAGAGAAGCACGGAAGAGAAGTTCCAGGAAAGACGGCGTGAAAGATCGAGAGAAGGGCGCAAAGCGCAGGAGTGGAAAGCGCGACAGTGTCAAGCGTGAGAGTGAACAGCAAGACAGCTACAGGCAGAGGGGCGGGTCTCTCGGCTCCGATGTGACCTCGCTTCGACGTAGAGGCAGCACTGCAAGTGAGAACACCTGCGACGAAGATAGAAGCTCGCTGGCGGAGACAAACGGAGAATGTAGGAAGGAACCGACTTTGTGGGAAGACTGGTATGACGGCGAGGCCTTCTTCCAAGATGCTCACGACGCGTGGGGACCCGAGGAAGAACCGGACGCTCTCGTGCGAGGGGCGACAGGAAGCAGGCAGGAGGTTCAGCTCGTCAAAGACTCCGCCAAGGCATGCGCTGCAGAAAACGTTGCGTCTCCGCCGGTTTCGGCGAAGCCAAGGCTCGTGAGCCTCGATGGCAAAAATGCACCTGTGCGCCGTCAAAGTACGGCGACGACCGTGGACGGTTTCTCGTCTTCTTCGTGTTCGAGCGACTTCACATACGTGGAAGGCCTCGAATATGCGCGCCGCGAAAGAGGCTCGTTCTTCCTCTGGTCCTCATGTGTCTCGTCCTCGTTCTCGTACGCAAACCAGGAGTCTGGAGGGCATCGCCGCCAGTCCACGATGGAGACACCAGGAGGGCTACCGAACGAGAAGACACTCCGCATTTCGGCGTCGCCGGAAGCTGCGGTCGCAGACGAGGTTCTGGTGAGGAAGCGAAAGGGAGAAGAAACGGTGCAACCGAGTCGAGGAAGAAGGCTGGCTAGTGTCGTGAACCACCCGGAACGGGAGGTCGAAGTGCGTCGGAGTGACGCGCCTTGGCTCGTCCAGGAGAAACTCCACGGCACTTCGTTTCATTCGTTTTTTGATGACTCAGATGAAATTAAGAGAGAAACACATGCGAATGCTCGGCCAAGGAATAGGAAGCGACGCACTGGCAGCCCCCCCACGGTGGCGTCCTGCCGCCACAGCGGGGAAGGATCCGAGAGACTGAGGTCGAGCGCCCGGGTTGCGGAGGCACCGCAGTGGAAAGACAGTAGAGGCAAAAGCATGCGCGAACGAACGAGATGTAGGCGATATAACGTTCTGCATGCAGAGGACGAACATAGTAAATTATGAGAGGCGAGAGGGACGATGATCCCCCGCTTGTACCGCTCCGGGCCGTGCAGGAGTGAAGCGAAGGTCGTACAGCCGGGTGTGGAAGGGGGGAGTTTGTTCTTGCGTTCTTGACGCAGCGTGTCATGAATCGGTCACAATTGTTTGCGCATTTCTGCCAGGGGAAAGAGGACGCGAGGATGTTCTCCCTTTTCTGTCTTCGAAAGAGCCGCTGGGAAACCCCGCCGTTGTGCGAAACGCGTCTTTGGAAAAACTAATGCAGCTTACATGTACCGCGTCTGCCCTTGTCTCAACTTGTTTCGTCTCACCTGTGTTTTTTGGGTCGAGACGACGACGCAAGCACCACTGATGTCTCGAATCCTGAGGAATACGCCTCGTTTGTCTCTTTAAACACTCTCCCTGTTTCGTTTTTCTGCCACAGCGACCAATCTCTTGCCCCCCTGTATTTGAGCAGACGGGCTACACGGAACGTGACAAGCGGCAGCAGATTTATGTAAACGGCAGAAAACGTTCGCAATTTTAGATCGGTTGGGGTATAACACGAAGCGTAATACTAATTGAGTGCGTTCGACAGGCAGGCGCATTCGCAACGTTAGAGCACATGCAGGCAACGCAAGAGTCTCCACGAAGAAAGCACACACCCACTATCACCTTATTTCTGCTCTCTGTCTCCATTTTGTTCAGTTCGGTTTCTTCACCTTGAAGAGAGAACACGCTCACGCGTGATCGCGGTCCACAACGACACAGACACCCGACGCAGGGAGCAGCCGAACAGCCTGCAAGAAAACCCTGCAGATGAGCGCCCTGTTCAAGTTGCAAAAACAACGAGGCTTATCGGTTACAGACTATTTCCGCCATAGTTTGTTTTGCGTTTTCATTCTCAGTATCAGCTATACCTACAGCAAGGGAAGTGTTCTGGTTTAGAGCCCTGGATAATTTACTGGAATTATGATTACATGTGAAGCTCCTTTCATGGCAGTCACCGAATTAACAACGGGAACGCGACATCACGGGAGAGACGCGAACTGTTCCTAGGCGTGACAGAGAGAAACAAATCGGAGTTTACGCCAGATCGCCAGGAAGGCATGTCCCTCTCATAACTCGCCGGGAGCACATGAGGCGTTCACCCCCCCGATCAGAGGCGCAATTGTCCTTGGCCACGACGAGACTTGCTAATCAGAAAATGCATTTGTGGTTTCTCATTGAGAGTCTTTCGGCTATGAAATAATCGCTTGGGGTAGGCGGGTGACTTTGTCGACATAGTTTTCTTGAGGTTTCGAGGTTTTCGATTCGCCGACAACATACGTCACCTAGCTACACATGCTCACCTCCTTTTGTTCCAAGAAATTCTCTAACTGCTTACAGTGTACATTCAGCGCTCCCTCTCGCTCCTAACGATGACGTATGACTAAAATATCCCGTTCTCTCGGTGCAAACATGCGAACGCATCTCGTCGAGTCGACACTCAAACTGATATAGACAAGCAAATGTGGGACACGGTACTAGTTATATCAATGAGTTTAACCGTTTAAAGTGGGTATTCGGTACTGGTGACACCGACTACATTAACTCAGTGTCCTAGAGAACACGATAAAAACTCCATTGCCACACAAATCTTCTAAATGGACCATAGACTATGGTAACAAGGAAATGCGGCGAAACAGGCGTTCTTTCAAATAGAGCAGCTTTTCCTGAATAGTCTCTGAGCCAAGCTCTGAAATGTTTATTCAAGTGTACATTTTTCAGTACAAAACGTCTCATTACTAAATCTTCACCTCCATACTTGTTGGAAAAAGAAGGTATGGATGGATACGGAAACGTATGAAGCGAAATATAGTTGTATCTAAAAGAAAAAAAAACTGAGACCAGTTCATGCTTCATCACAGTTAAGTAGATTACCACGTACTGTGTAGCAAAAACATACTCGACTGTTTTTGCAGAGTCCTTGTCCTGCGAAAGGGTTCAAAGCAAAAGCCCACGGCCGTCGTCCCTGTTCCTGTGTAGAAACCTTTTGGCTTATATTTGGTGCGGGTGTCGCGCCGCCTTCACAGCGGAGCTGCGTGTCAAATGCCAGGTAATCCTGTGGAAGGAGAAGTGCTAAAGTTCGCGCCAGTCCTCCAACGAAACCAGGCTGAGACGAGAGAGGAGGCAAGAAGGTGCCTGCGTTTTTCGAACGAGACTTGATTTTCTCAATCACGTGAACATCTGAAGTGCAACTGGGGCAGAGAGCAAAGTCGGTAAAATGTCTCCCCTATTCTGCGCTCATATCGTGCCTCTGGTGCATGCATGTTCTAGTAAACAGCGGCCTTCGCGACTCAGTAGAGGCGACAGCGACAGAGAACAGTGTGGAGTCTGGACCTTCATTCTTAGATTCGCCGAACGAACAAAGGTGATGATTCTGAATAGGTTGACTTCTCGTGACTTTCTGGAAACAGTTGCGGGACAACGGATCTTTGGCGACAAAATTACTCCAGTAATACTTTCTCTGTAACGCAAAGATCGATTCAAACCTTGAATCGAGATCAACTGAAGAATCCTTTATTCGGAGACGTCGCCTCTCACGGTCCCCTCGTCAGCACCCTCCGACAACCCTAGTTACGCGGGGCATGCAACTGGAAAAGCAGATACAAAATAAAACCACAGAAAATCTTCCGCAGACTGATTCAGGCAGACAACATAGTCTTGGTAACATGCCCGCCCGTATACATATGCGCATGTATAACAAGTATACACATATGCATACTTATACATATATATATATATATATTTGCATGTAGAGGCGTGGATGAACCACGGGATTCATCTGCATGTGTACATGTGCAGAACGATCTTTGACGCGTTGGTTGTTCAGATAAGCTTCAGCACTCTTGTGGAGTTTCACTGACAGACGGCTGACAGAAACACAAACAAGCCATGTGGGCCGCTACTTTGTCCCGATTTTCGCCTTCTTCGTCTCCTCGATGACGCGGAGAAAGCGAGGCAGGAAGGCTTCGAGTTCTTGCTTCTTCGCACCTGGTACGCATCAGGAAAAAAAGCCAAACAAGTGAGCAGAAAACAAGGAAAGAGTGAACACAGATAGAACAAGCCTACACGTTCCAACTCGCAAAGATTCCGGGCAAACGCCGCGCCCAACTTGCCTCAACAGTGCTTCCCCACAATCTATAACACACAAAGGTACACGAAGTTCCGAGACCAACATGTGCACACCAAGCACGTAGGTACACACTACACAGGAAGGATCCATTTGCATATATATATATATATTTGCTTTCATCTCGGTATGTATATACATTCATATATCCAAATCACTGTATATGTGTATGTACGTGCGTAGGTGTCTGTAGACATATGCAGGACTCTCCGAGGATCGAGGAACCGGTGAATACACTTCAGTTGATAAGATGCGAGAATGTGTATTTCCGTTTTCTTGCCGTGCGCCCACGAGTTCACGAACGGGTGCAGAAACGTGCATGTGAGTTTTCGTCCTCATGGGTTCAGTTCCCCAGAGCAGAACGGGAAGCTACAGACAGCACGAAAGGAACGCCACATCACATCCGAGATGCGATTCGTTTCGTTGCTCTAGACTCGACTTGTTAACTTGTTTTCCACTCTAAGCAAATGCGTGTCAATCGTGAACTGCAGAACTCCGTCTCGACCGTTGAGAAGATTGCGTAGGATGGCGATATCGATATTTTGTTTGGCAAAACATCGATCCTTTGACCGATCCAGAGAACAGTTCCCTGGTTTTTTTCGTCGGTTCCTGAGGTTTCTGGGTTCGCAGAGAAGGCAGCACTTACCGATTGCAACAGCCACAGTGCAATATGGCACAGGAAAGGTTTCGCAGTGACTTCCGTAGTTTGAAAACGTGTGCCCACAAATCGTCTTTGTGTTGCATGGGCTCTTTCGATCCTTCAGCGTTCCTCCAGGAGTCAGGGAAAAGAAATATTGACCCGCTTCATTTTGGCGAGCCGTGTCGTCCCGTCCTGCATGCGTTTCGCCTGACTCGGAAGGCGCTGCCTCAGCATGTGCTACTTCACCTTCCGTTGCAGACGACCCGCAAGAAGAAGGCACTCTGACGGAAGATGAACAAGACGAGGAAGAAGAGGAAAACGAGTTCGCAGAAGGTGGAACTCCAGGTAAAGCAGTCGGAGGCAAACGAGACGACGAGGATCGTGGTGAAAAAGAGGAGTCAGGAGACAAAGTGTCTGGTGGAGGAGAGGCAGGTTGCGCGTAGCAGGGGACAACACGGAGACCGGAGCACCTTCGTCTGAAGAGTGCAGATCCAAAAAAGGTCAGCAATCGCTCTTCTTCCTGTCTCTCTTGTTCTGTCGTGACTCGGCCTTCTGTGCGCTTCTCTCGAGACGCCTCTGTCGTCTCCCCGCTCACGCTCTCGCCTCGCGGCGCCTCCGCGAGAAACGAGAGGTCCAGAGCGATGGAAATCCGATTTTTTGGAGTCGGCAAGATGCGACTACCTGCGACGACGGACCGCAGGAGAGGAAAGACGAAGCGAGTCGGACAACAAAGCAAGAGTCAGGGGACAGGTGCGACACGGAAATTGCTTTCTTTGTTGCGCGAACAACGGAAGAGCGAAAACGCACGGTGACCGCAGCGGAAAGTCCTCGCATTTTCCTTTTCGCGTGGTGCTCTCACCTGTCTGCTGGCAGACCTTCTCCAGTTCTCCTTTGAACCAGAGATAGAGCTCCCGACGTTCGTCGAGTAAACGCCGCAGACCCGACTTGCCTGGAAAGGCAGCATCACAGAGAGGAGCCTGGAGAACGCTGTGGCTGTCCTTCAGCGCCCAGGGAAGAGTGCCGGACTGAACGCCTCTGGGAACTGGCCTCCCGCCCAAAAGAAACCACCCGCTCGTGGACGGATGCATGCGGTATCAATAAGAGAACAACTGCAGCTAGGTCGTTTCCTGTACCAGAACGCTTCCAGAGGGATTGCAACATCCTGCTCGCAAGCAAAAGAGTCCTGATGAGAGTCGCCAGACATGCTCAGGACGCGCGAAGGCAAATGCACGTCGCTGGGGAGGAAATGGAAAAAACAGATGCCGTTGATCGTCTCCAACAGAGGTTTCTTCGAAAGCGACGAGGCCTCGGGGATGGACAGAGGAGCACGGTTCGGTAGGAGAGCAGACCAACGCAAAGAGGAAACGGGGGAACCAGAGCAGAGAGGCTGCACAAACGGAGTTTAGAAACTGGATCGAAAGGCGAACGAGAGGAACGGCACTTTCAGTGCAGATAAGGGACAGCCAGGGAAAAAGAAGTATATCTGCAACGCGAACGACGGTCGAGAAGGCGCTTCTCATTGGAGAGAGAGATCAGCAGCAGGAAAGCACGCGACGACGACCACAAGTGTTTGATGAAAGCAAGTGACAAGTCGAACGGAAACGAACCCATAGACGAGAGGAAGTGTGCGGACAAGGAGAGATACAAGGCTTCACGAAGCGAACCGTTTGAGGAGAAAAACAACTATTCCCTGGGGAAGGAACAAAGGCGACGTTGTCTCCACCCCGCCGCCTTCGTGCTGCGGTTTCGTGTATACGACATTCGAGAACGTTGGATTTTCTTCCTCTGTGTAGAGGAAGAAGACAGTGTTGCACACAACTTACCCAGTTGAAGAAGCGTGATAAACAGATCGAGAATCGGGCCGCTGCCAGCACGGCCCGGATACGTTGCGGCGATTCGCTGGATGCTTCTGAGTCACAGGAGAGGACGCAAAAGAACTAAACAGCCTCAACACACGGCCCAGCTACGACCGTTGTCTTCTCGATGCCCGGTGTGTACGGCGAATGCAGTAATGGAGCTCCGAACTCGCGGCGAACGCGGGAGTGAATTGAAAGGGCAACGAAGGGGGAGGGAGAAGATCGGGCAAGAACGAGATTGACAATAGGTCAAGAGACAGGAAACGTTTGGAGGAATCGTGGTAGTAAAAAAGAGAGAATAACACGCACAACAACAGATAAAGGTGAGAGGCACTGGACGGGCACTAAAAGGAGTATGAGGCAGGAAACCGATAAAAAAGAAAGTGGAGGAAGAGGACGCGGAAAACGTAGCAAGAAGCGGCCACCAATCTAGGAACAGGAGGAAATCGATTCACGAAAAAGTAAAAATCGACAAAACGAATACGCGCGACACGAAGTCGCATTGAGAGGGAGTGACCGGGAAAGAGGAAAACGTTGAGAAAGGAGAAAATCGCTCGATCGAATTGGAGCGAGACTCACGATGGATCGCCGCTGGCAATGATTGCCCCCCCCACAGGGGTGAGAAAATTTTTGTCTGTTGACTGAACAAAGGCGTCTACGCGACCTGTTCGAATCGCCTGAAAAACACATACACAAGCCACGCCTCCAGTGCACTCTCCAACGCACGATCGAACCAAATTAAAAAAAGTGGACATGTACATAAAACCATACACACGTACGTGTATATATGTATTTATGCAAATGGATATATATATATATATATATATATATATATGTATATACTTATAAGTGGGTGTTTACGTATCTATTGCTGAACGTCCGAAGATCAGCATGCACGTACACACCATCCAAGCAAAGGCAACTACATCTACAGGAACATAATGACACATATATGCATGTACGTCTGTGAATTTATATATATATATATATATATATATATATATATATATAATTTGTGACTGCATCAGAACAAGTCGCTGTAGCGGACTATTGAGGTAGTTTCGCGAATTCGGTGCGAGGTTCGAGTTGGGAGTTTGCGCAGCTTGAACGTCTCGCAAAAGCTTAGACCAGGCACCCTCTTTTTCCACGCAGACCTGGTCAACGAGGTGACAGCACTTGGTGCATTGCAGGCCGTATGCGTTGTTGATCACATGCGCCACTCCCCTTGCCTTGCAGAGCTGAAGACGAGGAAGAACAAGCTCAAGCGACACGATCGGCGAAGGCAATGGGTCAACAACAGAAAACGGATGGAGCAGGGGATGAAACAAGAAAAGCAGACAACGCAACACGGCGAGAGCCCCCTGGTGGGTTTAGGACAAACGCGGTTGCTCTTCCGCTGCCTTTGACAAAAAGCGTCATGTTCATCATCTGCCCACGCGCGAACAACAGAAAAAGGAAACAGAAAACCATGCTTCATGTTCACCGCTACGCATGAATACATATATTCACAAATATATGCATATACTTGTCTATATTAGTGTAAATGTATATACATCGATATATGCATTCAAATATATATATATATATATATGTATATATATATTGATCGATAGATCTGTATATATATATATATATATATATATATATATATATATATGTAAATGTGCAAATGCATATACATATATATATATATATATTATGGATATCTTTGTAACCGCATACCTGAAGAACAGCACACATACACGAGAAGAAATACAGACACCTCTCTGCCTGTGCATCTCTTGATGTAGGAAAATCACACAGGTGGAAGACTCTTTATCGGATGTTCACCGACGTTAAGACGACGCCTGATTTTCTCCCGCGACAGCAAGCAGCGATCTCTTCCAATCACATGTTAGAGATTTAGTATTCGTGACACAGGAGAGTACCAAAATAGTCCTGGAGGAGGTTTGTAGTGACTGGAGCACCCCAGAAGCTCACGCATCCGCATGGCAGTGGAACCAGTAGAAATGAGGTGCGACTCAGAACTGCATGCGTTCACTCGAATACACAAAGGTACCCTAGCAGTTAACTCGCTGATGGGACTTCTACGCTACATCCTGTACCGAGCGATTTACAATCGTGATGTTGTTTTTCCTCTAGAGCGCAGCGACAACATCCTACTGGATGCTCGTCCGTTTGCGTAAGCGTCTCTGTTTTTCCCCCGCCAGCTTCGTTTCGTCAAACTGCTTCAGTCCAGTTCAGGATGGCATATCCCTGTTTCGAACCGCGGATCTACCATCCGCTTCTCGTTTTCGTGAGACACAGTGTTTTCTGTGTCTAACCGGTCTCTCTTCACAGCCACAGGCATCGTTCGCCAGACTGGTCGGCACAGCGCGTCTCTCTTTTCGCCTGAGGAGACTTGGCCTCCTACTTTATTACCAGTGGTGACAGTGACCTACGGATGTCCTTCTGTCTATCGAAAAGCAAAGCCCACATGCTACACTCGTCGCATGCATCTTACGCGCGCGATAGCGTCGACTCGGTCAGGCTCCCGAGGAGCAAAGGTCGACGTAGTGCTCAACACACAAAGCACGGTGTCGGCCTTCAGCCTGTCGATGGCATCTGCACAGAAGAAACAATACCGAAAAACGACAGGCAGTTGGATGCAGCGTCTCGCCGGGGAGAGAGCAAAGAGCACGGCGACAAAGAAGAGACAAGAAGCAGGAAATCGAGGTGGATCGTGGCAATAAAGGTCGTCGCATCCGTGGTGCAGTCAAGCTGCATGCACAGAGGCGGTGAAACCTATTCCCCGGCGAATGAAAGAAGTGAGGATACAGGACAAAGTGAGACGAAAACCACGGAAGTAAGCGAGCTGCTCACGTGACAAAAGGACTCTTTTTACTCGAGCTGAGCTCGGGAAATTCCCCAGAGTAGACTGAGGCACAAAACACTAGTTCTCCTTCCACGCGTCTTAGACTGCCTCCACGCTCAGCAGCATGCGCGATAGACAAAAGGTAGAAACACCCGTTTAGGTTCAGAAGGGCGTCGAACGCGACTGTTTTCTCCACCAAACTAACGAGGGGAGAAGCGCACAAGCCACAAGTGACCCATTGCGCATGTGGTGTATTCGCTGCTAAAATGCAGTAAACGTAGAAATCCAAAGTTGCTCCAGATCTGGCTCGGACAACCATCGACGCCCAACAACCTGGTCTACGAATGCAGCGTCCCCTTGATGTGGATTCGATAACCACGAGAACGAATGCCTTTCGACGTGAGCCAAGAAAAACAGAAACAAAACCGCGCCTTTGACCGAGCTAGATCCGAAATACCAGTTCCTTAGAAAAAATCACGATAAACTCGTTTTGACGATGATGTGTTACATTAGTATATTTTTGGAGTTATTTCGTTCTATAGAGTTCTTTTACAATTTAAACAAAACGACGGTTCGAAAAAAGTGCCTCAAAACAGTTTCACTTGGAATTCTTATTCTATTCAGTCACGTAAAAATCCACCTTCGATCGCATCGAGATCCGTCTGAAGCGCGAAGCCGCCAGGCGCTCGAACCATATCAACCACTTCGGCTTGAAAACCTGAAGTAGGGACAGACACAAACCGGACTGCGCCCGAACATATTTCACTCAACGTTCGCGCATCTGCAGACGGGCGGAACGACATTGACGCAAATCTCTAGAAATACCATCCACGGGTGGACAACACGTTCTACACGCAAATAAAAATACACATATCTCTGTCTATATACACATACATATATATATATATATATATATAAATATATACATATCCATAGCTATATTTGTTCATTTACGCACGTACACATATCTATGTATGCATACGAGAATGGGGTCAACCTCTAGAGCGGCTTTTCTGTTGGCAGAGACGTTCGGATGCTGGCTTTTCACCTGCAGAGTAGATGGACTTGAGGCACGCCTTTTGATCAATGCGAGAGAAAATGATAAACCGAGCGGAAGGCGGACGAACAGTCCGAAGAGCTGAAAAACACAAAGTGAGGGAGAGTCCAGTGGCAAAAGGAACAGGGAGTGCCGCCCGCGCCGCCTGGAGAACACACACCACACACCGCAGGGAAGTGAAGGGAATGAGTTGCTTGACTCCCAACTGTTTGCCAGCAAGCTACAAGTTTCTGCATTTGTGGTGTCTCGCTGGAGGTATCTGCTCGTGAGTTGTGTTCAAGTTCCGGAAACATTTTGACTTCCTCCCTTCGCTTCTTCGTCTGACGAAAACGCACGCGTAACAGGCGCTCCATACGGACCGGGAGTTCAAGCGTTTCGAGGTGGTGACAAGGAGAAACGAGACATCTACCGAGCAGAGAGGGAGGAATCTGAGAGACTTTAGTCTCGACCTGCAAGCAGGGAAACGTCTTTGTTGTCTAAGGAGGACGGCGAGCGACAGAAGGAGTTTTCTTCTTTCAGGGTGGATGGGCGAAGGCAGAAAGACGCTTCTGGGCACTGACACGCGGCCTTCTGTGCTCAGGGTCTCTTCAGTCTCTCCAAGAAAAGGACAGGGATACGAAACGAAGAGTGGACATGCGTCTGTCGGAACAAGAACGCGATACAAGCACCATACGCACACCGGAAGCCCACAGTCCGCAGCATATGTGAGTGACGAACTGTCGGATCCCTTCGACGTTTCCTGACCCAGCAAGTACCTGGATTCCGCAAATGTGAATGGCATCAAGGACGAGCCGCCTCGTGAGCGCAAAGAGCAGCGAGGACCCCGCCGCCTTCGGCTGCAAAGCGGCGATGTCTCCTGACCTTGAAATTCGTGGAGAAAACAACCAGTCGAAACATGCATGAGCATGCATCCAAGTCTTTCTTACAGGCCCACAACGACACCAAGCGACGGAGACAAACGCATGAGCACTACATATGCTTGTGAAGACACAGTCAAAGCGGGAGCGCAAATGGAACCACCAACGACGAAACCACAAATCAACATGTGCACACGTAGAAATAAAAATATGGCTTGCTACAGACGTACAACTAAACAGAAACCAATGAAAATAGAGGCACACATATATACACCCATATATATGTATATATGTATATATATAAACATATACACAAACATGTATACATATACGTATATACATTTATATATATATATATATATATATATATATATATATGACACAAAGACACGACCTTGGACTCCACTGGCACAACGCAAGAACGTGTGAACTGAGAAAACGGGTCGGGCAGCGGGAAAACAGAGGCGCTTGTGCGTCGCGAATTTATCAAGGAATTCTTCCGATAGAAAGTCCAATATGATCCTTTCTGCTGCACCTGCCAATGCCATGAGAAAAGTGGAAGTTTCTCCGAGCCACGAGGCCGCTGAAGATACGGCCTTCGCGTTCCCCGACTCCGACGTTTCCAAGGTGGTTGTTGCTGAGACATTTGCAGGAGAGAGAAACCGGAACGCGAACTGCGTTTCGAAGAATACGAACCGCAATGGAAACTCACCACGCACGCGCTACGAGTCAGATACGACAGAAACAAAGTAGCGACCTTCCCTTGTCAATCGATGACTGTCAAGCGGTTATCTCTGTCGACGGACCCTGGGCTGGACACAACGGCGCTGCATCTGAGAAGTGGAGCGAAGCTCAAAAGAGACAAGAATCGAACAGATCACCGAAAAAGCGGCCAGAAGTTCGTCGCTGACTGGAGCACCTCGCAGCCGGCCTCGACGGACTATACACTGTGTGGTGTTCTCCACCTCTTATCGACCTACGACTGTGCAAGGTCTCATTTTCGTGGTATACGACTCTGCAAGCTCTGCCATTGTTTGTCGATATACGAAATCGCGCATGCACCCCCACTACAGGAAACAAAGAACACCGATTCCCAAGGACGAAAATCGGAGGCGACCACGGAGGATTTATGGCACAGAGGAAGTGAGGAAATCATGCCGTTCCTCTGTTCGTGGCGGGAGAGGCGGTGTGCAGCAGTGGCGCAGCAGTCGGTTCTCTGTCTCACAGCTGGAATCCTAAACTGTGTCCTGGGTTGCTTTTGACAAAAGTAGGTGGAGAACTTGAAATACTGAAAAAGTGCCGTGCTGGTACAACCCGTTGAACCTTGAACACCGACGGATTACACATCTCAGAAGCCCTGTGGAGGGAAGAAGAATGCGTCCAGAGAAACGGCAAGTTAACGGCATCGTGGGCGTACCTATCTGCGTTCGCCAGCTCCTCCAGAAATAGAGTCACCGCTAGGTCATCCCAAGGCTCTTCTGGAAGGCGTCGCTGCTCAAGAAGTCTCAGAAAACGCGACACAGACACAGACGACAAACGATTCAAAGCGTCTACGTTCTCTGCCATCGTGTGGACGCAGGTCTCCAGAGTCATGGCAGTCAACAAGACAGCGACTGCATGCTTCACTGCATGTGACTGTCTGTGCGATTGTCTGTGTATCGGGACGGAGACATGGGGGATGCAGACGCAAGTCGGACGAGAAGCAGTTGCAGTTCCCCTTCCAACTCTTCTTTTTCCGATTTTTCCTGCGGGTGCAGCTGAGCACCACAAGCTCAACATTGACGTGCATAACGTTCTTGTTGTCACACAGAGGTAGGGAAAAAGGTTGGGTTTTAGACGTTTCGTTATCGTAGGTCGCCGTTCCGTCAAAGTGAGAATCAATGTGATCACGAGGTCGAACCTCTCTCCCCGTTCTCCCCAAGTTCGCCTACCTGCGAAACTGATGAGAGCGGGTGTGCCGCGCCTGTAGGCAGCAACGACGTCCAGAAAGGATATCAGAAATCCGAGAGAAAACAGAAAAACGAGGACAAACAAAGAGAGACGCACCTTCTGCCCTCTGCATGAGCGCAGGCATAGAGGGGCACAGTTACGCGGAAAGGTGAGTACGCTCGCAGCTTCACGGATCCTCGAGTCCAACGCATTTTGGATGAACAACGTAAACTTTGGCTGTTAGACACTATGCTTGTGGAGGGTCTCCGCAAGTCGAGAATATCAACTCTCGCGAGCCTGTCACCCTTGTTGGAGAGGAAGTGTTCCGGACAGCCAGTCTTCTTCGACTGTCTCTAAGCAGATAGCGCAGGAGAAAGCGTACACAGCATACTACACGGAAACGCACAGGTCTCTGTTGCGTGAGAGGAGAGCGGCATTCCGTGACGACGGAGAGGAGAAAACAAAGTCTGTGCAGGGGAGTGGAATTTTAGACAGGGTCAAGAAAAAAAGCTGGAAAACCTAAGACTCTCCGGACTGAAGGCGCCGCGCATCGAACAAGAAAAAGGAGGACACTAATGAACTGGCAGTCTCTCGGACTGAAGTTTCAGCGTTTAGCCCAGTTGCCTCCGTCGTCTTCATTTAATGACGAAGGGATTGAGGCGAGAAGAACCTGACAAAGGAAGCAAACATGGCAATGCCGCTTAAAACGCGGAACAAAGAGAGACTGACCTCGTCTGCAACGTCCGCGTAGGATTTGCCAATCAAGTCGCCCGCAAGGCGCAGAAAACTTCCTTTTTCCATGTTTTCCTGCGGGTCCGAACCCCCTCACACGGAAAAAAGAAGAGGCTCAGAGACACACAAGGTCCACGGGGTGAGACGCAGAGCCGCCTGGCGATGCCAAGTAAGGAAGAGATGGAGAGCACGCAGTCGACGCAGCGGAACGAAGAAACAAAAGGAGGAAAATAGAAGAAACCGCGGCTCAGAGGCAGAGAGTGCATGAGGAGAAAGAAGTAAACTGACTGTCTGTGGAGAGGCACAGAGTCCACCGTCGATGTGCGGTGTTTGTAACGGGAAAAAGAAATAATTTTTCTTCCTCTGGAAAAGTCGTCGTGTATAGATCTGTCGCAGGTACGTCGCCCTTCTTCGTAGAAATCGAACGATAATCCGAACAAAGGAATCTTATACTTCCGCACAGAAGATAAAGACGTTAATGACAGTTTTACAGAGCCAAGCCAGAAATCGTGTCGTCTGTCGAGACTTCACCCGACGCCGACATTCGAGAATTCTTCCTCGTGGTTCTGAAAGAGAATCACAGGAGATAAAGGAGAGGAAAATGCCGTGGAGGCAGTTTTGTGGCTTTGCTTCAAGCAAAGACCAGACCCACACGCGTTTTCAAATTTCTTGGCAAATTCTGTCAGAAACGGCTCGGCTTTTACACAGAGGGAGCAACCAAGAAAAGCACTGTCACCGTTCTTTAATGAAATGCCACCGTTGGGGTTCGGTGCTTTATCCACGGAAAACAAGCCACAAACAGACAACTGTTTTAAGATTCTGGACGTTTTACACAGGCTCAGGCGCCCCCAGAGTTGTCGCCAGGAAGAGACACGAGTTTTGTTTAAACGGGCAGGTCAATTTCGTCGTTCCTGACCCTCAACAAGGAGAGGAAGGGTGGATTTCATATGCTTCGACTTCCTAGGATCTTAGGAAAGTAGTGGCAAACTGCGTATGCGGCAAAACGATGCCATCGATTTAGAGAACAGAGGGCCGCACAGATGGCAAACTTCCCAGGAGGACTCTGACGCCAACGCCTGATAAATTTAGAATCGGTTTCGCAGTTTTCAGTCTTGAGCACGAGGCAAAAGGAGCGGAAAGTGAAAAGTGAAGAAGAATGCATGTAGATGCCGCGTGAGACACAGCGATTGCTCGGCACACCACAACTTTGTGGCAAAACGGTACCGGCAAACCAGCCGTGACACCCCTGCGCCTTCTATGCAGATAAACAGCAAGAAAGCGGCAATTCGAGAAACTGACTTTCTTCTTTGATGTTTTATTTAAACATGACCTTTAAGAAAACACTTCTTTTTCGACAATGGGAAGAAATGTTCCAATATTGCAGGCGATGTTGCGCCCAGCATCGACAGATGACAGCGTGGACGCGTACCATCACTTGATAGGTGGCATTCTTTTCACAGATACATGGCAGAGTATTTCTTTTCTCAATGAATAACGAAAGAAGTCGTTAGCCTGTGGAGAGATGCTCACCTTGCATCTGTGAAGAAAAAGGTCTGCGATGCAGTTCGCCACGCGAGTGGTTGTGTCTTGCATGCTGCTGCCGAGGGTCCTCTAGGACCTTGAGAGAATCAAGGGGGTCGCGCGCAGATGTTATCGCCATTTTCTTAAGAAACTCTTGAATTTGCGCTACGCAATGGGAACGAGGAACATTCCAACACAGGAAATCCGAGATGATAAACACGCATGAATACCGCAGATGCTCAGCACTCCCGCTCCTTGGTTTGAAGGACTCGATCCGACGCGACTCTGTGTTTGAGCCCTTTCAAACGCCAAGTTAGACTGACTGAAAAAAGGTACGTAAATAATCTTCCCCGGCTTGACAGCGAATGGTTTCTATAAGTAAAAAAGTAGAATCCGAGAAAGAGAGTGCCGTTGACCTGTCTGTTTCTGGAAAACTTGTAATGCATGGCGCTAGGGCGCAGAAGAGACCACTGAGGCACGAGGGCAAAATATGTTACGGTCATGTGGAGGGGCAACTCACACTTCAACGTGAAACGACAGATACTTCTGACATCACGGTCAAAAACGGCGGGAATCTATTTGATATATTCCTGTTCAGAATGAACTATAACTAACTGTATGTAGAAGGTTCAGCTTTTGTCAAGATCTCACTGAAAATGCAGTGGTCGGTTTGTCAAATCGCCTCCACGGTGAATGTAGGTACCTTTGACTGACACAGGTGTTGTCGTAGGCTTTAGATTTCCAAGCTCCTGCTCGCAAAGCATGTCTGACAGCAGAACCGATCGTTTGCTAGTTTTTGTTTCATCATTTATTAGTCTTGGACTCCGGTCTGAGTTTCGAGCTCTGCAGACCCGAACATGACACTTCGTCAGCAGTTATTGATAAGGAAACGGAATCGGCTGCGGAGGGTGTCCCTGAAAATGTCACGTCTTAAGCGCGGATGATACAACCTGAGAAATATCCAGGCGATTTTAAAGGTTCAGCAGAACTGAGTGCACTATGGTCAAAAATCTAGGATTAACCTGATTGTCTTTTTGTCATTAGAATGGCAGGCAGATAAGCAACTCTGAAGGGGTGGCGCCAGCGTCAGCTGCAGAGCAGTTTACAGTCTGTCAGGAATCTTTTCGGCGGGAGAATCGGACGTTTTTCAACCAAGGAGTCTCATGGGTGGTGACCGAAGAATCTGAACGGTATTTCCACCCTCAACACTTTAACTGCTCGTGCTTCGATTCCTACCTTACACAGGCAGCGCGCTACGGAAACAGAGGCAGATTTTGGTGTCAAGCAGTGTGAACCGGAATAGATTCCCCAGTGGGAAGCCATTGTTGTCAACCCGACTTGAATTTTCGATGCCGTTGGTAGAGTTTCCAGTCAGAACCTACCGGCGTCGTAGTCATCGACAAATGAAACTGCTTTCTTAAGAAGCATAGACCTTCACCGCCAATCCGTTTCCCGGGAAGAATCCTTACAGTCTGTCGATTGCTCTGCTCCCATGAGACCTCCCTCTTTTCCTGATTGATAAGACGGTAGACCACGCCGTGTGTTCGATGGTGTTTCATTTTCAGCTGGGCGTCCCTTCATGCGGCACGAATTCCACCTTTGCTGTTGCAACATAAGTCCCGGGTTGAACAGTGTTATTGAATGGACATTTGGTAACGAACCCCGGCGTTCGCCGAGACATCCCCGGTCTCGTCAGCCGAGAGAGTAATTAAAAAACACTAACTTTTCGCACGTCTGCCGAGGTGCCACTCGCTTTCTAAGACGCTTAGGATACAAGAGGAAAGCATAGGGGAAGTTCGTCTTCGAGAGCCTTGCTTGAGTGCAACAGCAGAAGCAAGGCTGCAGCAGCGGTCATCCGCCGACACCAGCAGGCGAAAAGAAATTCATAGAGCTGCAACTTCGGGAGGAAACATTTTTATAATGAAGAAACGTCTGAAACTGGAACAAACATGGTAAAGGACCGCACCCAAAGAAGAGCAGAATGTAGATGAGAATACAAAATCCACCAGACTCGCTTGAGGAATACCTAAAGGGAGTCCACAAGGGTTTAATCCGACCGCATAACAAAGGAATGAGTTGGAGAATTGGAGTGTGATGAACCCGAGGAACTGGGCATATATCACCGACATGTTCTCTTCAGTACATGCGCCGCGTGTCTTTGATACTTGCAGAGGAGTGTAGAATTTATGGCAGAGAAAGAGCTTCCGAAATCACGAAATTTACACCATACTCGGATCATAGAACATGACGGACAAGAACAACAATGGAAAGCAGGTTGCAATTCAACAGCAGAACCGAAAATGGGGATTTTTTTTGCTCGCACACGCCGAAAAGAGTTGTGTTCATTTTTCGTATTATTGATACAGTCGAACTGGGACGACGCTCCCAGACAGCCGATGAGATGTATGACCGCGTTGCCGTCTGCGATTGCTGATCTACGCTGACGGCACAGGGAACCCCTCGTCACTGGATTGACGGCTTCTCTTTTATGCCATACGAAAGCGAGGGGAAAGCTAGAAGGAAATCTCCGCTACCACAGACCCTGTGAAACTAATTGACTACCCTAAGGGAAGCTGTCCAGGGATTCTTTAGTCACAGTATGTCACGTGTACATAGCTTTTTCGTTACTTGCCTGAAAACTGTACTTCAGCTTTGAGTAAATGCAAAGGTACACTGTGGAAGATGTTCTTGGAACGATCTACAGTCTTGTTGTCTACATGCCGTCCAAGCAGGGTGGACAGCGGTCCACGAATTTTCACTCTGTCTCTATGGGC